>NC_090396.1:63572880-63887593 GCF_036365525.1 Heterodontus francisci
GTAAATACATCAGGAGAAATGAAACCTCATTTCAGGATTTTTGAAAACCAACATTGCAAGGTCTTTGCAACAAAATTCAGGTGAATGTATCTGACGGGGAGCTTGAACTGACAGAAACAAAGCTACAGAATACAAAAGGTAGGAAATAGATCAACTACAAGCCTTTATAGATGATATTTCTCCCCTCACCTTTACATCCTATATGACGTGATTGCTAGGATAGGTTGGTGGTGCTTCTGTCAATGACAGTTTAAAATATATTTACTTGGGCAAAGAGTTTGAGACGTATCAGTACATCTTTAAATAAAAAAGTGCTACACCCTCTACCTTCACTTCTATCAATAAACCATATAAGAATCCTCCTTCGGACTACCTCTACAGATAGTTGTGTAAGTCTTTCCCTGTTCCTTACACTGTGTAATCAGGCTCAGATCTGCCTCTTCCAGCCAATACAGATTTTTTTTTTTTATTCATTCATGGGATATGGGCATCGCTGGCTAGGCCAGTATTTATTGCCCGTTGCTCGTTGCCCTTGAGAAGGTGATGGTGAGCTGCCTTCTTGACCCGCTGCAGTCCATGTAGGGTAGGTACACCAACAGTACTGCTAGGAAGAGAGTTCCAGGATTTTGTCCCAGCGACAGTGAAGGAACAGCAATATAGTTCCAAGTCAGGATGGTGTGTGACTTGAAGGGGGAATTTGCAGGTGGTGGTGTTCCCATGCATCTGCTGCCCTTGTCCTTCTCGGTGGTAGAGGTCACAAGTTTGGAAGATGCTGTCTAAGGAGCCTTGGTGCGTTGCTGCAGTGCATCTTGTAGATGGTACACACTGCTGCCACTATGCGTCGGAGGGAGTGAATGTTTATGGATGGGATGCCAATCAAGTGGGCTGCTTTGTCCTGGATGATGTCCAGCTTCTTGAGTGTTGTTGGAGCTGCACCCATCCAAGCAAGTGGAGAGTATTCCATCACACTCCTGACTTGTGCCCTGTAGATGGTGGATGGCCTTTGGGGAGTCAGGAGGTGAGTTACTCGCCACAGGATTCCTCACCTCTGACCTGCTCTTGTAGTCACGGTATTTATATGATCAGTTCAGTTTCTGAACCAGATTCCTAGTAGTTCTACTCACATGATGCTTTGGTTGGACTGGAGTTGGTATTTTTTGCCCAAACATTTTAGGGATGCCCCAAGTATTTTCTTTGATGATAGGTAGGAGGTGACCAAGAGGATTGATGAGGGCAAGGCGATGGACGTTGTCTACATGGACTTTAGCAAGGCCTTTGACAAGGTCCCACATGGTAGGCTGGTCCAGAAGGTTCGAACACATGGGATCCAGGGTGAGCTAGCAAATTGGTGAAAGGAGGCAGAGGGTGGTAGTGGAGGGTTGTTTTTCAGATTGGAGGCCGGTGACCAGTGGTGTGCTGCAGGGATTGGTGCTGGGCCCTCTGTTGTTTGTCATATATATTAATGACTTGGATGTGAATGTAGGGGGCATGATTAGTAAGTTTGCAGATGACACCAAAATTGGTGGTATAGTGGACATTGAAGAAGGTTGTCTAAGGTTACAACAGGATATAGATCAATTGGGAAAGTAGGCAAGGGAGTGGCAAATGGAATTCAATGCAGACAAGTGTGAAGTGATGCATTTTGGGAAGTTAAACCAGGGCAGGACATATACAGTGAATAGCAGGGCCCTGGGGAGTGTTCTTGAGCAGCGAGACCTTGGGGTGCAAGTACATAGTTCCCTGAAATTGACAACACAGGTAGACAGGGTGGTGAAGAAGGCGTATGGCATGCTTGCCTTCATCGGCTGAGGCATTGAGTACAAGAGTTGGGACGTCATGTTACAGTTGTACCTAACGTTGGTTAGGCAGCATTTGGAGTACTGTGTGCAGTTCTGGTCGCTGCACTACAGGAAAGATGTGATTAAGCTAGAGAGGGTGCAGAAAAGATTCACAAGGATGTTGCCTGGTTTGGAGGGCTTGAGTTATAAAGAGAGATTGGATAGCTGGGTCAGTTTTCCCTGGAGTGAAGGAGGCTGATAGAGGTATATAAAATTATGAGAGGCATAGATAGGGTAGATAGCCAGAGTCTGTTTCCCACAGTAGGGGTGATTAAAACTAGAGGGCATAGATTTAAGGTGAGAAGGAGGAGGTTTAAAGGGGATCAAAGGGGTAAATTTTTCACACAAAGAATAGTGGGTATCTGGAATGAGCTGCCTGAGGAGGTGGTGGAGGCAGGAACAGTAGCAACATTTAAGAGGCATCTGGACAGGTACTTGAATGAGCAAGGCGTAGAGGAATATGGAATTAATGCAGGCAGGTGGGATTAGTATAGATAGGCATTATGGTCGGCATGGACGCGGTGGGCTGAAGGGCCTGTTTCTATGCTCTATGACTCTTTCCAAACCTCCAGGACCACACAATTCAAAGGAGCAAGTGAAAAACTAAGTTTAAATAATTTCTCTGGGCTTTCGGGCTACCTGTGACCCACTGACAGCACGTAGGACACCTCTGTTATTGATGCTGCTTAAACATCACCAACATTTTGGAGATTCCACTCCTGTTCTGACCATAAATGATTTTATTTTCCCAACAGAGCTGAATAATGTGCAGCATGTGACCCTCCCACAATGGTCGACCTGGTATCAGAGAATTATTTGAATCTGTTCCCACTCTTTATGTATGCAGCAAGGCAATCTTAATTAATTTCTCATTTGCTTTTACTTAGTACCAGTTGTCTCAAACACACAGGCAAGGGACTATTAACACAAACTATTTGCACTGTAATGCAGCCTAGAATTCATATAGTCCCACGCAGTCTCCAAGCACTAGTAAGTGCCACTGCCTCTTCAGAGGGTCTTCAGTTATGTGGATAGATTTGAGAAGCTGGGTTTGTTCTCCTTATAGAAGGTTGAGACGAGATTTGATAGAGATGTTCAAAATCATGAGTGGTCTAGACAGAGTAGATAGAAGCTGTTTCTATTGGTGGAAGGATTGAGGACCAGAGGACACAGATTTAAAATGATTGGTAAAAGAACCAAAAGTGACATGAGGAAGAACCTTTTTTACACAGTGAATGGTTACAATCTGGAATGCACTACCTTGGAAGTGTGGTTGGGGCAGATTCAATTGTGACTTTCAAAAGGGTATTGGATAAGCTCCTAAAGGGAAAATGAATTGCAGGGCTGTGGAGAAAAGGTGGGGGAGTGGAAGTAGTTAAATTGCTCTGCAGAGAGCTGACACTGTAAAGCCTGACTTGGGTATAAAATTAAAACCCAACCCGGGCCCAACCTGACCACAGCCAACCCGAACCTGACCTGCGCCCGACCCAATCTGAATCTCCTTCGTCTGTTCCGGCAGCAGGCTATTCCTGCAGCTGGAGTTGTGCGGAATCATGGGTAAGCCTGATCCCGTGACTTCCCGGAAGCAGTGTCCAGCCCAACCCGACCCGAGCCCGAATGCTGGACTCGGAATTTCGACCCAACCCGAACCCGACACATGTAGTCGGATTTAGTCGGGTTCAGGTCAGGTAGCCAGGCTTTATGACACAGGCTCGACAGGCTGAATGGCCTCCTGTGCTGTAACTGTTCTATGATTCTATGCTGAGACAGTCCTTTACACTGAGATCAGTTATATCTTCCCCAGCTCCCTGCTTGTTAATTCCCTTCTGAAAACATCCAGCAGACCAGTTCCACCACATCCCTCCCCTCTCCTCCAGGTTGCTGTTTTGAAGCTTGTAGAGAGAAAATTGAAAATTTGGAACTGTAGAGATTGTTTTGGTGAGGTTTGTTGGGGTTAAGGCAGAACAGAAATTTACTGTCTTGCTGTGCTGCTCCTGACCTGTGAATGCTTAATATTAACACTGAGTGCATAAAAATGAAAACTCTATTGTACTTAAATCCATCACTTGAAGGCAAAAAACAGCCCAATTTAAAACTTAAACGAGCTTCCAGCTGCTCTAACAAAATAACTGCATCTGCAGAACCTTGGCACACAATCAAAGTCCGCCCCTTCATAGCAGGCGTTTGATATAAGCAATCTCCAATCCCACATGACAGGGTCTATTTTATGATTTCTACTTAGTAACTAGATGCTGTTAAGCCACTAATAATAGTTGCAATATTGTCTTTTGACCTTATTCTAATTTTAATTGACTCACTTGATACGCACAGCTAGAGCGGTAATTGTTTATTCATATCAGACAAGTCAATAATTACTGTTTGTCAATTCTCTATAATAACTGAGCAGCTATGCGCCAAGTGAAAGAGAAGCAGCTTTCCTCTTGACACATCCAACTCAAGATCAGTGGGTGAATAACATCCCACGTAATTCCTGGAGGTGTTAAATATGATCTCTACGATAGTCTGAGCTAAATAAGCAGGAGGAGAGCATTCACAGGGTGAACTCTTTCTCTTCGTAATTAACACCTATGAATGAATTTGTGGGAATGTACAACTTTGAATCCTGCAATTTCTCAGAATGTGTTTCGGTTAGAAGACCATTAACTATGAATAAAAACCAGGCTTTTTTCATTCATTTCAACCTCCACCTTCCCTCAATTATCCCAAGTGGGGGAATTTAGCAATGGTAGAAATGTAGAGGGGAAAAAGTTGGATCACCAACGCAAGAGGCCCCATCATATATACAGCTAGATCTTTTACCCTCAAAATGAATAACGTTCCCATCATGCAGAAGGATCCTGGGATCACAATAGACATATTTTATCAAGCTGTACCTCTTCCTGAGGTGCTGTCCAGAGAAGAAACCTTTGGGAAACATCAATCACAACAAACAGTCAACCACAAAGGAGGGAGCGATCTTAGATTTGTTACAGAAATCTCCTAGAACACTCAGCTCCCAAAAGTAAGGAGTCACAAATCACAGAGCGAATTGCAGAATGCACCAATTGTCACAGAGCAATTATACGTTCAGAAAGTGCTGTGATTCCCACATGTTTACACACTTGGTCCCATTAAAAACATTCTCATAGCCTCTCACTAACTCCGGACATTGGTTACAGAAAAGAAAAATTCAGAAATCAGTCCAAGTCTTTGGGAAGGAAAACTCAACTCAGCTCAGCTCACTCTAGTCAGATTGCCCAAAGTGTTTTTGGAAAGGGTTTTGTTTTTATTGCCAATGAGGGCATTTTATGATTTTACACATTCTTCCCCCCGACATATGAGGAAGCTGGTGATAAAGACCTAAACTCGCTGCCCACAGGGTGGTGCAAGTGAAGAAGATCAGTGACTTCAAGAGGAAGTTGGATGGCCACCGGAGAGAAATAGACTTGCAGGGCTACGGGGATCGAGCTGGGGAGTGGGACTGACTACAGAGAGCTGGCATGGACCTGATGGGCTGAATGGCTTCTTTCAGTGCCATATCTGACTCTAATGACATGAAATTCACCTGCTGTTCCTGTGTATTTTAGGATAAATTTGAAGCTTTCTTGCGTTACGGCATCAGTGAGACTGTTAACATTAGAATATGAGATATGATCCCCTTGACTGATATAAAGAAATAGACAAAATACACATTTTAAGACTTTTATTATAACAACTAAATATCCCAGATCTTTCTCAAAGTCAATACCCTCTTTTCTCACTTCTCTGAGCACTTCCGACATCGACATCCATGAATAACGCAATTCGTGGTGATCCTGTTGGACTTTTACTTCTCCAGAAACCTCAATTTTCAAAACAGATTCAAGTCTCTGCAGCCTTTTGCTTTATCAGTCTTCTCCGAGAGTAGATGTTCCCTCTGTCTCCCCTGCGGCTGCCCCCTGCTGGTTGGCTTCCTTTCTTACAGCCTACACTGAGGCTGAATTTCTTTTGGGATTCCATAACTGTGTTAGCCCCTCAATCACAACTTCTGCTGTGATCTTTCTCAAAGGTATTGCCTCTGGAAACCTAGTGGGCAAATCCATGATGGTTAGGAGAAGTTTGTGACCTGGTTTAGTTGTGGGTAAGGGTCTGACACAATCCACAAGAACCCTACTAAACAGTTCGTCAATAGCAGATATTGGCATCAATGGGTCTAGTTTATTTATTGCAAATCAAATTAGTCACAATACCATCGAGGAGGAATTCTTGGAGTATGTACGAGATGGTTTTCTGGACCAATACATTGAGGAACCAACTAGAGAACAGGCTGTTCAATTTTCAGTCTGTTAACACCTTATCTGTACTAATACTTTGTCTTTCAACACACTATTAACATATTGTTTGCCTTTGCTCCACGACCTCCTGGTCAGCTATTCTGTGACCTTGTCCTATCTACACCTTCTCCTTTGTTATCTCTTGCCCCACCCCTACTTTACTTGCTTATAACCTTTTACATTTCTAATATTTTCCAATTCTGAAGAAGGGTCACTGACCTGAAACGTTAACTCTGCTTCTCTCTCTACAGATGCTGCCAGACCTGCTGAGTATTTCCAGCATTTTATATTCGAGAAGAGGCCATCCTAGACTGGGTATTGTGTAATGAGAGAGGAATAATTGACAATCTAGTGGTGCGAGACCCCTTGGCGACGAGTGACCATAATATGATGGAATTCTTCATCAAGATGGAGAGTGACGTAGTTGATTCTGAGACTAGGGTCCTGAATCTTAGTAAAGGAAACTACGAAGATATGAGGCGTGAGTTGACCATGACGGATTGGGAAACCTTACTTAAAGGGATGACGGTGGATAGGCAATGGCAAACATTTAAAGAGCGCATGGGTGAACTGCAACAATTGTTTATCCTTGTCTGGTGCAAAAGTAAAACGGGAAAGGTAGCCAAACCATGGCTTACAAGGGAAATTAGAGATAGCAGTAGATCCAAGGATGAGGCATATAAATTTGCCAGGAAAAACAACAGACCTGAGGATTGGGAGCAGTTTAGAATTCAGCAAAGGACGACCAAGGGATTGATTAAGAAGGGGAAAGTAGAGTATGAGAGCAAGCTTACGGGGAACATAAAAACTGACTGTAAAAGTTTCTATAGGTATGTGAAGAGAAAAAGATGGGTGAAGCCAAATGTAGGTCCCTTAGAGTCAGAAACAGGGGAATTTATTATGGCGAATAAAGAAATGGCTGACCAACTAAATGCATACTTTGGTTCTGTCTTCACAAAGGAGGACACAAATATCATACCAGAAATGTTGGGGAACACAGGGTTTAGTGAGAGAGAGGAACGGAAAGAAATCAGTATTAGTAGAGAAATGGTGTTGGGGAAATTGATGGGATTGAAGGCCGATAAATCCCCAGGGCCTGATGGTATGCATCCCAGAGTACTTAGTGGCCCTAGAAATAGTGAATGCATTGGTAGTCATCTTCCAAGATTCTATAGACTCTGGAACAGTTCCTACAGATTGGAGGGTAGCTAATGTAACCCCACTATTTAAAAAGGGAGGTAGAGAGAAAGCAGGGAATTATAGACCAGTCAGCCTGACGTCGGTAGTGGGGAAAATTCCAGAGTCCATTATCAAAGATTTTATAGCAGAGCACTTAGAGAACAGTGGTAGAATCGGGCAGAGTCAGCATGGATTTATGAAAGGGAAATCATGCTTGACAAATCTACTAGAATTCTTTGAGGATGCAACTAGTAGAGTTGATGAGGGGGAGCCAGTGGATGTGGTTTATTTGGACTTTCAGAAGGCTTTTGACAAAGTTCCACATAAGAGATTAGCATGTAAAATTAAAGCACATGGGATTGGGGGTAGTGTATTACGATGGATAGAAAATTGGTCGGCGGACAGAAAACAAAGAGTAGGGATAAATGGGTCTTTTTCTGAATGGCAGGCAGTGACCAGTGGGGTACCGCAGGGATCGGTGCTTGGACCCCAACTATTCACAATATACATAAATGATTTTGATGAGGGAACTAAATGTAATATCTCCAAATTTGTAGATGACACAAAACTGGGTGGGAGGGTGAGTTGTGAGGAGGATGCAGAGAGGCTTCAGGGTGATTAGGACAAGTTGAATGAGTGGGCTAATGCATGACAGATGCAGTATAATGTGGATAAATGTGAGGTTATCCACTTTTGTAGCAAAAACAGGAAGGCAGATTATTATCTGAACAGCTATAAACTGAGAGAGGGGAATATGCAGCGAGACCTGGGTGTTCTCGTACACCAGTCGCTGAAGGTAAGCATGCAGGTGCCACAGGCGGTAAAAAAAGCAAATGGTATGTTGGCCTTCATAGTGAGGGGATTTGAGTACAGGAGCAGGGATGTCTTGCTGCAATTATACAGGGCCTTGATGAGACCACACCTGGAATATTGTGTGCAGTTTTGGTCTCCTTATCTGAGGATGGATGTTCTTGCTATAGAGGAAGTGCAGCGAAGGTTTACCAGACTGATTCCTGGGATGGTGGGACTGACTTATGAGGAGAGATTGAGTCGGTTAGGAGTTTGCTGGAGTTCAGAAAAGTGAGGGGGGATCTCATAGAAACCTATAAAATTCTAACAGGACTTGACAGGGTAGATGCAGGAGGGATGTTCCCGATGGTGGGGGAGTCCAGAACCAGGGGTCATAGTCTAAGGATACGGGGTAAACCTTTCAGGACTGAGATGAGGAGAAATTTCTTCACCCAGAGAGTGGTGAGCCTGTGGAATTCACTACCACAGAAAGCAGTTGAGGCCAAAACATTGTATGTTTTCAAGAAGGAGCTAGATATAGCTCTTGGGTCTAAAGGGATCAAAGGGTATGGGGCGAAAGCAGGAACAGGCTACTGAGTTGGATGATCAGCCATGATCATAATGAATGGCGGAGCAGGCTCGAAGGGCCAAATGGCCTACTCCTGCTCCTATTTTCGATGTTTCTATTTGAAGGCTTTAGCTTTCCAACTATCTGACATGAATGGCAAGTTCTGCAAAATTCAACCACATCCTTATGCAAGCCTGACCAATAAAAATGCTGTCTTATCCAGGCCTGAGTCTTTCGAATACCCACATTACCTGCCACTGGGATCTCATGGGCAGTTCTCAAAATTTCACTGCGGTACCTTGGAGGAACAACAACCTGATGAACTGTAGCCCAATCCTCATCGGCAGGTCTCCGGGGAGGTGTCCACTTTCTTATTAGAATGTCATTCTTAATATAACAACACTTGGGGACCATTTCAGCTTCTGCCTCAGAACACCCCGTTTGAGACAAACTTCTTAAATCAGGGTCGGTCTGCTGTGCTTCAAATCAAAGATGATCTGCTAAACAATTCACCATTGCTAGCATTGGAGCCTTTTTCACCACATTTCGCATTCATAGCACTATTTGGGTGCGGGTGGGGGCGGAGGGAGGAGAACCTACATCCTTTGCTATCATTAATGACTGAGTTTCCTTCTACCTCTAAGCAGCACAATTGGTTTTCCTGCTTCATCTGACAAATATCGGGACACCTTACCCCTGAACACAAATGTTCTAACCTTCAAGGACCTGACTTAATTCAATAGCACACAGGAATGTGTCCTTGTCAATAAGTCACTGAAAGCTAACATGCAGGTGCAGCAAGCACTTAGGAAGGCTAATGGTATGTTAGCCTTTATCGCAAGAGGATTTGAGTACAGGAGTAGTGAAGTCTTGCTTCAATTGTATAGAACCTTAGTTAGACGGTACTTGGAGTAGTGTGTGCAGTTTTGGTCCCCTTACCTTAGGAAGGATATTATTACCATAGAGGGAGTGCAACGAAGGTTCACCAGACTTGTTCCCAGGTGACAGGACTGTCCTATGAAGAGAGATTGGGGAAACTGGGCCTGTATTCTCTAGAGTTTCAAAGAATGAGAGGTGATCTCATTGAAACCTAGACAGACAGGGTAGATGCAGTTAAGATGTTTCCCCTGGTTGGGGAGTCTAGACCAGAGGACACATTTTCAAAATAAGGGGGAAGCCACTTAGGACAGAGAAGAGGAGAAATTTCTTTACTCAGAGGGTTGTGAATCTTTGGAATTCTCTACTCCAGAGGGCTGTGGAAGCTCAGTCATTGAGTATGTTTAAAGCGGAGATTGACAGATTTCTAAGTATTAATGACATAAGGGGAATATGAGGATAGTGTGAGAAAAAAAGCATTGGAGTGGATGATCAGCCACGATCATATTGAATGGCAGGGCAGGCTCGATGGGCTGAATGGCCTACTCCAGCTCCTATGTTCCTATGTCTCTATCTTTCCAAATTCTTTGAAAATTTCCAAATTGGGTCTGTAACTACTGCTTTTGTGAGTCAATTCGTAATCATCCACTATTTCTGCAGCATTCCTTATTTTATCAACTTTGTGTTCTTCTAGGTGGGACCTTATTCCTGAAATGACACTATTTTTACATTCTTCCATTAGGATCACTTCCCGAAGGCTTTCAAAGTCTTGCTCAATCCTCAAGGACAGATACCAATGATCAAATATCATTTCCTTCTCTCTAACCAATTCCATAAATGTCTGGCTCTATTTCTTTTGTAAAATTCCTGAATTTTTGCCTATAGGCCTCTGGTACCAACTCGTAAGCATTGATAACTGCAGTTTTAGTTATTTCATAATCACTTGACTGTTCCTCCTAAAGTATTGAAAATAAGCAAGAGGAGTACAGAAAGTGGAGGGGTGAAATCAAAAATGAAATTAGGAAAGCAAAAAGAGGGCATGAAAGAATACTGGCAAGCGAAATCAAGGTGAACCCAAAGATGTTTTGTCAATACATTAAGAGTAAGAGGATAACTAAGGAGAGAGTAGGGCCCATAAAAGACTAAAAAGATAACCTATGTGTAGGAGCGGAAGATATTGGTATGGTTCTTAATGAATATTTTGTGTCTGTCTTCACAAAAGAGGGGGACGATGCAGATAGTGTAGTTAAGGAGGAAGAGTGTGAAGTATTGGATGTGATAAACATAGGGAGGAAGTATTAATGGAATTAGCATCTTTGAAAGATGATAAATCACCAGGGCCAGATGAAATGTATCCTAGGCTGTTAAAAGAAACAAGAGAGGAAATAGCAGAGGGTCTGACCATCATTTTCCAGTCCTCACTGGATACAGGTGTGGTGCCAGAGTATTGGAGAATTGCTAACGTTGTACCTCTGTTTAAAAAGGGAGTGAAGGATAGATCGAATAATTACAGGCCAGTCAGTCTAATCTCAGTAGTGGGCAAATTATTGGAATCTATTCTGAGAGACAGGATAAACTGTCACTTAGAAAGGCACATGTTAATAAGGATAGTCAGCATGGATTTGTTAAGGGAAGATCTTGTTTGACCAACATGATCGAATTTTTTGAAGAGGTAACTAGGAAGATAGATGAGGGTAGTGCAGTTGATGTGGTCTACACGGATTTTAGCAAGGCTTTTGACAAGGTCCCACATGGCAGACTGGTTTAAAAAAAAAATAAAATCCCATGGGATCCAGGGAAATGTAGCAAGGTGGATACAAAATTGACTCACTGGCAGGAAACAAAGGATAATTATTGACGGGTATTTTAGTGACTGTTTTCAGTGGCATTCCGCAGGGCTCAGTACTGGGTCCCCTGCTTTTTGTGGTATATATTAACGATTTGGACATAAATGTAGGGGGCACGATCAAGAGATTTGTGGATGACACAAAGATTGGCCGTGTGGTAGATAGCGAGGGAGATAGCTGTAGGCTGCAGGAAGATATTGATGGTCTGGTCAGATGGGCAGAAAAGTAGCAAATGGAATTCATCTAGGAGAAGTGTGAGGTGATGCATTTGGGGAGGTCAAACAGGCGAAGGAATACACGATTAATGGGAAAATACTGAGAAGTGTAGAGGAAGTGAGGGACCTTGGAGTGAATGTCCACAGATCCCTGAAGGTAGCAGGACAGGTCGATAAGGTGGTTAAGAAGGCATATGGAATCCTTTCCTTTATTAGCCGAGGTATAGAATACAAGAGCAGGGAGGTTATGCTGGAACTGCATAACTTATTGGTTAGGCCTCAACTTGAGTACTGTGTGCTGTTCTGGTCACCTCATTACAGAAAGGATGTAATTGCACTAGAGAGGGTACAGAGGAGATTTACGAGAATGTTGCCAGGACTGTAAAAATGCAGCTATGAGGAAAGATTGGATAGGCTGGGATTGTTCTCTTCGGAACAGAGAAGGCTGAGAGGAGATCTGATTGAAATGCACAAAATTTTGAGGGGCCTGGATAGAGTGGAGGTGAAGGGTCTATTCACCTTAGCCGAGAGGGCATAGATTTAAAGCGATTGGTAGAAAAATTGGAGAGGAGATGAGGAACTGCTTTTTCACCCAGAGGGAGTTGATGGTCTGGAACTCGCTGCCTGAAAGGGTACTTGAGGTAGAGACCCTCAACTCATTCAAAATGAGTCTAGATATGCATCTCAAGTGCCGTAAGCTGCAGGGCTACAGACCAAATGCTGGAAGGTGGGATTAGAATAGGTGGATCGTTTTTCGGCCGGCATAGACACGATGGACCAAGTGACCTCGTTCTGTACCTTAAACTTGATATGATTCTATACCTCTAACACTTTTCCCACTAGCGCACTTTGCAAATATTGTCCAACTTTCTTTCAGCCATTGCAATTTTGTAGCAATTTTTTCAAAGGACACAAAGTACATTTCAACTCCTTCCTCAATGAATTTAGGCACTAAGCAAATATTCCTTGCCAAATCAAAACCAGCAGTTGAATCGGATTCATCCTCAAAACTTCCTGGCACTCCCTGTTCATGTAATCTAAGTTCTTCTCTGTCCATTGTAAATTTCCTGGCTTCTCTTTCTTTTTGTAACTCTCTTTTCCTTTCTCTTCAAATTCAAGCTTTCTCATTGCCAGTTGTATTTGTCTTTTCCCCCTTTTTCTTTCCCTTTAAATTCAGACTTTCTCAGTTCAAATTGTAACTGTTTGTCCCTTTCTCTTTTTCCCTTTCTCCTCTTTCCTTTTCTGTTTTTCCTTTTTCCAGTTCCAGTTGCCTCATTTGTAACTGAATTCTAGCTAACACTCAATTTGAGAGCTATTGGGATTACCTTTTTCTTCCTCAAAGTTAAAATGCTGAGCCAACACTTCAACAACTTCTGCCTTTTTAGCTTTTGATTTCAAACCAACCTCCATTTGTTTGGCTACAGCTGTTAATGCATCAATTGTTAATGGTGTTAAATCATTGAGAGTCAAATCTTCCCTCTCAGCAAAGTCTTCAGCATTAGAAGTAGACATGCTGCCGTTTCCTTATGAGTATAAGCAAAAGTAATTGTGAAATCTTATTCATTTAAATTCTAGAAAATTCCACTGATCCTGTTTTACAGTCTGTGAATTCGTATCCCGGACGAGCCCCCGATTTGTTACAACCTCAGTGAGACCATTAACATTAAAATATGAGATATGAATCCTCAGACCAATTCAAAGAATTACACAAGATTTCACATTTTAAGTCTTTTATTATAACAACTAAACTAAAGGAAATCATCATTAACTAAACAGTACTTTGTAATTAGCTGATACCCCAAATTAGAAAGAAAGGTATTTTCTTTACTTATTAAAATACTTGAAAATCTCAGATCACACTTATATATTATAAAGTCCTCTTTAATGGCAAAATCTTTGCGGTTAAAAGTCCCAAACTCCTCCCACTTGCAATGGGCTGGATCTCCCAGACCTTTCTTCAAGTCAATGTCCTCTTCACTCACTTCTCCGAGCACTTTCAACCTGGATGTCCGTGAATAAGGCGATCCCTGGTGATCCTGTCAGGCTTTTACTTCTCTACGAACTTCAACTTTCAAAACAGGTTCAGGGTAGTTTTGTATACTATCTGATCTTCCGTGGCATTGATCATATTAATCATGAGTCTAGAAGAGAGTTTGGGGCCCAGATTTTGTGGCGGTAATGATGGCAAAACTGTCAGTGTTTGCTGTCATTAATGCACTGAAACAGACAGCAATTTTGGGAGTCTATAAATACACAGAATGATACAGAACTCCAGAAATTCCTGTCATTGATTCTATGCTCCTTCAGAGGGTGCATTGTTGAGGCTCCCCCCAGACTGCAATCCATAAGCAATCAGGAATTAATGGAAACTTCCATGCTTTGCTGACATCACTGCTGCTGCATGCCTGGAGATCCCCTTGACTTGGCACTGGATTTAAGCTGCCATCTGAAAAGGGGAGGTCCACGCCACAGAGATGTTTCTGGGCAGCTTTCTTCGAGTTTAGAGGCGAGCACCATTCCTTTGCAACTGACTGTAAAATTCAGCCACTAATGTTTAGCTGTTGTGATGGGGTTGCATTTAACTTGGCCTGTCCTGTTAGGGCCAGTGTTCAGAGTCTCTCTGCAAGGGAGATGTTTAAATATGCACATCTTGAAGTCAAGTAGAAGGTAATTACTAAGCTAAAGTTCTGTATTTTAAAATTCTCATTCTTGTTTTCAAATCCCTCCATGGCCTCCCCCCTCCCGATCTCTAATCTCCTCCAGTCTCACAACCCTCTAAGATATCTGCACTGCTCTAATTCTGACCTCTTGTGCATCCATGATTTTAATTGCTCTGCCATTGGTGGCCGTGCCTTCAGTTGCCTTGGCCCCCAAGCTCTGGAATTCCCTCCCTATGCCTCTCCACCTCGCTTTCCTCCTTTAAGACACTCCTTAAAACCTGCCTCTTTGTCCAAGCTTTTGGTCACCTGACCTAATATCTCTTTATATGGCCTGTGTAATATTTTGTTTTTTTAATGCTCCTGTAAAGCCCCTTGGAGATGTTTTATTATGTTAAAGGTGCTATGTAAATATAAGTTGTTGTAGTAGATTGGCAACTATTCTGAATCCCTGGTTTTTGCATATAGGGAGAGGCAAGATTATCAGGGCCAGGAAGAAACAGCAGAAAATTACTGTCTTCTGAAAAAATACTTTTAACACGAAGTGGGATAGATGCAAGCTAGATAAAAGACTTTTACATGATAGTCTCCCATGATCAAGTATAAGATAACAGTCCAGCAAAGAAACAGCTAGGCAGGAAACAAAAGCAAATGTAAGATATCGTAAAAAGTTTATTAGTCTGGCGATTTAAGCCACATGCTGCTAGCTAAATGGAAATAAAACAATGAAGAGCAGTAATGACCCGTATTCATCAGTTATACAAAGTACTAACAGCAGTAACATTTAAAAGACAGCCCTGTTCACTGGCATCATGCAACTGGCCATTTCTTTTACATAATAAATGTTGCGTCTGTATAGCTTGATGAGGGAGGCAAAAATTGCTACATATTCAGCGTCTCCTTTTTAAAATTTGGACTGTCACACAATAGCTTGAAGCCATACAGGTAGCAACTAACGTATCTAGGAGCTGCACAATTTTTACATCTCTTTGGCAACATTTACAATATATTCATCAGTAGTCTGAATGGTTTTACAAAAATAGTATAGAGATCGCAGTTTAACTGATTTTCTACACTATTCAATATCAAATGCGTAAAGGTGGAAACACTAAATACTGTGGACTGAATACTGTGAGGCATGTTCGATAGTACGACATTTGTACTGTGATGTGGGCAGAGAAATGTTAGTGAGTAGCTTCATCCAAGCACTTCTTGTCAGATGCCTGAGCAGATGAGGACTATAAGCAGATGGCATTATTTGCAAAATGTGGTCTGTTACAAATGGAGCCCAAACAGTCTGCAGTGTCTATTTTCAGTCAACCTTCGCAGTTGCTCTGCATTGGAAATATCAGATCCCTCACTGTGGTAGGCTTGCAACATGTATGATCTCCTCCATATAATAAATGTCTCCCTTCAGTCATAATCTGCCCCATCTCTTTGGGTGCTGCAGTTGAATTGGACATCACATTTGCCTGCAGTGAAATCGTCAGAATCCTGATTTAATACAGATTGGGTGGATAGGAAAGGATGCCCAAACTACATGGAGGAGACTTGTGAATTGAACAGCAACTTTAATCACCACAGGTGTTGTAACAGTGCGTCCATATGCGCTAGCAGCCAAAACTCGCATTCAAATTGTCCAACAATTCAAAGCAATTAAAGTCATCGAGCGAAACATTCATTTGCGATTCTTTTTCTGTCAGATCCTGTCCATTTGCTTTTTTCTTTCCCAAAAATAAAATAAAATTCCAGCCCTGGCCCATGTGAGAGTCATTCTCTTTCACCCTCCTCAATACTGCCTGGAAGGAATTAGGGAAAAAGAGGCATTAGTGATAGCACTTTCTGCAGTAACATTGAAATGCCATTGAGGGGGTGGGAAAATGCTTGGAAAGGTAATGAAATTTCTCTTTGCGAACCATTCACTTACCTGACCCTTTACATTTTAAATGTCCATTGAGGGCTGTAAGCCCTTTAAAAATGGTACAGGTGCCTGTGCATTGGCGCGGGCAGCATTGCCGGTGACTGCTCGCCTGCCCCATCCACATTATCGTGGGGGGCGGGCGCCGCGGCCATGCAAATGAGCTGCTGCGTTTGAAATCAGGGCGGCTCCGTAATGTGGTGCCCGTGCGGACGGGCCGGATTTTACATCCGTCGCCTACTTCGGCAGCACACTCTTAAAATACAACCCCAGGAGTCAGAAGATCTGAAATTAAGACAATAAAAGGTATTTTACAGAAGCTAGGTGTGTTCACACCAATTGAGATAGGTCTGCTTCTTCTTTTCAAGTGAACCCAAAATACAGGGTGTCTGATGGGCCAACTGGTGAATCACTGAATGAGGAAAAAAATCAGAGTGACAGCTTCCCACTTGCTGGAAACACAAGGAAACGAGGACAAAGGGAACACAGTTGTCTAGGTCTGGGGATGAAGTCTGGCCAATCAAGGGAAAGTTTATTCATCTCAAACCCACAGCCATTCAGGATCAGAAGGCTGCTGAGAAAAACGTTAAACATGCTTACTAATAGGGATAGTGTGGCATGTTTTTATTGTAAAAAAAAGAGTGTGCATTTATCTAGTGCTTTTTGTGTCCTTAGGCCATCCCAATGCATGTCACAGCCATTAAATTACTGTTTAAAGTGCAGTCACTGTTGTAAAGTAATGGCAGTGCAGAAGTAAACTTTTTGTGCTTTTTTGGGGGGAAAAGCATTACACATTATTGTTGAAATCTTCCAATGTGGTTAACTTTGCAAAACTGTCATTCTGTTTTGTTGCAAAATAGATGAAAATAGCTTTTGCTTACCTCCAACTGACTCAATTTCCGAATCCAATACATGTGTAATTGAGAACCTAGAGACGGTGGCAGGAGAGACAGTGAAACGGGAGAATCGTGTTTTCTGCACCTGATTTTGCACTGGCCTCGAGGGAGCAGCACTAGAAGCAGCTTCAGATGTCAGAGAGGAACCTTCAGTCACTAAGGATGACTTTACTGACACCAAAGGAAAGTCATCATCCCATTCAAAGCCTCCACCTGATCCACATTGAAACACAACAGAGAAGATAAATAGAGGCTGGTAATTAATTACTTTATCCTGAAAAACAAATAGTCTTATAGTCAAAATTATAATCATGAGATGATAGCAACTCAATTAAAAGGTCAACTCTTGTAATTGGCTGACCCTTAAAACCACTTATTTTATTTGGAAAGTTTACGCAATAAATCAGGACTTTATAAAGGAAAGATTTTCTGTTGGAATCCCTCTGGGAGTGCACAACACCAAATTAGACACACGGTCTATGATTTTCTGTCTAGACATAAAATTGTGGGCTGCTTGCATGATTTCCTGATGTATGCTCCTGGTGGGAAAAGCTCCATGCTGGGAACACCCAAGTGAAAATTGTAACCATGCATTAACTGAAAGAGGAAAATACCAGGGTCCCAGGAGGATACTGCTGTGGCAACCAAGTTTTCAGCACTGAATACTTGCTGTAAAGGCAAAAACCCAGCAGAGGGCAGCCACAAAGAGACCATGGCACAGATATGAGCAATGACAGTGAGAGATTTAACAGTGAGAGGCATATTCAGATGCTTCTGTCATAATAAATGTGAGTTGCACATGGTGTATTGTCTCAAAGGTGCCATGAAATACCTTATAGAATTCTTTTAAAAACTACATCAAGGATAGTTAAGGGAAGACGGTGGATGTGGTTTATATGGATTTCAAAAAGCATTTGCACCTTAATAATGGCACACAGAATTAAGGAGAATGTGGTCACATTGGCAATGAGATTGTTGGAAGGCAGAGTCAGAGCAAAGCAAAATTTCTCAGACTGGAAAAATGTGGTGACTGGTATTCCACAGGGGTCTGTGTTGGTGCCTATGTTATTTACCCTTGACATAAAAGATTGGGGCTCAGGAACTGAAGGAACAATATTGACATTTTCTTATGACATTAAATTGGGAGGTATGGGAAATTGTGACAAAGAATCTGAAAGATTGCAGGAGGACATAGATAGGCGAGCAGGAATAGCAAACCTAGAATAGCAATGCAGAAAAATGAAACATTTTGTATGATGAAATTAAGAATAAAGAAAATATACCTTAAATGGTCAGATTTTAAATAGAGTAGAGGATCAGAAGAACCTTGGTATGGAGATATACAGGTTGTTAAAGTAGGTAATAGTACAATAACATGGCTTGAGTACAGTAAAACATCCCAAGGCACTTCACAGGAGTGTTATCATACACAATTTGACACAGAGCCCCACATAAAAAGATACTAGGACGGGCGACCAAAAGCTTGGATATGGAGGTATGTGTTATGCAGCGTTTTATGGGAGCAGAGAGAGGTGCAGAGGTTTGGGAGGGAATTCCAGAGCTTAGGGTCTCAACAGCTGAAGCCACGGCCACCAATGGTAGTGCAATAAAAATTGGGGATGCACAAGAGGCCAGAATTGGAGGACCATAGAGATTTTGGAGAGCTGTAGGACTGGAGGAGATTACAGAGATGTGGGTGGGGGTGAGGCTATGGAGAGATTTGAAAACAAGGATAAGACATTTAAAATTGAGGTGTTGCTAGACCTGGAACCACTTTAGGTCAGTGAGCACAGGGTGATGTGTGAACAGGATTTGGTGCGAGTTAAGACAAGGGCAGCAGAGATTTGGATGAGCTCAAGTTTACAAAGGGTGAAAGCCCATTAAAAAAGCGAACACAACCTTTGTGTTTTGTGTCTATAGGCACGCGAAATAAAACTAGAGAGTTAACTTTGAATTTGTACAAGATATTGATTAGGCTGCTGTTGCAGTTATGTATCATCTTGGACATCCTATTATAGGAAGAAATGTAAAAGATGCATTGTTGATTTGCTAGGATGTTACCAGGGATGAGCGTTTTCAGCTATGAAGTTAGACTTGGGGCCATTGTCCACTGGAGCTTGGAAAGTTAGCCTGAAACTTATGAAGGGTTATGATATAATAAATAGTGACAAAATCTTTGACAGACTGGAGTTATAGCAATGAGAAGGAAAGGGGAAGTTAGTAAAAATCTATTTATGCAGAGGGTAGTTAGAATGTAGAATTCTCTGCCATAACTCATTGTTGAAAGAAAATCCATATGTACTTTTAAATTAGTTGTTTGAAAAAGTGGAATATTAAAGTGGAGCAAGAAAATGGGATTAGACTAAATGGGTCAACTGATGTGTTTGTGAGTGGATGAGAATTGAACGTCTGCAAAAATCTTCTAACAATTATGAAGCAGAAGTGAGTATTTCTCAATCTGCAGTACATTGTGTACACGTCGCTCAAACTGGAAGCTGTTTATGAAATTCAGATTACTTTCTTCAGGGAAGTTTCCATCCGACGAGATGTTGGAGGTATTCTGCCTCTCTGCCATGGAAACATCGGTGTTTTTGTTTTGCGAGTGTTCAGGAGGGTGTAGAAATGCTGGGTCAACCTCTGGAATGTTCTGCTCACTTAGTTCACCTGTCGGACTTTCCTAGAACAAAATACGTGCACATTTAAGTATACTTCAACACATTTACTAGTTTCTGATGTCTCCAGTACTCTTCCTTTTTCTTTCTCTTTGTCCCCAGGACAGAGCACTGGGAGCAAGTGAGAAAAAGACTGGAGGACAACTGGAGCTAGCACTGAATGGAGAGCTGTGGGAGGGAATCAGTGGGAAAGTGGAGAGCAGCCGGATACAGCACCAGAGACCCAGGAGGGGTGGAGTTACGAGAAGGTACATTTGTCCATGTTTGGTCTGTTGTGAATGTGCTTGTTCTACATCAAGGTTTTGGACGCCAACCTTAAGGTGGGCTCGGCTCTGGAACAAAGGTAGTTGTGTTTCTGTTGGCTAGTCAGGGAGAGCTTGCGCAAGGTCTCAGCTATTGATTTTGAGTTTATTTGGAGGAGAGAGATTGGAAAGTGGAATAGGGAGTAAATTATATTTTTTTGTGATTTTTTTTTAATGCTTTAATGATACAATGTTTACTTCCAGGGTTATATAACATCACAGACACCTTATGAATTGCCATTGGGTTTTTTTGTAACTGAGGCAGGCATTACAGAGATGGCCCTGATTAATTGTATGGTATTATGCCGATAGATTGAAGAGACCATTGTGTCTGAGATCTGATTATTTGAAGCTTAAGAGATGTGATTGTTTGAAGGGACAGTGGTTTCTGGTTCTGCGCTCAGAAAAGTTTCTATAGTATTACAGGCCATACACTGCACAACCACAAGAACACACATGTTTAGAGATGCAAGATTCTTAAGATAGACAGATGATTTTCATTTAAAATATCTATTATGAAATATTACAATGGTCAGCAAAGCTGCAGCACTAACTGCAGAAAGAAATCTATACTTTAACATTGAAAGATGTTAAGTAAGTCCTATTATACCACAGTAATATTTAAATAAACAGAACTACTTTAGAACTTTTATGACTACATGCATTAATGACATACACTAAATATCAGTAATGGATAGCTGAGGGATCTTGAACGAGGGGCCACAGTTATAAGATTAGATGTAAACGATTTAGAACAGAGGGTTGTGAGCCTGGGAAATTCACTTCCAGTGTTAGCAGTTGAGGCAGGAATGATGTGAATATTTGAGATTAGATTGGATGAGTGGTTGAAGGAAAAGGAAAAGGTGGACGAAGGATATGGGAACAGGGTGGCTAAACGTGATCAGAATGATTTGTTCGTGTAGAGGGTAAACATTGACATGGCCTGTTTGGGACAAATTGCCTGCTTCCATGTTGCAACTTCTGGCTATTTGTTGCTTTTGTGTTCTTACTGAGTCCAATTTCTGAATAGGAAAAATGCCAATGAAATGATGAGCATCAGTACTGATGATGTCTCAGGTTATTCTGATCTGTAATCACTTTAATATTGTCATTCTGTATATCCAATAAATGCCATAATTAATAACACAGTAGAAGGTTACTCGGCGCAAAGTATTGAACACTTAAAACAAAATGAATCCTTTAATCAATTAAACTATGGAATCAAATATGACAGCAACACATTTGCAGATGTTACAAATGAATATTGTAAATTATTAATCCTCTTTAAAATTGTGCCAGTTATATAACTTTACCAAATGTCACCGTTGTCTCTGGAGATTCAAACAAGCCACAACCATGGTTTCACTTACTTGCTGAAGTATTGAGGCAGTCAATGAATATGTTAAACAGGAGCTTCAGAAAGGATGCATATGTGTCTGTCTGATGACACATGTCAAAGGAAGTATTATTTCAGATCTGCATTGCTTTGAAGAGTGAATTCATCACACCACCATATTAAACAGTAAGAATTTAAGAGCCATGTCAAAGAATTCAGGGGTACATTTCTCAGTGAAAGTTTCAATACAAATGAACTAGAAAAAGGCAGAATTCCAGAAACATCTAATTTCATTTCATCCTCTCATATTCTGTATCCATAATGCACACCATTGACCAAATTTACTGAAGAAGCTAAAACTAGGAGATCTGGCAGACGCTATTGAGAACAATGAAAGAATTCAGGAGAATATAGATAGGTCAGTGGAAAGGGCAGACAGGTGGCAGATATAATTTAACGTGGAGAAATGCATGTCAGTGCATCAAACAAGCAATGGGAATATATTTCCAATGGCAGGACACTATAAGCTGTGGATGGATAGAGAGACCTAAGCATTAAAATACAAAACTGCTAATAGCACTTATGTTTTACAAATAGGAGCACAGAATCGGATAGGTAATGATAAATTTGTACAGACTGTGCTCAGGCCATACAACACTGTGCACAGTTTTAGAAGCCCCATAATAGAAAGAAGATTGAAGCTAGAGAGAACATATAGCATAGGTTTACCAGAATGATCCCAGGGATAAGAAACTACACTGACGAAGAATGAGAGTAGAGATACTACTAGAGGTCCTAAATGAATACTTTGCTTCAGTATTCACTAGTGAGAGGGACCTGGTCGTTTGTGAGAACAGCGTGAAACAGGCTGATATGCTCGAACAGGTTGATGTTAAGAGGGAGGATGTGCTGGAAATTTTGAAAGACATGAGGACAGTCCCCGGGGCCAGACAGGATATACCCAAGGATATTACGGGAAGCGAGGGAAGAGATTGCCACGCCTTTGGCGATGATCTTTGCATCCTCGCTGTCCACTGGAGTAGTACCAGATGATTGGAGGGTGGCAAATGTTATTCCCTTGTTCAAGAAAGGGAACAGGGATAACCCTGGGAATTATAGACCAGTCAGTCTTACGTCGGTAGTGGGCAAATTATTGGAGAGGATTCTGAGAGACAGGATTTATGATTATTTGGAAAAGCATAGTTTGATTAGAGATAGTCAGCATGGCTTTGTGAGGGGCAGGTCATGCCTCACAAGCCTTATTGAATTCTTTGAAGATGTGACAAAACACGTTGATGAAGGAAGAGCAGTGGATGTGGTGTATATGGATTTTAGCAAGGCGTTTGATAAGGTTCCCCATGGTAGGCTCATTCAGAAAGTAAGGAGGCATGGGATACAGGGAAAGTTGGCAGTCTAGATACAGAATTGGCTGGCACACAGAAGACAGAGGGTGGTAGTAGATGGAAAGTATTCAGCCTGGAGCTCGGTGACCAGTGGTGTTCCGCAGGGATCTGTTCTGGGACCTCTGCTCTTTGTGATTTTTATAAATGATTTGGATGAGGAAGTGGAAGGCTGGGTTGGCAAGTTTGCCGATGACACGAAGGTTGCTGGAGTTGTGGATAGTGTGGAAGGCTGTTGTAGGTTGCAACGGGACATTGACAGGATGCAGAGCTGGGCTGAGAAGTGGCAGATGGAGTTCAACCTGGAAAAGTGTGAAGTGATTCATTTTGGAAGGTCGAATTTGAATGCAGAATACAGGCTTAAAGACAGGATTCTTGGTAGTGTGGAGGAACAGAGGGATCTTGGGGTCCATGTCCATAGATCGCTCAAAGTTGCCACCTAAGTTGATAGAGTTGTTAAGAAAGCGTATGGTGTGTTGGCTTTCATTAACAGGGGGATTGAGTTTAAGAGCCGCGAGGTTATGCTGCAGCTCTATAAAGCCCTGGTTAGACCACACTTGGAATATTGTGTTCAGTTCTGGTCGCCTCATTATAGGAAGGATGTGGAAGCTTTAGAGAGGGTGCAGAGGAGATTTACCAGGATGCTGCCTGGACTGGAGGGCATGTCTTACGAAGAAAGGTTGAGGGAGCTAGGGATTTTCTCATTGGAGCGAAGAAGGATGAGAGGTGACTTGATAGAGGGGTACAAGATGATGAGAGGCATAGATCGAGTGGATAGCCAGAGACTTTTTCCCAGGGTGGAAAGGGCTATCACCAGGAGGCATAATTTTAAGGTGATTGGAGGAAGGTTTCGGGGAGATGTCAGAGGTAGGTTCTTTACACAGAGAGTGGTGGGTGCGTGGAATGCACTGCCAGCGGTGGTAGTAGAAGCAGATACATTAGGGACATTTAAGCGAGTCTTGGATAGGTCCATGGATGATAGTAGTATGAAGGGTATGTAGATAGTTTGATCCTAGAGTAGGTTAAAGGTTCGGCACAACATCGTGGGCTGAAGGGCCTGTACTGTGCTGTACTGTTCTATGTTCTATACTGGGACAATTTTCACCTCTGAATTCACAATCCCACCATCGCTACCTTTATTTTTTCCGTTTCCTTGTGGTTTCTCTTTGTTTACCTATTCCCACTTTCCTGACCTCTGATCACTTCCCCTTTTCCTCATTGGATCGAATTTACTTTCTCTGAGGTCTTGTGAATGCTCACTTGCCACTGATTTCACACAGGTGTGAAGCCTGAAAAGACTAGCACTGAGGGGGCTCTGAGACTTCACACATGGGAAGAAACCTTAAAAAAAAGCTCCTTGCACATGCGTGGATTAGCGCAAAACTGAAAGATTAATCTCTGAGGAAGGACATATTCTATACCTGGGACAGAGGGACAGGCCTGTGTTGGGAATGCTGTAGGAGATGAGATGGGCAGGTTTTGTTGATTTTTTTTCAAAACTGTTTAATTTCTGTTTATATGTTAGAAGTTTTATTTTAAGAGCAAAACATTGACTCGATCATTAGCAGAACTCCCATCATCTTCAAGTAGTGTCATATGATCTGTTACATCCACCTGTGCAGTCAGACTTGGTTTAACGTGTATTCAAAGGATGTCATCTGTGACAATGCAGTACTTCACTGATGGTGCGCTCAGGTCTCTGGATTGGGGCTTAAACCCATGACCTTTTGCCTCTGAGGGATGCTGACATTGCACTCATAGACAGACACCTGACAATCCATCTATTACAGCACACAACTGCCTTTTAAATGATTGGTGAGATTTTACTTCTAATATCCTACTCAGAAAATGATACCAGGCATTAATCAATGTTTGCATGAAGTGCTTTTTGGCATCAGCCTTGTACTTGAGTTTTAACAGTTTTTCCTCCATCCTCTTGTCTCAAAGTTGAAATAGTGCTTTGGATTAGCCTTTTCTATTCCACTTAGTATCTTACATACTGATAGACATTAAATAGTTCTTGATGGCTGGTTAGATAACTTACTATCAAAGCTGGTGCATCAATCTATTAAAATAAAATAGAAAATGTCAACGATGCACCCTACCTGATCAAAAAGATAGACAGTAACATCATCGTAGAAAGACACCGCTTTTTTCTTTCGGTCGAGATCCTCACAGAAGGTCTCGCATACTAAATTAGGTAGCTTTAGAAGGCTTCTCAGATTCTTCCCATCATCCTTTTCTGTTACAATAATGGGAACAGTGGGAATTTCTTCCTCACTTTCTTCACTGTGTTCCTGAATGTTATAGATGCCTAGTTCCTCATCAGAATCATCACTTTCATCATCGTCCTCATCTTCTTCATCCCCTTCTTCCCCATCAGAAGCCTGTCGGGGTTCTTTCTTGAGAGCTAATAAGGGGAGCTCCAATGACAACTGAACTGACTGTATTTTGGGGACAATGCAACTCTCCAACCTTTCTTCAACATTCAAGGAATACGGCTGGAATTTCCTCATCTCAACATCAGTACACTGAAATCCAGCTGTGTCGTTACCTTGTTCAGATGATTGCTCTTCCAATATTAACTCAGTACCATCATAGATGCAACCGGATGTTTTGTGAAGACACCCTTTCTTACGTAAAGATACCTGTTTCTTTAAGAGAAGGTTTTCTGAATTATAACTGTTTTGAAGAAATCCATCCTGGTTCTTTGAATTGGAGCAATCTGCTTCTTCTAATATCTGTCTACAAACTAAATAGTCAGCTTGAACTGCTTTTTTTTCATTCTCAATTTCTAAGTCCTGATCATGAAACTCCTCATTTGTTACTGGGATACCTAATTCTGATATTTGCTTATTTGGATCGGTTTCTGCTCCTGTCAGTACATCTGCATCTGGGTTATCAAATGTTGGATCTGTTTGTTTCTCAATAAGAATGGAAACTTCTGCAGAGAGACCCTTTTTAATGCTTACTAAGCCCTCTGCAGGATCATCACATAATCTTTGGATCAAATTGCAATGCTCTGAATTTGTACCTTGATTCTTTAGGCTTTCAGTTTGCTTCAGGTCAGCGTTGTTGAGCTCTAAAGAACTCAAATGCACCCGCTCAGTCTGTTGAACAGGAATGTCTGCAAGGTGATCTTCATTTAGTTCCCTTTGATCAATCTCACCTTGTACAAGATCATCTTTCTCCGAATCTAAGGCTTGATATCTTTCTGACTCGGCATCATAATCTGAGAAGTATGCCGAGTCCCTATAAGGATTTTTTTCATCAATGGACTGTGGTTCAGAGTCTTGTGACATTTCTGCGTCATTGCTGTCAACCTTCATCACAGTAACATTACTGGGTTTGTTAACTTTGGTGAACATCTCAGGGTCCTTCTGTTCAACTGGCTCCTTCAAGACAAATTCAGGAGATTCAAAATTCTCAGTATCATAGCCACTGTCTGTAGCCTTTGGTTGCAGTGATGAATAATGTGAAGTTGGACTAAACATATCACAGGAACTAGTTGTGGATGGGATGTCAAGTGACTCAAGTGAATCTGGCGTCCCCACAAGTTTCTGCAGAGATTTGTGAGAGAGAACAATATCACTATTTTCGTAGTCCTGTGCTAAATCTGTAAAGATTCCTGAAGTGATATCGGTTTCATCTTCATCACTGCATACATCAGTTTCAGTAAAGCTTACACTGGAAAGGGTCTTCACTGGAGAGCTATCAGGATCTTTAGATTCTACATCCGATGAAAGACAATTTTCACTTTTGTCAGCTGTTTCAAACTGGGGAGAACTTGTTAACTCTCTCACTGCAACTTCCACCTGGTTTATATCATTGACCATTTCCATTTCTGAATGAATGGTATCACTATCTCCTACTTCTATTTCAATCTTCAGTTGGGTTGGACTATGAACCTCTTCTCTATCCATCTTTAATTGATTGGTCTCTTGAACAATGGCTTTCAATTGGTCATTGTTACAGGCTATGTCTGTATCTTGTCCAGGCAAGTTAATTTCACCACTGTCCGCGTGTGTCCTGGTTTTGCCATAGTCACCAAGGGCACAGTTCTTCACGACCACACCAAGTAAAGGGTCAACAAGTTCTTCACTTCTTGAAACTTGCAATCTATCAGAAATGAGAATCCTACTTTCCTCCTGCTGGGAAACAGTATTTAAATGAGTAAAAAGCCCATCTTTCACTTCAGTAATGGAGAGTGATTGATCAAAGCTTTGACTGTCCTGATCGATTTCTTTGCACTTTGCCATCCAGTTGCAGTTCCCGTTCTCTGCTTCTGCAGAATTACCCACCTTAAAGTTGTGTGTTTCAGGTGCGTGGGAAAAAGAGAGAGGTGCAACATTTCCCAGCTTGGACAGGTCTATTTCTGAAAATTCTGTTTGGAGCCTTCCACAAGAGAATCCAGTGCCATTATTTTCCTGCTTCTGTGACTGTTTTGCTAAATCCACACTGCTATTATTTAAGAAACTATTGGATTCCCATGATTTTATCTCAGAGGGCAATAGGTTTTCATCTTCTGTTAACAATGTGCATGTAGATGATGGCACACCTGCTTGTGAAGGGTCACTGATTGCAAGAGTTTTCACGGTGTCCAAATCATTGATTGAATGTAATGCTGTATTTACAGATTGCACAGAATATTTAAACTCTTCAGCTGAAGGTAGTTGGCACATTTTATTTGGTCCAGTTTCATCCAGTTCACCATAAGAGGTCACAAGCAATGAACTGGAGTCTCTGAAGGAACAAGTCACCAAAGGAGATATTCCCAAAGGGTCCCCACTACTGTTTTCTCCAGGACTCTGTATTTTCCAATCATTATTATTTTCAGAGTAATTCTCTAATAAATATTGATTAGCATCATCTACTGTGAAATGTTCATAGTATGTTTGGTTCTTATTCCTGCTAAAATATTGGCTGTCTTCCCAAGAATCTTGGGTTGTTGATGATACCTGACCCAAAAGAGGCTCCATGGTCAAGGATATGGTTGGGCTGTTCTCACAATCATCTACAGTGTCCCTTCCTTGTAATCCTTGCCAAGACGATGACTCCACTTGCAAGCTCGCATCGTACTCAGGGCTATAGGAACACATCGTATAGTCCAGATCCATATTGCATTCAGTCGGTTCCTCTATACGTATGTAATATTCACCAGTTACTGAAGGGCTGTGTGCACTAATAACTGGCACAACACCTGGTGGCTGCAGACTCTGTGGAATGTTAGACTGCTGTTTAGATTCATAGAAAGAGTTTGAGGAGACAGGAGAAACACTCAAACTTAGCCTTCCCGACGCACTGTTAGGAAAGTAAATCTCCTGATATTGGGCACTGCCATGACCCATGCCCGCAGAAGATGGCAGAAAATTATCCATTTGTGCATGGTCCCACTTATATTCAAAGTTAAGGCCTTGGCTCGTCTCGGTTACTGTCAACACATCATCCACTTCAGTGTGAAACCCATCTGTTCCAAACTGCTCCAGGAGTGGAAAGGAGGAGACTTCAGCTGTGTGGTTGGTGCTTGAGCCACTTGGTTTCATTGCATTCCAGCGTTTTTCAAACTCTTCCTCTGCCTCACTGGATGCTTTTGCACAAAGATAACTGAGCAGCAGGTGGACTTCATCTGCTGTAGGTCTTTGCTCTGGTTGTAGCCAACAGAACTGCATCACCTCGTACCTGTAACCAACATAATGAGAGAGTTAAGTAATGGCTTAGGTGTAGTGATGCAAACACGTATCTACGCATTTCTGTGAAGAATACTGTTTAAAGATGGGAATTATTGTATAATTTCAAAAAGGCAAAAGGTGGCACAAATTATTCATTATAATAGAATCTATTTTACAAACTATTTATAGTTTATGAAGTTTGATGTATGGAATGCATTTGAGTTAGCACACAATTATAATTTACAGCAGCTTATCAATAAGCCACAAATAATTGCAATTTATGATAATTGCACAAAGACATGGTTGTTCAACTTTTAATACTAATGTAGGTGCATAATTACTTGATGTTTTTTGTAAATAATAGTGATTTATAAAAGTGAAGGTTGCACATTGGAATTTGTATAAAATTAAAATTAGGTTGTATTCATGTTACAAAGTAATTAACATTGTGTAACAGATGAAAGGCTATTAGTTATAGGTTAGATCCTGAATCATCAGACAAACCACATATGTAAACAGCAAAGATATTGACATACCATCGGTCAGACAGTGGCAGGTTCAGCAGGGGTTTCGTCAGTTTCAGCTGCTGCTCTTTAATAGCATACGTAAGCACCTCTTTATCTGAGCACCGATGATAGGGCTGGTTACCAAACTCAAACAGTTCCCATAAAGTTACACCCAGGGACCTATATAAAAAAAACAAAGACAATGAGAACAATTCAGAATCAAAGAACGGCGACAGCCACAAACTGCAAGTCTTACAAATCCAAAAGTTGTCCATGAACAAACAGAAGAATGCTTAACTTTCAAACAAATTTTACTTATTCATTCACAAGACGTGGGCTTCGCTGGCAAGGCCAGCATTTATTGCCCATCAGAAGGTGGCGGTGACAACTGAGTTGTCTGTTTGGTGGATCTGGTCGAAAACAAATTACTTGCCCTACCCACAGATAACATCTGCCATTAAACCAGGACTTGTGACCATTCACTTGCTGTCATTTCTCACCTCATCACTGATTTGGCTGTCTCAGTTATTTCCACTCAATAATTTCAGTAGTTAATGGCAATGGAAAGTAATCCACATCAATTAGATGAAATAAGTTGGGAGGAGGCTCATGTGGAGCATAAACACTAGCACAGACCTCTTGTGCTAAATGGCTGGATTCTGTGCTGTAATATCTATGTAAAATTGATACATGGAAATATAAATAATAAAAGAAGTTTTTAAAGAATGTTACAAGTTTATAGCATTCTTTTTACCAATGCTGTTGGGTTTTATTTTGTTGTAAAGTCCTGTCTTGGGGACAACTCAAAGCTGCATTTCCCCATCATTTTCTTCTACTGAGTCTCTCAGTTCCTCTCCAGAGGGTGGTATCTCGTGCTGCTGTATGGCAACATGGCTGGTAGCACCTCTCCGATAACTGGGATCTTCTTTATACTTGAGGCCAACTGTATTGTTTTCACAGCTACAGCAACTAATGCAACACACAACAGGTTGGATCTGAGGCCTTCCTGGTCTGTAGGACCTCTGCAGCACATGGTAGGGTGCAGATACTCACTGAGCCAGTCCCAAGACCATCAATCGGTGACTTAAATATACTCGGAAAGTTCATTTGCTATTTAAAAGAAAAATGAAAGAAAGGACTGAAGTTAATACATGCAGACAACATTGTACCAAAAAAAGGAAAGGTTGGAATGCTGCTTGGATATAATATCTTGTCTGAACCACACAGCAACACAAGATTAATATTCACAACTGTAGGTGGTAGAATAATTCTGCTGCACTAGTAATTAAAGCTCTCAAATCATGAACAAAATATTTATAACTGTATGACATAAGGGCCCAATTGATACTCTCCACATACCAGCCTTCAATGTTATAGAGTCATAGAGTTATACAGCACAGAAACAGGCCCTTTGGCCCATCGTGTCCGTGCCAGCCATCAAGCCTATCTATTCTAATCCCATTTTCCAGCACTTGGCCCGTAGCCTTGTTTGCTATGGCGTTTCAGTGCTCATCTAAATACTTCTTAAATGTTGTGAGTGTTCCTGCCTCTACCACCTCGTCAGGCAGTGTGTTCCAGATTCCAACCACCCTCTGGGTGAAATTTTTTTTCCTCAAATCCCCTCTAAACCTCCTGCCCTTTACCTTAAATCTATGCCCCTTGGTTAATGACCCCTCCGCTAAGGGCAAAGATTTCTTCCTATATACCCTATCTATGGCCCTCATAATTTTGTATACCTCAATCAAGTCCCCCCTCAGCCTTCTCTGCTCTTAGGAAAACAACCCTAGCCTATCCAGTCTCTCTTCATAGCTGAAATACTCCAGCCCAGGCAACATCCTGGTGAATCTCCTCTGCACCCTCTCCAGTGCAATCACATCCTTCCTATAGTGTGGCGACCAGAACTGTACACGGTACTCCAGCTGTGGCCTCACTAGCTTTTTATACAGCTCCATCATAACCTCCCTGCTTTTATATTCTATGCCTCGGCTAATAAAGGCAAGTATCTTAAATGCCTTCCAAACAACCTTATCTACCTGTGCTGCTGCCTTCAGTGATCTATAGACAAGTACACCAAGGTCCCTCAGACCCTCTGTACTTCCTAGGATCCTACCATCCATTGTATATTCCCTTGCCTTGTTAGTCCTCCCAAAATGCATCACCTCACACTTCTCAGGATTAAATTCCATTTGCCACTGCTCTGCCTATCTTACCAGCCCACCTATATCGTCCTGTAATCCAAGGCTTTCCTCTTCACTATTTACGACACCATCAATTTTCATGTCATCTGCGAACTTACTGATCATACCTCCTATATTCACGTCTAAATCATTAATGTACACTACAATGTGCTCCGATAGATGTCTTGGCATTTAGTTTTGGATGAGAGGATGTGAAACACAATACAGTGTTTATAGAGAATCAGTCACTTGTTTTTAATATTTAATCAACAGCCTTTACTGATTAATTAATAGCACACCAAGTTGTGTAGAGATGTTTTTGTGTGTGCTGGTGGTACACAAGGGATAGGAATTTCACTGTAACTATAATTAAACTGATACAGGAAAGCTCTTTATTTGCTAAGTTTTTTTCCAAAAACCATCTTGAGTCTTAATATTCCCAATCTGTGCATACATTTTCCTGCTTTAGCTTGCTTTCTCTCTCACATTTTTGCAATTTTTCTCTCACATAATTACTATGTTCTTTAGCCACTTATTACAAGTGCTGTCTTATCATTGAGTGCATGACTGCTGATGTTAAGAGGGCTGCAGACTTGTCCATAATGTTGTCACTGCATCTCTGTATCAGCTGACAGCAGTAAAGTTGTGATTTGTTTCCTTTAGAGATTGAGGGCTCCATTCCGATTAGCATGTGGTGGTCCAGCTAACAACCAGAAGACCCAATCCTAAATGCCAGCCCAGATCAAATGCCCATTAAGGCTTGGTCTGAAATCTATATCCCCAGTTTGACAGTCGAAGGTGACTGTTGGAGCCAATGGGCTTGCTCAAAAAAAAAAATCACTTTTTAATTCCTTCCCCAATTACCTAAACTCCAACTTTATTTTTTTTTTTAAAAACAGGCAAACTCATGCTTCTCAAGGTGAGTGGAACATTTTCACTTTTGTGCCCATTGCCAGCATCACTTTTAAGATGAGATTAAGCATGGGTTGGGTACAGCTGCTCCTATTCTGCTCCATCATTGTGCCTTCACCTAAATGCGTAAAAGAATGCTTATCAAACCATCAGTGTGCCATCTTATTCCCAAACAAATCATCTTCATGGCAGCTTTGAATGAAATTGCTCCCATTCATACTGAATTGGTAATTATAAACATGATGACTGGTTTATGATCCTACTTTCGGGACGAGGGAGTTTTCTTTAGTAAGGTAAACATGGGAGGCTGGGCAAGAACATCATCTATGAAGCCAACCTACAGAATTGCTAATTGTAAAAGCAACTAGAGACAAGACTTTATTGTCTTCTAACCAATTGTGGCATCCATTTCCCTTTGGCCTACAGATTTATGGGGAGGCTGTGAGTTTACTTTCAAATCACAAGCACTGATTAATATTTGATCACTGAAAGGTGATGTCTGAACTTACCTTTTACTTTTCTATTACAGTCAAGGCTGGTAGCATGCTGGAAATATGACTCTTGTTATAGGTCATGGAGAGTAAAAGAAATTATAAATCATTGAAGCCAATAATAAATTTCATAAATAAATGAGTTGGTTCGTAAGGACTACCTGTTCTCTAGGAGTCCAGTTTGAACATTAAATAAGCAAAGACAATTAAATTGCAAAAGAGATTTGGTTTTGATAATGATTTATGACCCAGTAACGGATGTGCAGGTCAGATTGCATGATATATTCTTACCACCAAGATAACTGAAATTTATTACACACTCCAATATTTGCATAATTTATTTTGCGCTTTTGGAAATACAAATCTTTAAAGAAATCTCTCAAAGGATCTGCAGAATACAGAATTTATTTTGTTCAAACCCTTATACCTCATTCGTCAACTTGTCTCTTACAAGTTACCAAGTCTTCTTCTAAAAGAAAAAGACTTGCATTTTTATAGCACTTTCACAACCACCGGTCTTCTCAAAGTACTTTTGAAGTGTAGTTACTGTTGTAATGTGGGAAATGTGACAGACAATTTGCACACAGCAAACTCCTGTAACAACAATGTGATAATGAACAGATAATGTTGTGATGGAGGCAAGCACTGAAATCAGGTTCAGCATGTTCCTACACCATGCCCAGAGCAGGGCCAAAGGTGGCACAGCTGCAGAGCTTCCCCCAAGCACCAATGACAATATGAACTGCCAGTTCTGTGGACGTCCATGTCAATCCCGCATCTGACTCTTCAGTCATGAAAGGACCCACGGAAGACGATGAAATAGTTTACAGCTTTGACATACTCGAACAACAAAGAGTCTATCAAGAGAAATGTTGGTCAGGACACTGGGGATAACTCCCTTGCTCTTCTTCAAAATAATGCCAAGGGATCTTTTATGTCTGCCTGAGGGGGAAAACAGGGCCTCGGTTTAACATCTCATCTGAAAGACGGCACCTCTGATAGTGCAGCACTCCCTCAGTACTGGAGTGTCAGCCTTGATCTTTGTGCTCAAGTCCTGCAGTGGTGCTTTAATCCAGAACCTTGTGACCTAGAGATGAAGTAGTGCCAACTGAGCCATGGCCCTACCCCTTAGTTACTCAATGTGCATTACCTCAGCATTATCTTCGGTCTGAATGCATCTTTAAAAGCATTCAAGTCATAAGATATTAAACTGATGCTTGTTTATGTGGATGTTGAAGGTTCCGTGGCTAACGTTCGTCCCTCAACCAACACCACATACAACAGATTACCTGGTCAGTCGTTCATTTGTTGTCCGTGGGACCTTGCAGTATATTATTGGCTACCTCAATGCCCACATAACTGAAACAGGAGTTGGCCATTCAGCCCCTTGAGCCTGTTCTATTTGATCTGTACCTCAACTCCATTCACCCACCTTTGTTCCATATCCCATCATGTTCTTCCCTAAAAAAAGACTATTTTTGTTATGTGAGGTTATCAGAGGAGCAAAGCAGTGACAAAACTTCAAATATAAATTTGTTGGCTGTGAAATGCTTTGGGACATCCTGAGAATGCAAAAGGTGGTATCGAAATGTGAGTTCTTTCTTTTATTTGCAATCTTCTACCGGAAATGAGTGACCAGTCCATAATGGGTGAAATTGGCAATTGCACCTCGTGAGAACACAAGAATAGTTTATGGTGGGAAAGGAAATGTTACAAAGATGCTGTGGGAAGTGCCCTTTTATTACTGATATTCCCATTCGAGGAAATTGTGCTCTGCACCTGATTGACTTAAAGTGACATCGGTGATACAATCGAATAGTTATCAATGATGGGAAAGTGGTATGTTCCCCAGTACTGGTTTTTCACCATTTGGAAGAAGACCAAAATTATAGAATCATAGAATAGTTACAGCACAGAAGGGGGCCACATGGCTTGTTGTGTCTACACTGGCTCTCTGAAGGAGCAGTTCACCTAGTGCCACTCCCCCACTTTCTCCCCATTGACCTGTCCATTTTTCCTTTTCAGATAATAATCCAATTCCCTCTTGAATGCCTCGATTGAATCTGCCTCCACCAGACTCTCAAGCAGTGCATTCCAGATCCTAAACACTCGCTGCGTGAAAAAGTTTTTCTTCACATTGCCATTGCTTCTGTTGCCAATTACCTTAAATCTGAGCTCTCTCATTCTCAATCCCTCCACCAATGGGAACAGTTTCTCCCTATCTACTCTGTCCAGACTCCTCATGATTTTGAACACCTCTATCAAATCTCCTCTCAACCTTCTCTTCCACAAGGAAAACAGTCCTTCAAAAATACAGAATATTTTAAAAAATGCACCAAAATGATTTCCATTTCTATGTCCTGTTCTATGATAACTGGGATACTGCTGCAGTCATTCTCACCACTTGCTCACCAGATATTACTAATCTTGGTTTGATCCACCACCAGCAGATTCCCATGAACATCATCGATAAGCTCAGGTGCAATCCAGCGCAATGGAATCCAGAGCTGGTCAGGAGTTACAAAGTAATCTTTCTGTTAAAAATATTAGAAAGACAGTGTTCATACCAGTCAGCTTCCAGAGAATCCCACACCAACATGTCACAACAGTGAAATTTAATGGGAATGTCAGTCACTTTCCATTAATCTTCATTAACCCAACTCTTTCTTTCCAGTTTTTGATATAATACTCTTCATTTGGTAATTCAGAAACTGGGAAACAGTTAGTTAGGATGATCCCAGTTAGTTAGGATGACGTCATCAATATGCAGGGAAACAAAAGGGCCATGATGGTGCCCAAAGAAATGTCAGGGAAGAACTTTCATCTCTAATTTTGCACATCATTGCTCACTTTCAGCTCAAAGGAATGAAAGCATATGGGGATCGGGCGGGAATGTGCAGTTGAGGTGGAAGATCAGCAATGGTCTTATTGAATGGCTGAGCAGGCTCGAGGGGCCGAATGGCCTACTCCTGATCTTATTTCTTCTGTTCGCTTTAGAAAATGTTGCTTCTCTTTCTCCCACTTACTTCTTTATTTTGATATTTTACCTCACTTTTATCATTTCCCCCCTTAGCTTTCCTTGGATTGTTCTTGCAATTCTTTGTTCTCATTGGTCTCTCTTATAGATGACAGTCTGACAGCAGCCCGTGTGGAATCTAATTCAGAGTAAGGATCTGAAATCTTGGCCTTGCTCTTTGACCATCGCCCAGTGAGAAAGGACAAACGTTTGTTTTAATTAAGGTGTACCAACACTAGCAATGGCCATGATGAGGGCTTCCCCATAACAATCACACAATAGAGCGGTCGTTTGATCACAAGCCTAAATGTAGTCTAAATGTAACAAGACTCTGAATGTGGATGGATATATGTTTTTATTTAATAAAGTAATAATTATGTCCTTTTAATCCCCTCCTGTCCTAAAGGCTTATGCTGAGGTACAATTCCATGGGCAAGGGCAGGAATCTAGGACCTCATACAACTGGACATTCTTCATGGGTCAACCAGACAATGATGATTAGTTAGCTATTTGACTGTCGAAGGCATGAGAGGTAAGCTCAGTCCTCTTCTTACCCAAAGCCCACCACACACACTGAGGTAGACCTTGACTTTTTATGATAGTGTAAAACGGATGGTGGCGAGTCAGCAGCCCATTTGACATCTCTTACCCCCCCCCCCCCCCACCCCACCACCCCCCCCCAGCCCCGTTTTTAGTCGCTCGCCCCCACCACCCCCTTTTCCAGCAGGGTTTGCTGAACAGTGCTCAAGAACCCTACATGAACTTTCTCCTCCCTAGCCCGAAACACTGAAACCAAATGTAGTGGCCCACCTCTCTACTGCCACTGAGATCAGCTGAGGCGAAGACTGTTCAGCCAGATGTATTTCTATAACTTTGTAGCATGATACTAACATGTTGTTTGACACTTGGCCTTAATTGTTAAAAGATAAATAAACAGCCACGCTGAAAATATACTAAGATACCAATTTCTCATTGCATTTCTGCAAGACTGTAATTATATTCACCTACTGACACTTGGGGAACCAAACTCTGATCAGGTGTCGTTCCAATCCTCACGTATACTCAGTCCTGGCCACCTTATTTTAATTCAACGACTGTTACCAACCAACTAGAGCTGGCTACTGAAAAAGAACCATCTTACATCACAAAGTACAACATCACACGCTCAGAAAATTAATTCCAATCACAGAATCTTTAATAATCAATCGAACTTCTGACCTCACAGACCCTGGCATCACAACTCTATATTATGCAATTATTAAGGGAAATTGAACCTTGGGGAAGCCCCACCACGGCCATTGCTAGTGTTGGTACACCCCAGAGTAAGAAAGCTCTATCCTTCCTCACTGGGTGATGGTCAGAGACTTCAGTTGCTTACCGATCATTGAACTAGATGCCACAGGGCTGCTGTCGGACTGTTATCTTGAAGTGAGATGAATAAGAACATGGGATTGCAAGGATAATCCGACGAAAGCTAAGGGGGACGATGATAAGAGTGAGATAAAATATTGAAAAACACTGGGAAATAAAATCAAAATCTCATAAAACGAAGAGCTGCAGTAAAGCAATGATGAGGAATGTTTGAGGTGTGAGTACATTCATTTTGCATTTCTTTGGCCAGGATTGTATTATTCTTGGCCTTTTGTCCTGTATGTTGGTGTTATCCACAATGAGAACAATCTCAGTCGTCCTTAGTAACAGAACTTTTAAAAGTACGGTTTATAGAGTAAAGTATTTATTACTTTCTCCTATTTGCCTTCCATGATCTCTCCATGTCCAAACAACATCTATGAATCACTCAGGAGGTGGACAAGGGAGGTCCGAGTTACTCCTTTTCCACTTTATTCTCTCTGCACTTGATTTCTCCTCACAATGGGCTAGAGCTCAACGGTGCAAAAGTGTAAAATGGGTGATAATGAATCAGCAGCTTACTTTACATTACGCTCTCGCACAAAGTCCAGATCTACCCCACATGTCTCAGGGGCAGGAGCTCCCTCTGTGAGGGATCCCCTGTACCCCATCACTCTGTGGCGTAAGTATGGATATTTTATGAATGAAACTCTGCCACTTTGGCTGAATATGGGCATCTTTCAAGTACAAGCCAAGTTTAGCTTCTAGCTGTAAGGACATCTGGTCCAGTTTGACAGTGGGGAAGACCTCAGCTGCACAGCACTCTTGCAGCAAATTCAGCAACCCCCCTGTTTGAGAAGAATTTTCCTGAAGTGGAGATTGAAAAGAAAAATAAATGTCGGAAACCTAAAAAAAAAATCCACACCAGGTCAATCAGTATCTGACAGAGAAAGATTTGTTCTATCAACTGTTTCAGGGTGTGGGTAACAGTGGCAAGGCCAGCATTTATTGCCCAACCCTAGTTGCTCCGAGTTGGTGGTGGTGAGTCTTGGGCTTGAACCATTGCAGTACGTGTGGTGATGCTACTCCCACAGTGGTGCTAGTTTGTTGTAGCTGCTCAATAGGTCTTTCAACTGGGTCTTCCGACAGTGGGTAGGGTGGCAAGTTCTCTTCCCTGGAGGACATTAGTTAAATTTGTACAACAAAATGACAGCTTTTATGATAAATTTTGTTTTCAGGTCAGCCCACAAATAACCACATTTATTAAATTAAACTCATAACAAATAATGGATTGTTAGCACATTAGCATAACCTCTACACCGCCAAACTTGCATTAAGATAAACTTTGCAATACTTTTCACCAGATAATACCTGAAGCCTTTGTCTCCCTTTCTGACACTGATTAACTTACCGTGTATTTATGGTATTTTTCTGCTGTTTTATTTTCAACAATCTACTGTGAATTTTTTTCAGAAGATCACCTGTGTCATTCCTTGATTGAGAGAGTGCGTAGACCAATGATGCGCTGCAGCAGTACCAATTAATGGTTGGAACAGTATGGGCAGTGCTGCCGATTATGCGATATGTCTTAGCTACTCACGAGGCCCCTGCGTCACCTCACAAACCTGAACCACCTTACAGTGAATTTCTCCCTGAACGGACAATAGTAAAGAAGGGCAAAACGCAATCTTCCTGACATTTCTGGAACTACACCAATGTATTATTTCATAATGCAAGCATGCCTAAAATAAAAATGTGCACAGTTCAAATGTACATCCAATTCTTCATTTCTTATTCATTTACCTTGTACTTATTGTGAGACAGTCCATAGTCTCCAATTTTAACAGTCAGGTCTGCAGACAGCAAGCAGTTTCGCAGGGCGAAGTCACTGAACAAAGGAGAACCACAGCTATTACTCTATAATAGTGGATGCAAATAGATACAATTTAAATGCTACTCAATTATAGTCAATTCTGTTCATCTCCTGAAGGCACAGCTAGCGTGTGGTTCAATAGGCATCAAAAACACCCACTTCACCCAAGTGTCCATTAATCATACAAACGTATGAAATTGACAGACAGGAAAAGACCAGTTGGTCCATGAAGCCTCCCTCAACATGGTATAGTCATGTATGACGAGTGAGGAGGCTATTGAACCAAGTCTGCCCCTGCCCTCTTGGGATGTTCAGTCATGAAATTCCAGCGGGACGTGGCTGGGAGGCAATCAGGAGCTGGAGCAATTGTTTCCCACCTGATCGGAGGACACTGACGCCAATCCCCACAGGCTTCAGCCTTCCCGGCTGAGATCAGCTGCAGCAATAAAGCCAGCCTTTGCATGTGGGATGCTCCAGGGTACGATCAATGACTAAGATAAACTTGCTGAAACATCGAGGAGCGCCTGAAATGTTCCAAGCTGGTTGAATTTTTTTTTTAAAGCATTTTACTTGGGGTCCAAGGTAGGAAAGCCTGCAAGTTGTTTGCAATTCTACAAGTGCAGTGCAGTGCTGCTGCAACAGGCTGCGTTGTGTTTGATCTGGCCCGCTGGATTTGGGAACGATTTTTCCTGGAAACTAGGTACCTCCCCACAAGAATGGGCGATGATCAGGCCAGACAACCAGCCTGGGCTGATCCTGTGCGCTTTGCAGTGACCAAGCAGCAGAGTGTCACTGGGGAGCAGGTAACTACCAGTGCTTTAGCCCAGGTGGTGCAGAGACGGGTGATATTATGGCGGTGGAAATCGATGGTCTCGGTGCTGTATGTTATGGGGAGATCATGAACAGCGGGAACCAAAGAAACGTTAAAATAGAACCACCAATGTTTATTACACAGAAGGAGGCCATTGAACCCCTCTTGTCCATGCCAGCTCTTTGCTAAAATAATCCCACTGCTTTATCCTCTCCCCATATCCTTTATCTTCCTGCTTCAACGTTCCCTTAAAAGATGCCATTGTCTCTAATGCAATCAAAACATTCCGTGACATGTTATCTTTGTTAAGTTATTTTTATTTCACGCATGCCATCACACTGTCGCAAGTACATTTATCAAATATCAGGCAAAAGGAGAAAAAGGTCAGAATGGGTAACCTTTGGCGAGAAATCATGTACAGAGTCTGACCGTGTGTCAGGGAGTGAGCACGGAGCTTGGCCGGACAAGCAGCGAGTGAACACCCTCCGCAACAAAATCACTGATGCTGGAGCCACGTGGTTCACTCTGTCAGCATCAGGATATTGTTACAGGGAATGAACAGCAACGACGGTCTCCACGGCAGGAAAGGTTGGGGTGGAGCAGCGTGGGGAAGGGAGGAAATGGCTTCAGGCTTGAGAGATTAGCGCTAACAGCTGCAATATTGCTACTAGCAGGTACAAAACCGAATGGCAGAAAAACAGAGCAGAGAGAAAGAACCATATAAAAGGAGACAGTGGTCAGGCTCAAAATAAAGGAGGGAAAATGAGCCTTTCAGAAACATCAACTACTTTTAACTTAAACTTAATTAGCAAAATGCATTAACTTGGCAATTTCTTCTGATTTGGCTAGCAATACACTGCAGCAATACCGTAGTGCCAGTGGGTCAGCCTCGTCAACGGGCTCATTTCTGTCTGAGTCACCTGTAAATATGCTTTTTGATCAAGTTGTAGTTCTGAATATTTCCTTGTACGCTGTGGTACCTTCTAAAGTTGTATGAAAGAGAAATGCAAGTAAGGAAAACCTAAGTTTTGTAAAGACAGGGCTTAAAGATTTTGCATTAAAAAAGAAGAGCTGCCTGCTTTGTAATTGAGATTCGAAGTGTGAAATTAGTCTAATCGATGTAATTTGACCGGCCGTTCACAATAATACTATGCTTTCTAATTTTCCAAAAGGTACTTGGTTTTCGATGGAGATGCGAGAAGCACCAGGATGCGGGGTCTCCAGTTCCACCAGGGGTCTCCGCTGAAGTTACGGTGATGAAACAGGAAACATTGCAAGGAAATTCAGCCCCACTGGCACCAACCACATTGCTCTCTGCTCCTTGTTGCTGTGACCCAAGTAAAACTGCTACAGTGAAATTCCAGCTACTTGATTCTCAAGAGGTGCTTTTTAATATTCTGCCCACACACATTTAGTTTATTAACACATCACAGCTAACTCCCACAGACAGATAAAGGACAACGAGATTGTGCTGAACCTTGCTGGCTTCAGTATAATTTCCCAAACCTTAATCAAGAAGGCAACTTATAAAAGTGCTATATATAAAAGTATTCAATTCCCGAAATGTCATTCAAAATTAATTTAAATTTACACTATGGAAGGAAGGCGGGTGTTTGCAATCTCGCAGCGTACAGACAGCATTTTACCTGTGTATGTAATTATATTTGTGGAGATACTGTAGGCCTGATGTGATCTCACATGCCATTCTCTGCAGAGTTGAAGGGTCAGGAGCCAATTCATCAGCTGCATTATGAGTCCTCAGATAACCCTTTAAATCACCCTTCAAAATAGAACAGTGAAAGGCAAACATTAAAGCTACGGGTATAGGATAACCTCTTTTGCTGGTCTGTTGTGCCAATAGAAAATAAACACTGGATAGCAGAATGGTGAACATATTAATACCTTTTGTTGTTGTTTTATTTCCTCATTTTGTTTCCTATTGGTTATCATGAAGCTTCAAAGTTGATGGTGTGAGTGGGGGAGCAATGGTTTGCAGGGGGGAAGGCTATGAAAATCCTGTGAGGTTAAAAGGATATTAAATACTCCATACAATTCATAGGATAAACCCTACAACAACACGGCACCCTGGTTGGGCACCTTGTGGGTACAGAGAAAAGAATATGAAGCAGGAGACTGAGAACACCGATCTCCTGCTTCATAATATTACTGCAGCTGGAAGCTGCGTTATACAAATTTGGGGAACATGTAGCGCTCCTGGGTCAACATGTGGAGATGGAGACCTTATTCAACAGGTCTTCCCACCCTGCCCATTATTGCATTTCATCTTCACTGCCCCGCACTTTCCAAGCACGATGAGAAGGAAAGTTTGCCGCTTGCTATCCCACTTACATGCTTTGTGCCTCCTTCAAAGCACATTTAAAACTCTGCCTGCCAGCAGCTCAGTGCTGGTGACAGTTTTAATGTCCTACAAGAGATAGATGCGGCAGTGACAAGATGCAAGGTCATGCTGGTAATGTGATTTGAAACTCAACCTGGATGAAAGACTTGCATTTCTACAGCACCGTTCATGACCTCAGGACATTCCAAATGATAACCACCAGGTAATCTGTTTTTTTGTGATGTTGATTGAGAGAAGAATATTGGCCAGGACACCAGGGATAACTCCCCTGCTCTTCTTCAAAATGGCAGCCATAGGCTCCACCTGACAGGGCAGACAGTACCTGAAAGACGCCACCTCTGGCAATGCAGCACTCCCTCAGCACTGTACTGAAATATCAGCCGAGATTATGTATTTAAGTCTTTAGAGTGGGACTTGAACATGCAACTACCTGACTCAAAGACATGAATGTTAACCACTGAACCATGAAAGAGGGAAGTAAGAAGAAAGTGGGGAGATTCTGTTTCTAAAGGGACACTTTGTACTTTCTTGTAATTAGTTACATACTCTAGAATGTATTATTGTATGCAGGACAATAACTTCTGCTATTTTCATGGATTGAAGATGTCCTATGATTGTACATTTGCTACCAAGGTCTCAGCTTTGGCTGGGTGGTAGCACTCTTGTCTCTGAATCAAATGGCCGTGAGTTTAAGCTCTACTCCAGAAACCTAAGCATGTAATCTCGGCTGATGTCTCAGTGCAGTGCCTTAGGAGTGCTGCACTGTCAGAGGTGCCACCTGCTGTGTGAGATATTAAACTGAAGCTGTGCCCATGGCACTGTTCAAAGAAGAGCAGGGAAGGTGTCCAGGGCAACATTTACCCCTCAACCAACAGGACTGAAAAGAAAATTAGCTGATTGTGGGAGCTTTCTGTGTGCAAATGAGCTCCAGTGTTTTCCCATGTCACAACAATGACTACACTTTTAAAAGTGCCCATGAAGTGGTTTGGATTTTCTGAGTTTATGAAAGATGCTGAATAAATGCAGGTTCCTTTTTTCTGACATTATTTGGCACTATCACTATTCTCTGGCACAAATGGAGTGCTGTATGAGTTACTTCAAAAACTGAAGATATATATGGTAATAAAAAATACTACTGAAGTGCAACATTGTGCACTTTCTTTGTGATTGCTAATTTTTTTTGGTATGAAATATACCCAGTGCAAAATTAATTTGTGTTGCAATGAATATAAATGACTGCAGCAAGACTAATGTATCATCCTCTTGACCAGACAAGACAATGACATTCAGCACCAGAGGCGTTGCTTTAAATACATACTTATCTCTCGAATGCAATTCATAGTTGAGTTCAACAAAACTCAATTGATTATAAATTATGATAAAAGTTCTCACCAGCTGTTTATAAATCAATTTATGCATAAACATCATTTTTATAGTGCCCAGCTTTTCCACCTATTTAACTGATGGCTTTTGGTACTTTATGTTGGCAACTTCCCATGCTCACCATATCAAAAAATACTTTTGATCGCTTTTCTTCAGAGCTGTAATGGCAAGACAAAACCACCAGGAGGCATAGTATAGCCAGATTAATGTCTTCGTCCCAATAATTGTGGGATGTGTATTTTAAAATCTCACCGGTTCAACTATTTTTATTTAAGCTATTTGAATTTCAGACTATCAAAACAAATCTGGCTGAATCTACTGGCGGCAGTCAGCCTGCTCATTAGATTAGAAGTTTAGTGCGTCAGACTTGAAGAACCGTTAGACGTTGATGTAGTTATTTTGCTGACCAAGTGTAAATAGTGCACACTGACTAGCCATAGGCCAATATTTAAATACTAAATTATACTGGAGCAGCCGATCAGATTGCACCTGTACTAAATCCTTTGCTTTGGTCCAGATAAAAAGAACAAAATGAAAATGCTGGAATTGCACAACAGGTTGCTCAGAGTCTGTAAGAAGACGGTTAAGGTGGGTTCCTTGATCAGGACTGACCTGACAAAAAGGTTCCACCCCAAACCTGAACCTCTTTTTCAAAACTGACTCACAGCGTGGTTTATTTCCACCAATTTCAGCTTTTATTCCCCTCCACAGGACCAAAGGGACCATACTTAATATCTCCAGTAAATACATTTCAGATGTCTGTGCATTATTTTTAAAAAAAACTTTACTTTAAAAGAGCCATTGTCAGAATGCATCATTAGCTCATATTACACAGAAAGTGATGCTGCTAGGTATTTCTCTCATTGGGATGTTTCATTGTGTTAAAGTTGCCACATTTAAGTTGTTGCTGTAAAATTCAATAACAATATTTTCATGAAGCAGAGACCTAAAATATGTTTACTTCACTGGAGAACACTAAAGCCATAAAAAGAACACGTGGAATCTTGTAATATTAACACAGAACGGAATGGTGGTATTTCCTCAGTCCAGCTTGGTTTAATGATTATGTCCCAGATGCCTCAACCTTAACGGTTCAACGTGCATGCCATTTGCATGTCAAAATGCTGTAGTAATGAGGTCACCATTTGACAAGCAAATGCTATCTTGGTAAGCAGAAAAAGGAAGCTTTAAACAACCCATGTGGAATGTCTCTCCTGTCCTCTTTTAACCCCAAAGAAGTTTCCTGGGAATGCTGGACAAATCACAGTGGCAGCTGTTTGCTATACAGTCATCATGCATTGCGCAAATCTCGGGTGGAAAGCAATGTCCTGTTATTTGTCAACATTTCCCTCAAGAACATAACAACTGTTATAAGCCACCTTTATCCTTTCTGGCTAAAAAAAGTGATATGTCGGAGGAAGCTAAAGCAAGTCTTGTGCTATACAGTTCTCAGAACAACGCACAGTAAGTCTTGAAGGGCAGGTTCATGCACTCCAAGTACAATCGCTCCCCTTTTTGTAGAGTGGAATCTTCCACCACGGTACACCATGGGTAAGGGCAGCATTAGTGAGAATGAATCAGTGGGGTCACCTCCCCTTTAAGGTTTACTCAGCCAGGGCAATGATTTCTTGGTCCTGTACACTATATAAGGTACTCCCCATCTCCTTAAAGCAGGGCAGAGGAGGCAAAAAGGACAAACAGATGTTAGTACCTTTGCGCAAAAATCCCCACCTTCCTGCTTTTTAGTGAAAGGTAAGACCACAGTCAGTGTCCTCCACAAAGTATCTTTCTAATTTTAGCCTTTTACTTTGAGGTTCTTCCATGGAGCCCTGTCCACATCCATTTTAGATGGCACAGAGTGGACAGACACTGGAATGAGGTATTTTATTCTTTAATGGGATGTGGGCATCGCTGGCATTTGTTGCCCATCCCTAATTGTCCTTGAAAACTGAGTGGCTTGCTAGGCCATTTCAGAGGGCATTTAAGGGTCAACCACATTGCTGTGGGTCTGGAGTCATATGTAGGCCAGACCAGGTAAGGATGGCAGATTTCTTTCCCAAAAGGACATTCGTGAACTTGATGGCTTTTTAAAACTATCAATGATAGTTTCATGGCACCATTACTGAGACTAGCTTTCAGATTTTTTTTGTTAATTAATTTAAATTCCACCAGCTGCCATGATGGGATTGGAACCCATGTTCCCTGGATTACTCGTCCAGTGACATACGAACATACAAGTGAGAAGCAGGAGTAGGCCACTCAGCCCCTTGAGCCTGCTTTGCCATTCAATAAGATCATGGCTGATCTGACTGTAACTTTGACTCTACATTCCCACCTACCCCCGATAATCTTTCACCCTCTTGCTTATTAAGAATCTATCAACCTCTGCCTTAAAAATATTTAGAGACTTTGCTTCCACTGCCTTTTCAGGAAAAGAATTCCCAATACTCACGACTCTCTTGAATGAAAAAATTTCTCCTCATCTCTGTCTTAAATGGGCGACTCCTTATTTTTAAATAGTGAACCCTCGTTCCAAATTCTCTCACAAGGGGAAACATCCTTTCCACATCCACCCTGTCAAGACTCCTCAGGATCTTATATATTTCAATCAAGTTGCTTCTTACTCTCCTAAATTCCAGCGGATACAAGTCTAGCCTGTCCAATCTTTACTCATAAGACAACCCGCCCATTCCAGGTATTAGTCTAGTAAACCTTCTCTGAACTGCTTCCAATGCATTTACATACTTCCTTACACAGTACTCCAGAAGTGGTCTCACCAATGCCCCGTATAGCTGAAGCATAACCTTTACTCCCTATTTTTGTATTCAATTCCCCTCGCAATAAACAATAATATTATATTGGCTTTTCTAATTACCTGCATACTAACCTTTTACGATTCTTGCACTAGGACACCCAGATCCCGCTGCATCTCAGAGCTCTGCAATCTCTCACCATTTAGATAATATGCTTCTTTTTTATTCTTCCTGCCAAAATGGACAATTTCACATTTTCCAACATTATACTCCATTTGCCAGATCTTTGCCCACTCACTTAATCTGTCTATATCCCTTTGTAGCTCCTGATGTCCTCTTCACAACTTAATTTCCTACCTAACTTTGTGTCATCAGCAAATTTAGCAACCATACCTTTGGTCCCTTCATCCAAGTCATTAATATAAATTGTAAAATGTTGAGGCCCCAGCACAGATCCCTGTGGCACACCACTTGTTGCATCTTGCCAACCAGAAAATGACCCATTCATGCCTACTCTGTTTCCTGTTAACTAGCCAATCCTCTATCCATGCCACTATGCTACCACCTACACTATGAGCTTTTAATTTCCGCATTAACTTTTGATGTGGTACCTTATCAAATGCCTTCTGGAAATTAACACTACAGTGTATGGAATTCCCTTTGGAACAGTCCATCTGTCATCCCTTTGGAAACTGATGACTGCCTGGTTGCTGCAGGTTTGCCTTTCTGTCTCTACAAACCACAACACCAATGATTCTGAACAAACCAGGGGATGGAGACCAATCACTGTCCTAACTGGCCAACAGATTCCTGCTGAGGATTGCTACAGCACCAGAAGTGACAGTGTAATAACCAAATTCTGATTCCATGCAGAGATTACAGGGACAAAATGTAACCTTGCAGGCTTTCATTGACAATTCTGCAAAGGAAGAATTAATCAACTATCATGGCTGTTATTTGTCTCCTTACGGAAATGGGTTTCAGTTCAAGGTCTAGATGGTTTTGTTAGGAGCTCAGGATCGACATGAAATGGTGGAAGGTGTAATTGTCTTCCTTCTCTTGCCACAGAATGATTTCTGTTGCTGACCTTTGATCTTGTGAAGGTTAGTTGAGAAAAACTAATGGAGCAAAAGAAATCCTATTTGTCCAGAAATGCTCTTGCAATCAGAAAGTGTTAAACAAGAGCTTGTGTGTTAAATAAATAAAATGAGAAGAACAGGACTTATTAATATCTATATTACCTTTAAAAATCTTGTGTAGGGTCTACTTCCTGTTGTCATGATTTTTGGTCATGGTTTTATGTTAATACTTAACATTTTAGCTGCCAATGACATCAAATTAATTGGGAAATCCTTATGTAACAATTTCCAGTGACATTTTGGTTACTAGTTGGGGCCAGTTATTGGCATTTAGGGCCTGTTCCATGTTGCTACTCTTTGATACACCCCTGTATTCCTTACTCACCACAAGCAATGCCATGGGAGATCTACTCATACATTCTAAAAACAATTAAAGAAGGAAGATTACAGCCAGCAATGGCCATGGTAACTGTCCACATCCACATTGTTCCTGCTAAATAGCTATTGCACACGATGGTGCTGGGAGGTCAGTCAACAACTGTCACCAACTCCCTTGCCAGTTCTCAAGTTACAGGATGCAGCAAAATGACAACGCTATGGTGAAATACTGTATCCTCTCCGATAACCAACTTCCAGGGCTCGTGCATACTCACCAGCTGACAGAATTCCATAACGAGGAGATAAGGCGTCACCTCTGTAAACTGAGCGAGGCACTGAAGCAGATTGGGATGCTGGAGGCTTCTGCAAAAAAAAAATGACTGCGAAATTTTAGCGAGTGGATTATTAAAGTACTAACTCACTTACAGATGAACACTTCAGACGCTAAATCCTTCGTATCTTTCAGACACTGCACTCCCACTGATACGTCTTGCATGCTTAATATTCTGAGTGTTATGAAGATTCATCAGATGGCATCATGAAGATTGACATTACAATCACTCCGATGACTGATGGGTTAAGAATCGGCGATGTGTGAAATTTAACAACTTAATTTCATTTAACAAAAGGGAGCTTTGGGTTAACAACTTAAAAGTGATCCAAAAGGAACATCACACGAAAGCGTGGGAAAAACAGAGCACTTGAGTCTGTGGCCTATTGGTGTCCTTTCTCTATTGTATTTCTTCGTTTAAGTATAGATTATTTTCAGAAAGATGCATCTGCATGGTGTGAAATTGAGCTGTTTCTTTAGATCTGCATGAAAGATGCCAGAAAATTGAGCCATTACTAATAAAATAAATCAAAATACTGCACAATTCAAACAAAATGTAAAATGTTGGCAATATTTTACTGGTCAGTCAGTATCTGTGGACAGAACAGATAAGTTAACAGTTCAATTGCAGACCTTTAGTCAGAAGTTGTGGTGAAGAGTCTAAAACTCAAACATTAAATTCTCTGTTCTCTCCACAGATGTTGAGTGATCTGCTGAGTGTTCCCAGCATTTACTACATTTCACAGACCAGTATTGTTGATGATTAAAAGATGCTTGTATCTGGAAAAACAAATCACTTTTTTAAATTCATTCATGGGATGTGGGCTTCACTGGCCAGGCCAGCATTTATTGCCGATCCCTAATTACCCTTGGGAAGGTGGTGGTGAGCTGCCTTCTTGAACCGCTGCGGTCTGTGTGGCGTAGGTACATCTACAGCGCTGTTAGGAAGGGAGTTCCAGGATTTTGACCCAGCGACAGTGAAGTCACGGCGATATGTGTCGAAGTCAGGATGCTGTGTGGGGCTTGGGAGGGGAACTTGCAGGTGGTGGTGTTCCTATGCACCTGCTGCCCTTGTCCTTCTAGATGGTAGAGGTCGCACGTTTGGAAGGTGCAGTCGAAGGAGGCTTGGCAAGTTGCTGCAGTGCATCTTGTAGATGGTACACACTGCTGTCACTGTGCGACGGTGGTGGTGTGAGTGAGCGTTTAAGGTTCTGGATGGGCTGCTATGTCCTGGATGGTTTTGAGCTTCTTGAGTGTTGTTGGAGCTGCACCCATCCAGGCAAGTGGAGAGTGTTCCATCACACTCTTGACTTGTGCCTTGTAGATGATGGACAGGCTTTGGGGAGTCAGGAAATGAGTTACTCGCTACATAATTCCCAGCCTCTGACCTGCTCTTGTAGCCACAGTATTTATATGGCTGGTCCAGTTAAGTTTCTGATGAATGTGGAGGGCCCACCAAATCTAGTGCCAATTAGGCATTTAAGTGGCCAGCAGCCGGCCTTCCATGGGATCAAGGACCCTGACAACGGAAGTCCCGCCCTCAGAGAGCTGCCAGCCAATCAGAAGTCAGCAGCTCTTTCTCTGAGCAGCACCATCACGGAGGTGGTGGCTGCTGCTGGTGCAGCACTTACCTGAGGCCCAGGAGTGACGCTGGAACCAGGCCACAGGTAGGTCAGGGCGGGAGGGATCTAGTGGGGTGGGGGTCGTGGGAGAGGGGAAGTGTAGGGGGGTCAGTAGCATGGGCAGGCGGTGGCTCTCAGCAGGCACCCCCCCCCCCCCCCCCACTTCCCAATGCCAAGTCTCTCGTTCAGACACTAAGTGTCTTTTAAAGAGGGAACCACCGCCTCTCCCCACCCCGCCATCCCCAAAGCTGGAAAGCAGCCCGCACGGCTTTTTGTGCCATGTTTTCCATGCAGCAACAGGGCCGCCTGCCGCACGGTTAATTGCAGCAACAGTGGGATGAGGCCCTTAATTGGGATTAATTGTCCAGTTAAGGGCCTCAATTGGTGGCTGGGTGCGATGGCCATTCACAGGCCTTGCCGCCCTGGACTTAATTTTGGCGGAGACAGGAAGGTGGTGGGATCCCACCTCTGCCACCATCCCACCTGATTTTATGCTCTCCCCACCTCCAAACCCGCCACGGGGGAAGAGCATAAAATTCCCCCATATTTCCCACTTCTGGAATTCAGTGTACAGTGGAGAAACATATCTGTTTTCAACTTAGGAATCCTCATCAAAGTTTTAACTTTTCACATCTGCAGCATTTTCCTATAATGGTGACGACAATTTAAAAGTACTTAACCGGTTGTAAAGCATTTCGCAATGTTCTATATAAATGCAAGTTCTTTCTTTACCAGCATTCACCAATGTCTTCAATGTGCATTCCTTCCTAGGGCTCAAGTCGAGACAGATGTTGAGTGATGCAATGCAGCAATGACTGCATTAACAGACCATTCAGACATTGTGCAGTGCACCAAGAACGCAAATATAAAGTAATTATTGGCCCAAAGAGGCAGGTCAGATATGCTGCATGCAGAAGCTATTCCAAACCATTTCTTTCAATCATACCTCCTGTTTTAATCTGGAATTTAAATAGTAATCATGCACTGCTGACCTTTACAAGTGCTCAATATTAAACACGTCAATTCAGTGCTGGGTCATATGCTAATACAGTATCAGGAGCAGTCAACAAGATGCAGATGTCCTTTTAGTAACTTATTATATATTGTTTTAAAAAGAAAAGCTTCTTTCAGTTCTATTTTACTCTTTACAGCAAAATCCCTTTTCTTTCTTGGACATTCTATTCTGTTAAAAAATGTCATGACATTCTTGATTTCTTATCTGGCTCACAGCCTCTCTCTCGGACTCTCCCCTCCCCTTTTCATTTTGGTCAGCCTTATCAAGCAATTTCTTGTCTCTTCTTTAACTCAGCTCTGAATAATGACCGCCAACTGAGACCTTAACTTCTCTTCCCTGATCCTGACAGACCTGGCCGTAGATGTGCAGCATTTTCTGCTTTTCTATCTTAGCTCCTCTTTTTCTTCTCTCTATAAACTTGACAATTTTAACATTTCTCCGTTACCTGTTCCGTTATTTTGTTTTTTTCTATTTATCATTTATCGTTATTGTTGTATTTGAATTCCATTTGATTAGCTCATCTGCTTTTTCCATTTTCATTCCTTTCACTGCTTCATTTCCTCTGCTGCTCACCTCTTCATTGAGGCCAAAGCGCTATCTTGTGAATTCATCAGCTCCTCCAGTTAGAAAGCAGCAGACTGCATTCTCCTGCCTGTGAGCTGCACACAGCTCAAACTGGCTGCAATCTCACTTGCCAAAGTGTCGTGATGTGTCCTGGGCAATGAAGTAGGTGCATGAAATGTGCAGCCTACGGAGTTGCCTTCATTAAACAGTGGTCCGAGCTGCTTCATAATGTATCTACACATGAAAGAATGACACAGCACAAAAGGAGGGTATTCGGGCCATCATGCATGTCGTATCTCTTTGCTGGAGCAATCTAATTAATCCCAGTCTCCTGCTCTTTCCCCATAGTTTATTCATAGTAAGTTTATTTTCTTCATGTATATATCCAGTTCTTTTTTGTATGTTACTATTGAATCTGCTTCCACCACATTATTAGGCAGTACATTTCAGATAACAACAACTTGCTGTGAAAAAAAGTTTCCTCATGTTGCCTCTGGTTCTTTTGTCAATCGCTTTAAATGTGTGTCTCCTGGTTACTGACCCTTCTGCCACTGGGAACAGTTTCTCCCTATTTACTCTATTGAAACTGTACATGATTTTGAATACTTCCATCAAATCTGTTCTTAACTTGCTATGCTCTAAGGAGAGTAAGCCCAGTTTCTCCACATAACTGAAGTCCCTCATCCTTGGCACCATTCTAGTAAATTTCTTATGCTCTCCAAGGCTTTGACATCCTTCCTAAAGTATGGTGTCCTGAATTGAACACAATACTGCAGTTGAGGCCTAACCAGTGTTTTATAATGGTTTCGCATAATCGTTTGCTTCTCTGGGCTAACAATGGAAAGTGCAAAGGGACAGGAAGAATACCTCTTGCCTTGCTGGCCAGTACACTCACACATGCTTGCCCTGCCCTATGGTTTTCAATGGGAAGAACTAAATAACTTGCACAGTTGAATTAACATTGACAACAAGCTCCTGGCTTGCAAAACCAGAACATACTTACATGACACAATCTGCACTGATGGTTCAGTGGGTTTACACAGTGTCTGCCTGGGCTATATGTAGAAACAAAGGAGCAAGGCCATTCAGCCCCAAAAGCCTGTTCTGCCATTCAATTAAATCACAGCCGATGTGTATGGCTACACAGATCAAGGAAACTCCCAGATTCAGTACTTGGTATGTGCGAGGTTGGTTGATGCAAGTTCAGTGGAGGTGCTACAACTGGCCTCGGTCTCCCTGGACTAGGGTGGGGGAAATGATTGCATCCCTGATTGCTATTTAGTGACTGCCACTACAGTGCGGACAATGACCAAAGACAGATTGGCCTCCCGTCTGTACCTTCTCTCAGAAATGTATGACTTGTCAATGTTCAACCTCCACAGGAACATAGGAACAGCAGGAGGCTATTCAGCCTATCGAACCTTTTCCGTCATTCAGTTAGATAATGGCTGATCTGTATCTTGTTATGAAAGTGACTCTGTTTTGCTAAAAATATTTAAAAAGGAATTTTTAGTTAAATAAATGTGTAACGACCAGGTGAGAAAGGTGTCTAGGGGTCTTTTACAGTCTTCACCTGGTCTTATTGTAACAGGGTTTTATTTTTAAACACACTGTGTTTTGAGCTCCACCTTTGAAAATCCTTGTTCACAGCTTTCCAATTATAAGGCAAAGAAATAATCATAAACAGGCTTTCTTAGGTTTAAAGAAGAAAAGTGAAATTTATTAAACTTTAAACTTAAACTCTAATATGGTTAACGCCTACGGACATACGACGCGCCCACACTAGCATACACACGTGATGCACACATGCAAATAGGGACAGAAAAGAGCAGATGAAAAATAAAATGGAGAGGTTTGAGGCATTCTCTAAAGGGGATTTCTTGTTACTGCTTCTGTGTTTCCAGCTCACCATAGAGTCCTTGATTGTAGACAGCTCTTACTTTTCACTGGGGCCCAGTATTCTTCTTAAACCTTGTTCACTGTAGGAGACTTTTCTCTCTTGGTGTTCATATGTCTTCAATGGTTTCTGAAGCTGGTGAGAGCGAGATGACAGCAGACAGGAGAGAGGTGTTCTCAGTCCAGGAGAAAACAGCTTTCTGAGTTCAAATTCTCTGTTGGAAGTTCAAATTCAAAAAACTCCGACAGTTAGTCATGTGACTAAACTGGCTTGACCACGTCTGTTTGTGTATTCGGCCATCTTAGTAGTTAACCTGGAATGCTTCAATCAAAAGTCCATTGTGGATTAAATTGGAGCAGGGAAAAGCTCCTTTGTCCTTTGAAGTACTTGTCTGTAGCTATGCTAATATCTCTCTCCAGCCAAAGTCTCCAATTGTTTTTTTAAAGCCAGTTCTTTCTTCATCAACAATAGTTTAAAATCAATGTTCATGTGGCAAAATTAATTTTCCTCATTCTTGGCAGGTGGGTGGGGCGTACCTGACAAATGTTTTAAACAAGAAGACAGTGAGGGCTGGATTCTTGTTTGTCACCTGGTTCAGGCTAGACTTAGAGCAGAAGCCATGGCAACAGGAGCAGAAAGTTGGCAACTCTCCTTTGATTGGACAAGCCTAGTAGCAGGCACAGTACATCTGGGTGGGCTAAAACTGCCAAGCTGTTCGGCTGTTAGTTAGTCAGTGTGTGTGTCTGGAGCAGAAGTCAAGAAAGAACAGAAGACCAGAACCCAGCTTCATTTTCCAATATCTCTGAAGGATCCTGTGATGTCCACCGTGAATTAGCTTTGTTTCCTGTATTTCAAGAAGGCCTGCTAAATTGCTTTCAATGCCGCCTGAAGAGAACTAATTTTTGGAAGATTCTAAAGATCCCAAAGATTCATATGTTCAGAAGGTTGGACTTAAGCTATTTTGGAACAACATATCTCATCTGCTGTTTACTTCAAAAAATTAGCAAGCGATCTATTTGTGCTTTTTTGTCTGTCACAGAGCTCTGATCTAAAAAATCCTTTTTTTTTACATTTTCCAGTTAACCGATTTAGGTATAGGAATATATATATGTGTAAGTGCGAGTGTGAAGGGACTAAGGTAAAAAGCGACTCTAAAAATTGTTAAGGTAGAAAAGAGGATGTTTTAAAATTTAATGTCGGATATTTAAAAATTTGATTTATGTGCTATTGTTTTACTTCATTACTAGTTGAGTCTTGTTTTATAATAAACTGTTAATTTTATTATTCAGTAAGGAAACCTAGTTTAGTGTGTTCTATTCTGGGTCGGGGCGGGGGGGGCGGAAACAGTGTATCCAACTGACTGTTTTAACAAGTGGAAAATTTAAAGTATATGTTGTGGAGAAGTGGGACTGAATTAACAGTGCTCTCCTCCCAGCTCGGTCGTAACAATCTTAACTCCATATATCTGTCTTGGTTCCATATCCCTTAATATCCTTGCCTCACAAAAATCTATCAAAATCTTTGTCATTTTCATTTGCCTCCTAGCCTCACCAGCTTTCTGGAGGAGAGAATTCCACATGTGCACTACTCCATGTGTGAATAAGTTCTTCCTGACATCACCCCTGAATGACCTAGCGCTAGTGTTATGGTTACGTCTCCTTGTTCTGGACTCCCTCACCGGGGGAAGTAGTTGCTCTCTATCTACGCTATTGAATCCTTTAATCACCTCAATTAGATCGCCGCTTAATCCATCCTTTAAATATTTATCAGGGAAAGCGGTCATCTAAAGTAAGGCATCCTACTTGGGAATCTATTACTATACCAACTAGAGCACCATTGTAATATGAATATTGATGTATTTAATTAGAAACTAACACTCTGCTAACTACAGTAATGCAAATTATTGATGGAAACATGACTAGGAGCACAGGCAGCAGTCAAAGTGATCTGAAAGCCATCATCTTTGAGTTGAGTGGGTCAGGAAGATGCCAGGTTTGAGCTCAGTCTGTGCTGAGCTAGCTGAACTCAGCCATGGCTGTGGTAAGGATACTGCAATTGGCTTTCACGCCCTGAGTGAGGGTGATGCAAATTAGCCCAGAAGCTTACGCTTTATCATTAGCCAGCATCGGGTGTGATGCAAACTGCAGTCAAAGAGCCAGTCAACACGAGCTGCCAAAGCTAATAGCATGCATGTGTTGAGTTACCAGGAGATGCCTGGGGTTTGTGGAATGGTATTCCAGAAAAGGGTCAATGCCTTCAGAAGAGCAAGGGAAGTCTACATGGTGTAGAGTGGGAGGTGACTACCTTGTAAAACGCACCTGTGTGGCTGGGCTTCCTCCAGGAATCGCATCTGATCCTGAATACTGGCACCAACTTTTAACTCTTTCACCACCACCTGGCAGCAATTCAGGCTGATGTTCACTTCACCGAGAAACACCTGAGGCATGTTTAAAAACAAAAATACATGTACACAATTTTAAAAAAGGTTTTGGATAAGTATCTGTAAAAGCACAAGTTCTGGTGTTACTCTGTGTTCTGGAAGTGTATTTCAGCTTCCAAAATCCTTCTTCCCCATTTATAATCACAAATCAAAACAATCCATGCTGGACACCTTCAGACAGAAGCCAAATCATGGCCCCATCCTGAAAAGATCTGCTTATTTTCAATGAGATGGAGTGAGTGATGGATCTTTTTAAAGGGCTTGTTCAGTATAAGAACAGACTGCAGACATTTGTCTGTAGTGGATTAAATGGTTGTTCTCCCCAGGATGCACTGACTCTGCCATTACGGTTTTAGATAGAAGGGCAAAGGGATTGAGATTAATGAAGACCAACTCAGTGGCTTGGATACAATATTTGGTATGTAAAACAATTGAATAATATAATCCAGGTTCGAGACCTAAAATAGCCTTGGCTTTGATCAGTGATTTATTATATTACATTATTTGTCAGGCCTCTGGGTTGCAGCTGCCCTTTTCCTTAGAGCCTCCCTGTTCTGGGCAGGTGGACACACTATGCTTCTGCATCTCGCATGAGACTCCCACTGTTTTTATACAGCTGGACTAATGACTCCCACCCTTGAGAAATTGCTCAAACTAGGCTTCATTTTGCTTGCAAGATTTTGGTGTTAGAATTGTATTGTGCAGTATTAGTGATAAATGTCTTCATAGGCCATTTCTCTGCCCTGTCTTTAACAAAGGCATTGGCAAATATCATATAAATAGTATTTAAAATACTGGCAAAGTGTCTCATTATTGACCATTCACAAGAGAATTTCTGTGACAGCAACGTTCTGCAATGCAATTATTCATTTAATGGTGAAATATAATTTGATTCAACAAATGGTTTCAGATGATACAAGTGATATTAAGCAAGGAATAAATGAATCACACATTAAAGCTGTTGCTTTGATGTCTTTCTGACTGTTTTCCACATTAATTAGAAAAAAAAATGAACTTTTTTTTGTCATCGTTTGGTGCCCCAAATGCATTTTCAGAATCTTCTGGGCCAGAGCGGCTGTTCAGTAATTATCACTTAATTCACCTTTAAAAAGTCACTTACTCCTAAATGTACCCAGGTCTAATTCTTTCAGCTGTCTTTTGTTTTGAACTAGTGGTTAAGTAGTTTATGCCTTTGCAGTTATTACAATGCTGAGCTGACTGATGAGGAGGGCAACAGCGCAGTCTGTGAAGGAGCAGAGTATCTCGGACAGCAACCTCTGGATTTCCGCGTTTAACTGCACATATGTGGACTCCAGAAGCTGCTGTCAGTTTTATCCTGTAATAACAACAAAGACCTCACTGTTTTTATTACAGCGAAATCCAGGCCAAGTTGAAAAAGCACAGGCTGTTCTCACACTCCTCCTAACACTCTATGTGAGGAGGCTGGGTACATTCACAACAGGGGAATAGGCAACGGCATGGATGACCTAAAATTAAACATAGATTTTTTTTTTTAAAGGCAACCTTTATGAACTCTTTTGGGGTATTTTCATCTATAAGGCTGGCAAGAGGGCAAATGTTTATTTTTCACTCGGAAAGTCTGATTTCTGAAAATCATCTGGAGTAATAATTTATCTAGAGTGGTCAATGTGGATCAAAGGATTGGAATTATTAATCAAGTCACCAGAAGTCTTGTGCAGTCTGTAGACTCATTATCATTTATAAACACACTCTGTTGGGTTAGTGATTTCCTAGCTTCTTAAACCACTGCTAATGTTAAAGCAAAGTTCCTGCACACAGACACAGGTAAGTGTGAGTCAGCCAAGATCACATCATTTTGTTCTAGCATGCTACAGAAATGTGAGGCATTATCTTTTTAAATACCAGTGGAAGTACTCAGAGATATGCACAACGGCGTGTGTAATATCGTTGTTTGGACATACTATGTGTACAATATCAGCTATAAATAGGGGCAGCACAGTGGTGAGCACTGCAGCCTCACAGCTCCAGAGAACCGGGTTCGATTCTGGGTACTGCCTGTGCGGAGTTTGCAAGTTCTCCCTGTGATCGCGTGGGTTTCCGCTGGGTGCTCCGGTTTCCTCCCACAGCCAAAGACTTGCAGGTTGATAGATAAATTGGCCATTGTAAATTGCTCCTAGTGTAGGTAGGGAATATGGGTTAATGTAGGATTAGTATAAATGGGTGGTTGTTGGTCAGCACAGACTTGGTGGGCCAAAGGGCCTGTTTCAGTGCTGTATCTCTAAATAAATATACCACATGTGCATAATATCAGCTGTGGATATATTGTGCATGTAATACACTTCCCCTGTGTAACTTTATCTTCAGTTTCCTGTCCTACTGCAGAATCTACCACCATTTGTGCGTAGCTCTCAAGGAAAATATTCAAACTTCCTAACACTTGGCAGCTCAAAAAGCTCTGCTGTTTGGCACCAAAAAATGTCTCCCCTTCCAAGCTGCCTGCTCTCTAGACTCAAAGGGGGTCAAATAAGTCAAAAAATACTACTTCAGAAATCACCAGACAACCTCCATTGACAGCATGAACCTGGTATATAACTAAATATTCACCAGAACTTGATCATTTAATTCAGCACATTAGCCCTTCATGGCATCCTGCAGCAACTCTGCATCCAAGTGATTGTGGGGGAAGCGAGGGGGGGGGGGTGGGTAGGGTAGAGAGGGGGGCGGGGTGCAGTTGCTGAACAAGGTTAGTCTAAGAAATCCAACTCAGTATTTTTTTTTCATTCGTTCATGCGATGTGAGTGTCACTGGCTAGGCCAGCATTTATTGCCCATCCCTAATTGCCCTTGAGAAGGTGTTGGTGAGCCGTCTTCTTGAACCGCTGCAGTCCATCTGGTGCAGGTACACCCAGAATGCTTCTGGGAAGGGAGTTCCAAGATGTTGACCCAGCGACAGTGAAGGAACAGCGATATAGTTCCAAGTCAGGATGGCGTGTGACTTGGAGGGGAACTTGCAGGTGGTGGTGTTCCCATGCATCTGCTGTCCTTGTTTTTCTAGGTATATTATCCTATATATTCCTGGCTGTATTTAGTAACCATCACAAAGTTACTTAAAACAGATGTACAAATGTTCGAGGAAAGGATGCGCTGGTTATTAAAATCTGATAAGAGATCAGTATTCAATGGATACTTTCCGGTTAAAATATAGTGAATGCAAATCCTAACTTTGACCTACAGTGCATTTGAAATGTGGGTTCAAACAACAAACTTATTCGAGCATTTCAACAAAGAGTTTAATCATCAGGGTTGCTGATAACACAACTCATTGTTTCTACTGAATTGAAATACCCCAAATAGACAAACAGAACTAAACGAACTGACCAATCCCAAAGAACAGATATTAACCCTAAACTCGCCTTTGGATAAAGTGTACTCAAGATGCAGTAACTGATTGTTCCAGCTGGACAACGGTTTTCAAATTTAAGTCATAAATTATACAAATCATCGACTATTTTCTGAATTTGAAGCAAGCAATTAATTTAACAACATCAAGTTGCATTCATATAGCACCTTTAACATGGGGCTAGATTTTATCCGGGCACTGCACTCCGCGGTGGCGCCATTTAAACTCAGTGAGGTGCCCGCATTTAGCGGCAGCCGAGGAGCCCCCACGATATTTCGTGCGGGGGCTCATTTCAATAGTGGGGGTCGAGCACCCACCCCCGCCGATGTGTAGGGGCGGCCTCCATGTCCCCGGCAACGGCGCCTGGCGCCGGTGCCAGCGCCATTTTTAGAGGGCTTTAAGCCCTTATAATTCATTTTAATGTTTAAAGGCAAAACATAAGTGACTGTTACTAAATAGAAAGATAAATAATGGAGGCCCTTACCCAACCTTCCCAATGGTCATTTCACCAATGTCATTGCATGAAATGACCATTAATTGATTTCCCAAATATCCGAACTTTCCCCCCTAACCTTCTAACATCTGGCCTCTAACCCCTTCCCACCATTCACATAACCAATTAAATCTGTTTCCCCTCTTCCCCACCCATCCCGCCCTGAAATTTTTACTACTCCCCCCGCTCCCCACCAGGTTCTCGCCTCGGAACTTCGTGCGGAGTTCCAAAGGCACGCGGAGGCTGTAAAATCGGCGTGGGACGGCAGGTAAGTTACTTTACATATATTTAATGGTCATCTGCATATGGAGTTGAAGCGCCCGCCGCCAGGCAGCCGGGGGGGGGGGGAGCTTCACCGAGGTCCCCCCGCCACCGGTAATATGCGGCGAGCCCATCTTGATGTTGCAGGTCGAGGTGGACCTCTCCCCGCAACGTTCTACCGCCCCCACCCCCCAACCACCAACGGCGTCAAGGGGCCGGTAAAATGATCTCAGGTGCTTCACAGGAGCAATTACCAAACAAGATTTGACACCAAGCCACATAAAGATGATATTCGGACAGGTGACCAAAATCTTGGTCAAAGAATTACGTCTTAAAGAGCATCTTAAAGGAAGAGAGAGAGGGAGAGAAATGGAGAGGTTTCGGGAGGAAATCCCAGTGCTCGGGGGCTCGGCAGCTGAAGCGAGGGCCGTCAATGCTGGAGTAATGAAAATCAGGAATGAACTAGAGGCCAGAATTAGAGATCTTGATGGGTTGTAGGGCTGCAGGAGGTTACAGAGAGAGGGAGAGATGAGGCCATGGAAGGATTTGAAAACTGAGTATTTTAAGGATTTAACAAAACAAAAAAAACTCAGTAAAATAAAAGTAACTTTTGGAAAAGATTTCCTCCCTCTGCTACATGCCAGGTTTATGAAGAGTGTGTTTGTATGGTGTGAATCTTCCCCATATAAAGATAACTCCAACACAACCCAAAGGATTATTTGTCAGACTACCTGTCCAGATCTGGCCAGAGTGGTAACTTGTGATTCCTGTCTTCCGTAGTACTATGGAGGCTAGTTGGCACAAAAGGTGCACCCTCGCATGAGCCCAACAGCGATCTATCTGCCCACACACACAATCAGCTGAGAAATAAACCATGATGTTGAAGATTCTTGAGATAAAGAATCGCTGAGATTTAAAAAAAAATGCACCTTTATCAATTAATTTGGGGTCTTGTTTGCAGTTCAGAGGATCAAAGTGTTTTTCAAATTGAAAACTCGACTTCTAATAACCTCTCAATTAGTAAGTGTGGGTATAAAGTTAACGAAGCCATATTAGGTTTAGATATGAAACTATGGGATTCATTTTCTTTTCCCCTGTAAATAGAGGGTTACTTATCGTTATATATTGTAGGTATAACAAACCTAATGGAAATGGCAGGCAAGGGGTTTTTTTCTTCCAAAGTTTCCATTCCATCTCAACCTATTAGTATCAACAGAAGAAAATTCTCCCAAACAAGATCCATCTGTAGTAATGTTGTTTTCATATTTGCCAAGCATTGAAACCGGGCATGTAAACATCACAAATCCAGAATACTTTGTTCATGCAGCTGCACATTGTGCAAAGCTTGGCTGAAATGATCCAATCAAGGTTCTGCAAAATCCTGTTTAACATAGATGTGTTAAAATAATGGGATTGAAATGCAAACAAATGATGGTTTTGTTGCGTTGTTGGGTTTGTATTAGTAGCATTGTAGGACTTTCTAGAGAAAGTCTTAGATTCCGATAGAGGTTAACTGACAACTCTTTATTAGTCGTATGTATGTATTTACAGTTACTATGTACACTCTCCGCAAGCCATCTAAGCTAGCGTCCTTCGTGCTGCTATACCTTCTTCTTCTCAAGCCTATCTCACGTGACTGTTACATCATCGCTCGCACAGTGGGAGGGGTCTCTCACTGTCTTTGATATTAACCCTTTACATCCTTATACTACATCTCCCTCCAAGTTTTAATCCAACATTTTTCCAAACATATTTACATTTATAACTTCTCTACTACTCTCTCTCCCCCCAGGTCTCTGACTTTACAGATTCAGTCTCATCGGAGGTTGGACAACTCTCCCCGATCTGGTTGTAATCTGTCTGAGACGATCAGTGGTCTTCGTAGGAAGTCTGGGCTGCTGACTTGGTTTCTCGTTTCGAAGGGTTGAAGTATTCCATTCGGTTTGGGTTTGTTCATCTTCATCTGGATCTTGCTGATGAAATCCTGGCTGTTGCTTTTGCGGAATAGGAATGATATTCCTCCGATTCCTTCGTATATTCCCTTCATTCTTTCGTATAACATACCATCGCTGATGGTCCTCATGTTTATAGGTAACTGCACCTTCTCATTCCAGGTCATGTATCCAAATTTTTTGACCATTATTTAATTTGGGTAAGCTTCTCACTCAAAATCTCCTATTGTAATTCCTGGTTTGTTTCCTTCTGTAGGAGTTTTCTCTTTCTTGAACTTTCTCGTAGTCTTGAGTCTTCAATCCTGGTATTAATTTTTATTCTGTTGGTGATAATCCACACAGCAATGACGTTGAATGATAAATTAGGAGTGAGGTAGGAAGATCTTCATTTTTCTTGAGTAAAGATTTTATGGTTCTCTCGCCTCATTCTGCCTTGCTATTGGAATGTGGATACCTCAATCAGCTTGTAAGATGCTGAAAGCGCATCTTCACAGCAAACTGGCTAAAACATACACTCGCGAACTGTGGTCTGTTGTCTGATAAGATTTCATTCAGAATACCATATGTCATGAAGATGTCCGTAAGGATTCTGATAACTACCTTGGTGGCTGTAGAATGTAACTGTCTGACTTCTATCCACCAAAAGTAGTCAATAATGATGATATATGACTTCCTGCCAAACACAAATAAATCCATGTCTAGCCTTTGCCAAGGTCGAGTTGGAAATTGGGTAATCTACGGCGGTTCGTGCTGTATCATGCATGTCTGACAGTTGTTGATCATGGTCTCGATATCCTTAGATATCCCAGGACACCATACCGAAGACTGTACCTTCGCTCTGCACTTGGTTATACCCAAATGGCCTTGGTGTGATCAATCTATGATATCGGATCTCATTGAAGTAGGAATAACTATTCTGTCGTTGTAAACTAATAATCATCAGGTAAAGTATTTCCTATACTCATGGAATGTCTTCATTGTTCTCCCTCCTGGACTTTTTTGTGGCCACCCATGTGTGCAATATTGTCTAATGCGAATGCACTCTTCTTCATTCTTCTGTGCTTGTCGTATTTCTCGCATCTTCTGTGTGCTTGCTGGGCAACATTGTGCTGTGTGTTGCGAGTATGACTCTATGTCACCTATGAAATTCATGTCTTCTCACCTTTATGCATTTATTTCATTTCATCTTAGTTTGTTCAGTTTGCTTACCCACTGTTTTTTTTCATGTTTGTACTTGCTGCTGTTCAATATTCAGTCCGTTAACACCTTTTCTGTACTAATGCTTTGTCTTTCAACACACCATTAACATATTGTTTGCCTTTGTTCCATGACCTTTTGGTCAGCTATGTGGCCTTGTCCAATCTACACCTTCTCCTTTGTTATCTCTTGCCCCACCCCCACCTCACCTGCTTATAACCTGTGACATTTTTAATATTTGTCAGTTCCGAAGAAGGGTCACTGATCCGAAACGTTAACTCTGCTTCTCTTTCCACAGATGCTGCCAGACCTGCTGAGTGGTTCCAGCATTTCTTGTTTTTATTTCAGATTTCCAGCATCCGCAGTATTTTGCTTTTATTTATGTTTTTTCTGTTCCTCAAAGTGTTTCCCTGGCTTTGGCTTAACCAGTTGGACTGGCATTGGACTCCTTCTCATCCATGGCTTGTCTTCAGCTCATAGGATGTCCCGATTCTGTTTGCCAACTTCAGCCTATCTTACAATCTGAATGACCTTTTCCAGTGTAAGGTCTACTTTGGATTGCAACAGGTCTGACAAAGATTCAACTGCTATGCCAACGACTATCCTGTCTCTGATTAATTCTGTCTTTAATTTGCCGTATTTGCAACTTTCTGCCAATCTATAAAGGTCATTAATATGCAAGTCTACAGATTCGCCAATCATCTGCATCCGCTTATTAAATTTGGCTCTTTCCAAAATTTTACTGGTACGGAGGTTAAAATGTTTATCAAAGGCTTGGGGTACCTCTTCGAATTTATCAGTAGCCTCACTGATCCTTTGTCGGACAATTATGTGGTCCTCTATCACTCCTACTGAATACAGGAGGGTGTTCACTTGCTCCACTTCAGATTTGGTCTGGAGTTGAGAAGCAATTCTGAGTCTTAAGAACCTTTTTCTCCAAACCAGCCAATTTTGGACCTGATTGGGACCTTCTTGATTCTAGGAACTCTCAGGCAATCTCAATGTTGGATCCATGTTGTTTCCTTTCGTTTGTGAGGCTTTGCTGGGGTGTTCCCCTATAATTCTGTTCGGGGCTTTCCCGCACTCCCTGACTTTTCCTGCACTTTCCGATGATTACTGTGCTTTATCTCCGCAGTGAGGCTGAGCAATGGCTGCCAACTAGCTCACCTCCCCAGTCACCGATTCGACCGAGGTCGCGTTCTGCATCAGATTTTTTTTTTCCCAGTGCCGTTTAAATAAATGGCCAGTTTCACTGTCTCTCTGATTCTGGATCATCATTCGGCATGAAGACTCAGACTCGACCCCTGGATGTGCTGGAAGTACCGACACAGAGCCCCACGCTGCTGTGGTGTGGTCTCAGAGGCTTCAGAGTTATTCACAGTCTCTTCTGCTGCTAAGTAGTTTTCTTACTGTACCGGGCCAGTACTTATCTTTAAATTTCTCTGTTGCTTACCTGGTGTTTCTTACAAAGGTAAGATCTTCAAATTCTCCTGGTCGCTTTCACTGTCGCCACCATGTTGTGTTGTTGGGTTTGTATTAGCAGTATTGTAGGGCATTCTAGAAAAAGTCTTAGACTCCGGTAAAGGTTAACTAACAACTCTAATATTTACAGTCACTATATACACTCTCAGCAAGCCACATAAGCAAGCATCCTTCGTGCTGCTTTTCCTTCGTCTTCTCAAGCCTATCTCAAGTGACTATTACACCACCGCTTGGACAGTGGGAGGGGTGGCTTTCACAGTCTTCAGTATTAACCCTTTACATCCTTATACTACAGGTCTTGATGGATGGAGCACAGCTATGGCCTGATCAGATTGCCATTGACGCCCTAGTCTAACCTAAGCCCTAGTGGCAGCTCTAATACAACCCGAAATCATTGATCTTACAGCTGATAAGTAGAACCCTCTTAATATGCAAAGGATGGACATTATTAATATGGACTGCATGGACATATATGGTTCAAAAATTGACAATTATTAGTTTTTTTAAAGACACACATCCGATTAAAATATTCATACATTCGAGCCAAAACTTGGAATGCATGTGTCAACCGTAAGTTCACTCATCTGAGCGTGTAAGCCACCAGCAGGGATTGGTTTGGTCCAGAATTGCAAAAGGGATCAGGGTAGGGTTGCCAGTTTAAGTCAGCTTTAAAAAAATGGGATGCGGCAGCATCTCGCTAAATCCACCATGTGCTTCTGTCCGTGCTCTGTTTTAAGTATAGCGTCTTGCCTTTCCTTCATTACAACGAATTCATGAGGCATGACCTCAATGAATGAAGTCAGACTTCACAGTTCTGCCACACTAGCAGAACTGTACATGACTCTTAGCTGCTCTTTAATGAGGACTTAGCAGCCATTAGAGCAATTTTGATTTGGGCTATGTTTTACGAACATATTTGGGCATGGGAGCAAGGCTCCAAGTAATGCACAAGCAAACGAACACTCTTGTTACCAATAGAAAAGCAAAATACTGCGGATGCTGAAAATCTGAAATGAAAACAGAAAGTGCAGTAAAGATTCTGGAAGTCTGGCAGCATCTGTGCAGAGAGAAACAGAGTTAATGTTTCAGCTCTGTGTGACCTTTCATCACTGAGATATGTCACTGACCTGAAACGTTAACTCGGTTTCTCTCTTCACAGATGCTGCCAGACCTGCTGAGTATTTCCAGCACTTTCTGTTTTTCATCTGGTCACCACTATCTCCCAGTCTTGTTCTGTGTTTTACTTACATCTGCATATTTTTTTAACTTCTCCCATTATGGAAAATATAACCTCATGAAGTCCATTAAAATGCCAATTTCAATGCTAGATTCAAGGAAATGTGCCTTTTAAACAAACTGATTCCCCTCCACATTATTTGGTCTCAGATTATGGTTTTAAAAGCTAGGGGAGGGAATGTTGATACTCAATGGCTTTCTCTCCTCAGGCGTTAGAAATATGAAAGACAACTTTGGCTATCAGGAATAAAGACACCTGGAGCAGAGGTTCAATACTGCAGCAAAAAGTTAGAATTAATATCTCTTGACAAGCTATCCAACATGGACAAGATCTGACACTTTCGGGTCCAATTCAAAGGTCCATTAGATACTTGGACATACAGCGAAATCAAGTACCCTTTACCTAGATTATACCCAGCTCCAATCATAGTGAACTACATTTACATCCTTTCTGTTTCAATACAATGTACATATATATATATATGGGCTGGCATTTTAAATTCCTTTGTTAGGTACAAGGGGAGGGGTTAAACAGTAGCAAGTTTAAAAAAAAATCTACTGACCTTTCCAAACCAACTGTTGCCAGCCTCTTTCAGGTAGAGGAGGCTTTGACGGCCCAAGTCGGCCTGTTGAAGGAATTGCCCTGTGAATAGACATATATAAACATCAAGATTATTACTGTCATTTCCACCTCCTCCTGTTCTTCATCAATAATCCTTCCCCGAGGCACGTACCAAGTCTGCGAATCTGGAGTGCAGGAGGTTATGGAATATTTTCTGCACAACACGTAAAAAAAAAGAGGCACTCTTGGCCTCACTGTCTTCTCAACTGAAAGACTCCTGACAGGTGAAGTGGAAAATAATTTTGGACAGCATGCAGCATGAAGCAGAAACTGTGCATTTCAGGAAAAAAAGCTGCTGCTCACTCCAGCACCAGAGCCAAGGTAAACAAGTTGTTTACTGGGGAAAGATGTGACCCCTGTGGTAGCTTTTCCTCCTCGCTTTGGCATTCTCCACCCCTGCAAATTACTGATGCAAGGATTGCAAGCACATGCTGACTTACTGAAAGAAACAAATTCTTTGTCAGTAACTTGCGTAGCTGTGGTCGCTTTGCTGGCTGGAGAACATAAAACAATTCCAACATTCCAGTGACATCAGACAGCGCTGAATGAATAAGGATAGGTTTGCATAATATTAAAAATCATCAGAACATTCTCCTCCCACTTCTCCCAGTGTAGTGAGAAATGAATAACCAAGTATAGACAAGAAGGTTTTCGTTAAGATTAACATGTTGCAGTGAAAAAAAACTCAGATATTCACGCATGTACCTGTACATTATATATACATACATTATATACATGTAAACATCCACACACATTTTATGTGCATGTGTGTGTACACATGCGCACATATATTAGACAGAGGTTATGTAGAAGGTGTTAATCTCTATACATTTCTACGAAACACGAAAATAAAATTGCAATGATTTATTAAACGTCCTGGTGGCTTGGAGGTGAAGTCTCTGAACTTAAGAAGAGCAATGCTGCAGCCACCCCTGGTCGATTTCCCATTTCTTGTCACTGCACACTGAATTGTACTGGAACTTTTTTTTTTATCCGTTCCTGGGATGTGGGCGTCGCTGGCAAGGCCAGCATTTATTGCCCATCCCTAACTGCCCTTGAGAAGTTGGTGGTAAACTACCTGCAACTGAGTGGCTTCCTCGGCCACTTCAGAGGGCAGTTAAGAGTCAACCACTTTGCTGGGGTCTGGAGTCACATGGAGGCCAGACCAAGTAAGGACAGCAGATTTCCTCCCCGAAAGGGCATTAGTGAACCAGATGGGTCTGATAGTTTCATGATCATCATTAATGAGACCAATATTTTATTCCAGATTTAAGAATTGCATTTGTTTGGCTGCTGTGGATGAGGTTTGAAATCAAGTACTCAGAGATTTGCCCAGGCTGCTGGATTACTGGGGGGGGGAAGGTGGCACGAACAGGATGTGTTGGCTGTGAAGTCCTCCACAGTTGACACTCTTTTACAGCTTCATACGTCAGCAAAGGCTAACTGGGGGAGATACTGGAGAATGGATGATGCCTGTGAACTGGACCCAAGCGAGGATGCCATGGCTTCAAGACCAAGAGCAGAAGGAAATCTGAGGCACGTTATTTGGTTGGGGGCTGGATGGCGGAGTTGGCACATTCAGAGAAAATGCAACAGAGAAAAAGGTTGTAAAAAGAGACTGGAAATGGCTCCCAACTCGAACCAAAAAAAACTGTCAAACTTTCGTGGCAACGAGTGTTATGAGATTCAAGGAACACAGTAAGATGAAAGAAATAGGATTTGACACCTGCTCAAGAGAACTCCCCCGCTGTTCTTGAAATAGTGCCATTTGAATCTTTTACATCCACCTGAGAGAGCAGATGGGGCCTAGATTTAACATCTCATCTGAAAGATGGCACCTCTGACAGAGCAGCACTCCCTAAGTACTGGCACTGGTGTGTCATCCTAGATTTTGTTCTCAGGTCTCTTGAGCAGACTATGAACCCACAACCTTCAGCTGACATCACATTCAATTTGAATTCCGTAATGGCAATAACCAAATAATTAAATTAAAGCTCAGCACAGGTGCAGGCAGTGCTGTAACATTTAAAGGTTTCAGATTCTGTCTCAAGTTCCGAAGTGGAATCTGTCAACCATCTACAGTTTCTCGGCTAAACAGGAAGCTTTAAATTTCCAACCTCAGCCCACTGTGGGCCCATTTGTGGTAATGCAATGTGAACAGGCAGCAACTGCTCATGACATCAGTAAAATATCAGGTGCCCTTTTTCGCCTCTATTTGGCGTTCAGACAAGTCGTGTTAAAGTGAGCAAGTGCAGCAAAAGCAGGAAGATATTTACAGATGAGGAATTAGAACAAATATTACAGATTACATCTCAAACAAACCAGTGTTGATTTGAATTCTGTAATGGATATTCCCACAGCACACTTTATATAAAACCTCGCAATCAGTGTAATGCGAAGTGCAGTGGTCAGGCTTCATTAAATGTGCACTTAGTTTAAACAATACTGTTTAGATAATGCTTTCTTACAACACAATTTTACTTTGATCATGAGGATATCACCAGCATTGTTGGTACGAAATCCAACATGTAACGAGATTATACAGAAAGATAGAGCATGGGCACATTTGGCACCTGGAATCAGCAAATTTAACTCAGGCTTCTGTGCTGAAACTCTCCATTCTCTGCCTATTAATCCGCTCCTATGTGAATATTGTTTTGTCAGCCTGGAATCAGCTCCTCGTGGCTGCATTTCCACAGCTTGGAGTTGGCAACGTTTCAGCACAAAGTGATCAAACTGGCCGTTTCATTCCGAGAGGCCGGTGTGGAACATGGGACTGGTGCAATAAAACACACTCTGGTGCAGAAAAGCTAAATGCTTCACATATCTTGGCTAAGGCCTTCTTTCCACATATGTGTGGTTAGTGCCTCTCTGAAGCCACTATTAAGTTTCCTCTCCAAGAACAACATTCCAAACTTATCTATCCAAGGTTCTCATCGGGTCCTCGTGCACAAAACAGAATCAGTGCTGAAAATGTCAGTAACTCCACTGGCGTAGAACTGATAATAATGTTTGAGATAGCCTCTTGTGAAGCCCGAAACCAGGCAGGGATTGGCAAGAAGGCCATTCGAAATTGGTTCTCTTGTGCCACCAGGACGGCACGTTGGAGAGACCAGCTGTATCTCAAGATGCGGGCACCACTTGCAAAGAAGACAAAGATCAGCTGGTGGAAATGCACCAAACGTCCCTGTGTCCTGGGGTGGGGAAATCGGGGGGAGGGTTGTGGGTGCAGGCAAACAGTGGTTAGACACAACCTGCAGTTTAATGTACAGCCAGGAATGGGTACCCCTGTTCCTTCTAGCTCCACATTCAGGTAAGTTTTACATTTTTTAGACATTTTTTTTTATTGGTAGCCTCCTGCAGTCCCTTTAATAAGGAAAAGCTTAGCCTCTGGCCACCTGGGGGTGAAAGGTTATCGGGGGTAGGCGGGAATGTGGAGTTGAGGTTACAATCAGATCAGCCATGATCTTATTGAATGGCGGAGCAGGCTTGAGGGACTAAGTGGCCTGCTCCTGCTAATAATTCATATGTTCGTATGCAAAACTGACCGATTAAATATAGGAATGGGGCCCCCCCCAATTTGCATAGCCATTGCACGACTACAGGGTGCCCTCACCAATATGGCATGAAGTACATACCCCATGGCCTGAATTTTACCTGTTGAAAACATGACATCCCGACGTCATGACACCAGGACACGATTTACCAAGGGCGGATGGCAAGCCAAGTGAGGACTCTGCTCACCGTTTGCAAACGAGCAATTAAAGGCCAATTAACATAGTTGAGGAGACAACTGACACCGATGTTACGTGCTCCCCCCCAGAATGTTACAAGCCATGGATGGGCCACATGGGGGTCAAAGCCTTGGCAGCACTTAAAGGGTTGCAATGGGGTGGCAGCTGTCCGGGTTTGCTGCACCCGACAGACGTTCACTGAGACTTTCTGATTTATTAGCGCAGTAGGAGACAGGCAAACATTTGTGTTGGCTTGAGTCCCTCTTGAACACTTGGTCCTCCTGGCAGGGGGCTTTTTGGAGAGGGGCCTAATAGGGGGGCGGGGGGGGTGGGGGGGAAGGACTAGGTAGCCTTTCTGCAACAAATAGGAAGGGTCACCTCCTTAAAGCAGCGTTGCCCAGGTGGCATGGAGATCTGCATACGTGCATCAGATGCTGGCAGCTCTTAAACATGCCGCCAGCACATTCTTCTGGGCCACAGGATGACAAGGCTGTAGCCTTACATCCCACCCACAGTTGTGGATTCAGCGGTGACCCCGCCTGCTGGCCACTAATTGGCCAACTGGCCTGCCATGACAATGGGAGTGAAGGACAGAACGGGAGAGTCTTCACCACCCACTTACACTTCCACCTCCACAACCTCACCACTAACAGTTAAATTCCTGCCCACATTTCAGTGGGTACCGGAGCCAGAACTTCCTGTACCCACTTCAGACCTGTCTAACTCCTCCTCTCGTCGTCTTAGCTATTCACATGTTATTTGCACCTTTTCAATTTGTTTCTTTATGTTTCTTTCTATTGTGCCATGTCAATGTCACTTCAGTCATTTAACCTAATGTTTGTTTTGTGCGTGCTTGTGTTTGCACATGCACCTGTGTGTGAGTGGGTGTGTGTGCGTCTATGTGGGCGTTTCAACGCACACACGTATGTGCGGTGTAGGTGTCTGTGCCATGTGTGTCTGTGCATGCATGCATGACTATGTGTGTGTGTGTGTGCCTGTGTGTATGTCTGTGCATGCATGTGTCTGTTCACATGCACACGTCTGTGCGTGTATGTGTGTGCATATATGTGTCTGTGTGCACGTGTGTGTGTCTCTCTCTCTGTCTGCTTCCTTTCATTCTCTGCCTTTATCAATATTAATCGTCTCTAATTTTGAAGTAGTGTCAGCATTAGCTCTGTTCTTTCCACAGATGCTGTCTAACCTGCTTAGTTGGAGGAAGCATTTGGATTCATGATAGCATTCTCACCTGAGACAGGAGATTCAAACCCCATTCCAGACTGTCCCAGTGAATGGCGATCAGACATCTGGTTCCGAATTCTGGGTGGACATACAGTGGGAAACTTATGCCCGATGGATCTGGGTGATTCCCCCAACTCTGATTCAACCTATGGATTCTGGGAGCCTATAAAACCCTCCAGTTAACACTGTGAGCTGGTATACAGATAGTTATGACCACGCACGGAGCATTCACGTTGCAACCTGTCAGGCTGTTAACCCTCCTGCAAATCCTTCCAGGACTTCACACTGATCTCTCGGAAGGAAGAGGGTGAAAATACAAAACAGGAACCAGTGCAGCATTCAACAAAGAGCTATTCTATGTTACTCTTTCACAGGAGGATTAACAGACAACAACATTGTAGTTTAAAGGTTTTGGTTTTCGAAAGCATCTATTATATCAAATCTCAGTAATGCAAGTGGATTAAAATGCACACCTTTCAGCAAAAATTGATCACGTTTTATTTTTATCTTTTTATTTATGCCCCAAGAAGTTAGGAATTGATTGCATGTTTTCTGTTTTGTGCTCACTGATAAATTTGGAATGTTTAGTTGCTCAGTGATGAAGTGCAAACACCAACAGTTAACAGTGCAGGTTCTTCAAAAATCAAATTAGGTGAAAGGCCAAGGCTTGTGATTCAGGAAATATGAGAAATAATCTGCAATTATATCGCATTTTTTATGTCCTTAAGATGCCCCAATGCATTTAACAGTCAAGGAATTGCTTTTGAACTGTAAGATTAAATAAAGAGAAATTGTTTCCAGTTGCTGAGGGGTTGATAACCAGAGGGCACAGATTTAAGGTGACTGGCAAAAGAAGTAGAGAGGCGACAAAAGGAAACATTTGAATGCAATGAGTGGTTAGGATAACAAATGCACTGCCTGATACTGTGGTGGAAACAGATTCAGTAGCAGCTTCCTAAAGGCAATTAGATAAATACTTAAAGAGAAAAATGCAGTGATATGGGGAAAGAGCCAGGCAGTGCGACGAACCGGGTTGCTCTTTGAAAGAGCTAGCAGAGGCAAGATGGGCCGAATGACCTCCTTCGGTGCTCCTTTGTTTCTAATCACTGTTGTTACGTCGACAATTTTCACACAGGCAGCAACCAGAATAAATCAAATAAGATACCTGAAAAGGAAAAATTTGCCAAGGTACGGGGAAAGAGGAAGGGCATGGGACTAATGGGATAGCTCGTCCAAAGAGCTGGCAGAGGCAAGATGGGCCGAATGCCCTCCTTCTGTTCTGTATAATTGTAAGTAGCAGAGATTGAATGATGGCAGACTTGGATTTTACAAAGGTCGGTAAGATTGTAGGAGGAAGGGAAAGACTGAGGGAGGTAAGGAGCTGGCAAAGAATGAGTTACAAGTGAATGATGGAGTGATCCGTTTCAATTCCAATAGAGTGAGGAGGAAGAGGAAGCAGTATCATGAAGATGGAGCTGAGATGGAATAGGAGAGGAAAATTCGCAGGAGCAATGATTGATAAAACAAGAGAAAGATAAGACAGAGGGCTGAATTTTACACCCCCCACCAAGAGCAGGATGGTGGCCGGAGGGTGTAAAATGGAGCGGGAGGCTCTGGGAGCCCTTCCCGACCCACTCCTGCCCCTCCATCGCCACTTTACGTGGGGTGCAGTGGTGAAAAACGGCCTGCCCCAAGTCAGTCAAGGCCCTTAAGTGGACACTTAAGGGCCTTCGCCCACCTCCACGTGGATTTTACCCATGGCTAATCGGGCGGCCGAGGCCCGAGAGAAGCCGCCTGACAAAAGCAGGCGGCTCTCTGAGGGCCCCGGGTGGGCCCCTCATGATCGAGCCCCGACCATCCCCAACATGTCCCCTGTCCCCCCAATCGACCACCCTTGCGTCGCCGGGGCCCGACCGATTACCCCCAACGAGGCAACCGAAACTTACCTTTGTTCCAGGCTCCCTGACATCGTCTTCTTCTTCAAGCTGGGCAGTAGTCCCAACAGCGGTCACCACTCCCGGTGGCGCGGCTGGGACAGCTAGCTGCTGGGACAGCTAGCTGCTGGCCCGCTGATTGGCCGGCAGCTCTATTAGGCGGGACTTCCTACCTCAAACGAGTGAAAGTCCCACCTCACACCAATTAAAGCCCGGCGACCTGCAAACATACGGGTCGGATCCCCAGGCGAGACAGTAGCGGGTTCGCCACCGAATTTTCAGTCGTTTCAGGGTGAGAGGACTGTGAAATCAGATCAAAAGTATGAATCGGTCTGACAAACAGGACAAGGGGTATAGAAAATGTTTTAAATGTGTGATTTTCACAGATTCTATTATAGAGGAGATAAATTACTTCAAATGTAGTTAAAACATTGAGAAAAGAAAATCAACAGGAAAGCTCCACAGCAAAATTCTACCTATATAATTCTGGGTCCAGCACCTGCAGGCATATTTGAACTTTAAGCAGTATTGTCCAGGAATAGCTCCAGGGTGGAGAGAATGAGGCCTCTGTTGACCAGGCTGAGGGTTCTGCACTGGTTTCTTTGCGTTGTGATGTAAATATGCCTGCCGAGCACAGTATCAACTCTTTTACTTTTGTGCTCCTTAAGGAGGAGTCTTTCCATTTCAGTGGCAGCAGGTGAGCTATAGCCTAACCCACACAAAATAAAAGTTCCTGTATTCTGAGAACAATGTGCCTTGGCCTGAACCATAGAAAAGTACCCACAAGAGCACCTAGTTTCCACACCACTGGAGTGAGATTGCCAATTACCGCCAAATAAAGATTGGATTAAGAAAGCCAGAGAAGTTCATTTTGATATTGCTTAAATACCTGCAATAAAACATGGAATGATTCATCCTTCAAGGGATTTGAACTTTTCAATGAAATCTGTAGAATAATTTGAAGAAGCCGAAACATTCTGGGTTCGGAGGTCATAGTTGAAACACCACAGGTTTAGCAAATTGCAGCATTATTTGTGCAAATATACAGAATGAGAACACACAAGTACAAAGCAGTTACAGCCTAAGTTTAGTGCATGTCAGTTACAAAAAGCTAAAGACAAAAATTAGGACTTCTTCCATTTCTTTGTCTGACTGGTTGACTGTATTTGCTCCTTTAGGATTCCCTGAATCACTTCCTCCAGACAAGGTCAAAGAACAGCCTGAGCCTCAGCCTCTGTGAACGGTGCTCTGTAATCAGTTGGCATGAGGTCCATGACAATGGCCCATGGTGACGTCCCTGCCAATCTTTATCATCTCTGAGGAACTGCCTGGCATCCTCCAGTCCCAGAGGTCTGTCCGAGATTGAGAAATTGCCACATGAGGACCAATGAATAATAGATTACATTAGGCTAGGAACAGAAGCAAAGTCTATTAGCTCCGTCTTTCATATTATTGGTCTCATTACACCAGGAGGCTCTGATTATTGCTATATTTTTCAGCCGCTGCACTAGACATCATTTATCAAGGTCTATATCTTCCACAGCAATGCACCAATCACCAAGGATCTGTGTAAGAGAGTTGATGTGGATGATTTTATACAATGACAAGACATTGGGGAAAATGGCTGCTGTCTCTTTTAAGTAGGGGGCTGTGTCTCTCTTTAAGTTCGTTTTTTAGTACAACGTGAGCCTCCATCAAAATCTATTCTCTTGCATTTTTTTTTATTCATTCATGGGATGTGGGCGACGCTGGCCAGGCCAGCATTTATTGCCCATCCCTAATTGCCCTTGAGAAGGTGGTGGTGAGCTGCCTTCTTGAACCGCTGCAGTCCATTTGGGGTAGGTATACCCACAGTGCTGTTAGGAAGGGAGTTCCAGGATTTTGACCCAGCGACAGTGAAGGAACGGCGATATAGTTCCAAGTCAGGATGGTGTGTGACTTGGAGGGGAACTTGCAGGTGGTGGTGTTCCCATGTATTTGCTGCCCTTGCCCTTCTAGTTGGTAGAGGTCGCGCGTTTTCTGTTCACTTTTCTAAATTTTCAAGGAAATGCAGCAGACGCTTTCTGAAAGATAAGATACTGAGAAGATACCCCAGCAGCGAAATGGCACGCGTGCTAACACAGAGCCATCCAATCCAATGTGGCAAAAAAGTGACACTGCATGTGACTACAGGAACACTTGGTGAAGCCTTGCACCCAGCCAGTGATTAGCAGCAGCCCAGGATTATCTGTCCATTAGTTCCAACTGCTAAGAATCCTTTCCAACACGGGTGGAGTTGTGCAAGAGGCATCGTCAGCAGAGCTGGAACTATATCCTGGGCATCAACAAAGCCTGTAACTTTTTTGTTTCCAGTCCAACCAACATTGCATTGCCACTTTTTCTTGCCGGAGTGAAATTTTGACAAACTGCTGTGTTACATTGTTTGATCAGCACAGTAAAGGCAAAACAAAAACTGCCAACCAAACTGAATTTCTCTTATATAAAAGCAAAATACTGCAGATGCTGCAAATCTGAATTTCTCTTAATCATACAGAGAAGAACAAAGTTCATGGAATCCACTTTTTAAGCTTTTTCTTTTGCTTTTTTGAAGAAAAAAAAACCATCAATTTTTCTCTGCTTTTCTCTCCGTAAAGCAGTGTCTTGTGCCAGAGTTTAGTTAATTTAACGGGAGCTATCTTCCCTCCCATTCATATCCAAAGTGTGAGTTCCAACAGACTCTAACTCTGAGGGGCATCAGAGATAAGCTGAATGCAGTTTCCCCCCATCCAGTATCCACTGACAAACACGCATTCTTTCCAGCCAGGGGCACTGAGTAATGATCGGGAGTGGCAACACTGGCCAATTCTCCCCTCACTAGATCAGTGCTCCTACTGACATTTCACGGAGATCAACTGAGTCAGCACTGACCAGGGATTGTATCTTTCTATCGCAATGGACTGCGCAATGGATACTTGGGACCCCAAATTCAAAAGAAATGGTGACCCCCTTCATGTTCAGTTCATGGCCAATTTGGGTCAGGTCATCAGGCAGAGAGTCGAGGGGAAGCTAGAAACCCAGTTATCAGTGGGAGGGAGGAATTGGGGTGGGGGGTGGTGGTGGTGGTGGGACAGCTATTCCACTTCAGAAGCCCCACAGAGTATTTGGTCCCCAGCTGCTGGCCAAGTACAGACAGTAATAAAATGTGTAATAATTGAATACAAGTCCTTCATTAGTTCGCTTTCTGGTAACATGCCATTCACCATTAGTTGATGAATCAGGGGCAGTCTAAAGCACCCGCCCATTTGACCATCAGGCAAGCATGGCAGTTACGTGAGCATTATTCAAAAGGTAATCCCGCTGTGTCGGTTTACCTGATCTTGCAGACGGCTGGATTGACACAGGAAGTGAAACCTCTGTGAGCGGCAGGATGTAAACCTCAGGGCCATTCTGTGATGAGGAAGTGGTGCGGGGCGAGAATTCTCCTGTGTAATCCTCGCCCTCATTATTCTCAAACTCCTGCAAACAAAAAAAAAAGAGAGTACATTTTACCTTTACTCTTTGTCGGACTTGGGAATCCTCTTCTTAGGTTTTTCTAGTAAACTTGTAATTTGTTTTATAATATGAAGACACTTGGGTAAAGAAGCAGCTTTATATTGCAAAAAAATGATAAGTGGAACAGATCACCTCTAAAATAATGAAGTTAATGCCAAGCAAGTAACGAGATATCAGGCACGTCTGTTCATCTGATCGTCTTCTTTGAAGTTTATATTCAAGCATTTTGTAAACCGAGGAATCTCGGGAGCCACATGGAAGTCCCAATCCATGTTCTCATTAATTTGCATGTATTCAAATTACTGATGGTAAAAGACCTTGGTGTTTTCCGATTTAAGGTCTATGTACCAATGAGGCAAAGTGCTAAAAATAGGAACAGGAGGAGAACATTTAGCCCCTCGAGCCTGTTCTACCGTTCCAGGAGATCATGGCTGACCTGCAATCTAACTCCATGTACCCACCTTTTCCAAACCTATTTGCACTCAGATTTGGGCAAGAAATTTAAGGGCAAATTGCTTGAGTTTCTTGCACTCATGAGCCAGAATGACAAGGATCGGGATGGGGCGGGGCAGGGGAGACAGATGTGTCCATCAGCTGCAAATTGAACAGCCCCATTTTAGACAACAGGATAGATCCTGCTCTCCATTTCCACTTGCGTACAGGTTAGAAAGGCACAACAGACACAATCAACAAGCAGGAACGGTCCCCTTTCTTCAGACTGAGAATTATTTCAACAGTGTATATTATAATCTTTGCCATCCTAAAAATTCCCATGCAGTCTTTGCAGTAATGAGTATCCTAACCAATCTTACAAAGTTCCAACCTTAATTTTGTCAAAAGCTGACAGCTGTTTTATTTGCCTCATTCAGAGCAGGTTTGATTATCTGATGGGGGAAATTAGAGTAACAGAAAACTTTTGTAGCCTGAATGACAAGGCAAACAATCTGATTTTTTTTCTTTTGGTCAGTGCATATAAAATACACTTCAGCACCACCCCTCCTGCAAATCCATATAATGGTTCACAGTGTGACATCACTTCAACTGTGTGTCAGCCACTGGCTGATCTGACAGCTCAGCAGTTATGCTGTTAACTACCGCTGTTACTTTGTGTCTTGATTACCCAGTTGAACGTCACCCATCTACACTACTTATTATACAGTCGGAGCAAAATGTGTGGTCCTGTGATTCATTCTGAATCAATCTACTTTATCCTTCTCATCTCAGGTGTCCTTCTGTTTCTTTCCCTTTAAGTTTTGCCAATCTTCACAGGAATTCAGGAAGTTCTGTTGTTTTGGGGAAAATTCGCCCACAATATCATGGGAAATATCCCAAACACTACAGTCTTTGTTTTTTAAATTCTCTCAATTCTGAATTCATTTGACTTGGATGTATTCTGACTTTTTAGTTCCTCTAAGTGTTTAAAAGTGCACAAAGTCTTCTTAAATGTATCTACACTGCTCGCTTCAACCACACCATGCTCCACATTCTAGTCACTCTCTGCGTAAAGTGATTTATTTCAGGATGTTTGTTTAAAAAAAGGAATATAATGAGATAGAAGATCAGTGGAAAGTCAGTGAATCTTAACTGAGATGCAATATTTGAAAAACTTCATTAAAATAATTCTCACCTCAATGTATAGCCAGGATTATCAACTTTGTCTCTTGGTAAAAATTGAAGATTTCAACTGGAAGAGGTGATTATTGTATGAACAGAGTCTCTCGACCTTTTACAACACTCCATCCTACTTTTGCCTTATTACTTTTCTCTCACTTTTGCTCCTTCTCGGTCACCCATTTCTCTTTGTCTTTTTGGGTTCTTCATATCTACCTCACTCCTCTCACTCTCTCCTGTCCACTTAAATCTGGTACATTCTCCATTCCTTCATTCACTCTGATTTATTCTCTTCATACTTCTGATCTATTTCTGCTTTGTCAATATCATGGTGCAGTCATTCATCACTCCAGAAAATTGCCTTCAATTTATGAGAAAACATCATAAATTGTTGACTCACCTTTGAATGTGGAAGCAAAAAGCTAGGGCAGAGATTTCTCCAGATCAAAGTAGGGTATGCAGAAGTTCGGAAATGTGCATAATAACAACGGGGCTGAAATTCAACATTGTTGGTGAAGGAAGATCAGGTGTGTGTATAATGGGTGATGGATCTGCGACTGCCCGTCTTATACCCTTTCTAACACTGAATTTTACCCTCAGTTATTCAACCATAATGGTAATGATTGCTAAATAATCCAAACACAACACTTCAGCTCAGACCTCAATTGTTTGAGCCTCTGGAAGGCCAGAAATGGCAGCCAGATTCCAAATAAACCCAGCACAGGAGTTACTTTGCTTCAAAGTTTCTCATCTTTTCAAATTTGTTAATCTGTTATTCCAAAGAAAATCAAGGCCAATTAAAATGGCAATTGCCCGTTGGCAAAGAAATCTCACTCATTATCTTCCCTATAGGTTTGCCATGTTCAGAAGATTGTTAGAAAATTTGGGGCACCACTTTTGTAAATTGAATGGAATCAGATGCACAATGTAAGTCAGAAGTATCAGCTCTCAGCCAGGCCAATAGGTTCGACGATATACCATGGGAGAAAAAGATATTTCTTAGATCAGCTGCAGCAGATACATATCGGATTTTGTGAGTAATGTTGGTGCTGGAAGCCAGCGAGCAGTCGACAATTGTTCTGACGTACTCTATGGGAAATCAGTGGTGCAGAAAATAATCAAAAAAGCTAATGAAATGCTGGTTTTTATATCTAGAGGAATAGAATACACGGTGGTAGAAGCCGTGCCTAAGCTACCCAAAGCCCTGGTTAGACTATACCTGGAGTTCTGTGAGCAGTTCTGGGCACCAGACCTTAGGAAGGATATATTGGCCTTTGAGGGGCCAGAATCATTTACCAGAATGATTCCTGGACTCTAAGAGTTAAGCCTCGAGGAGGGAGTAAAACTAAGGATTATTCCCTGAAATTTACAAGGTTATATTGCGATTTGATCAAAGTTTTCAAGATATTAAGGGGAATAGATAGGGTAGATAGAGAGAAACTATTTCTGCTGGTTGAACTGGAGGGCATGGTCTAAAGATTAGAGGCAGACCATTCAAGAGTGAAATTAGGAAGCACTTCTTCACAAAGAGAGTGGTAGAAGTTTGGAATTCTCTTTTGCAAATGGCAATTGATGCTAAATCAATAGTTAAATTTTAAACTGAGATAGATAGAATTTTATTAACCAAAGGTATTAAGGGATATGGGGAAAAGGGGGGTATGTGGAGTTAGGTCACAGATCTAAAAGCTATTCAATAAGAAAGTTTAAGATCCACACCCTATTCTACATATTGACAATAGTTCATGGCGTGTGAGGGTTTAGTCCAGAGATGCAGACCAGGAGAGTTACTGATCCATGCTCTGTGCTGAGTTAACAAGGATTAGCAGTAAGGGGCTACAATTGAAGAAAGAAGCTTCTGTGTTGTTAAGTAGCGACCCTGCTAAAAAGTAGGTGTCTGGGGGTTTTGGCTGATGGCAGCAACCACCACAACAGTGACACTCCGATGGTCAACTAACCTGCCAACAATCCCTGTTGAGATATCTGCTGGTGTCTGCTACCGCCCTGGATCCAGATCCAGTTTAATTCACACTGCTGGTCTGCTACCGCCCTGGATCCAGATCCAGTTCAATTCACACTGCTGGTCTGCTACCGCCCTGGATCCAGATCCAGTTCAATTCACACTGCTGGTCTGCTAGCGCCCTGGATCCAGATCCAGTTCAATTCACACTGCTGGTCTGCTACCGCCCTGGATCCAGATCCAGTTCAATTCACACTGCTGGTCTGCTACCGCCCTGGATCCAGATCCAGATTAATTCACACTGCTGGTCTGTTAACGCCCTGGATCCAGATCCAGATTAATTCACACTGCTGGTCTGCTACCGCCCTGGATCCAGATCCCAGTTCAATTCACACTGCTGGTCTGATACCGCCCTGGATCCAGATCCAGTTTAATTCACACTGCTGTCTGTTAACGCCCTGGATCCAGATCCAGTTTAATTCACACTGCTGTCTGTTAACGCCCTGGATCCAGATCCAGTTTAATTCACACTGCTGGTCTGTTAACACCCTGGATCCAGATCCCAGTTCAATTCACACTGCTGGTCTGTTAACGCCCTGGATCCAGATCCCAGTTCAATTCACACTGCTGGTCTGTTAACACCCTGGATCCAGATCCCAGTTCAATTCACACTGCTGGTCTGTTAACGCCCTGGATCCAGATCCAGTTTAATTCACACTGCTGTCTGTTAACGCCCTGGATCCAGATCCCAGTTCAATTCACACTGCTGGTCCGCTACCGCCCTGGATCCAGATCCCAGTTCAATCCACACTGCTGGTCCGCTAACACCCTGGATCCAGATCCAGTTCAATTCACACTGCTGGTCAGCTAAAACCCTGGATCCAGATCCAGTTCAATTCACACTGCTGGTCAGCTAAAACCCTGGATCCAGATCCAGTTCAATTCACACTGCTGGTCTGCTACCGCCCTGGATCCAGATCCCAGTTCAATTCACACTGCTGGTCTGCTACCGCCCTGGATCCAGATCCAGTTCAATTCACACTGCTGGTCTGCTACCGCCCTGGATCCAGATCCAGTTCAATTCACACTGCTGGTCTGCTACCGCCCTGGATCCAGATCCAGTTCAATTCACACTGCTGGTCAGCTAAAACCCTGGATCCAGATCCCAGTTCAATCCACACTGCTGGTCTGTTAACGCCCTGGATCCAGATCCAGTTCAATTCACACTGCTGGTCTGCTACCGCCCTGGATCCAGATCCAGTTTAATTCACACTGCTGGTCAGCTAAAACCCTGGATCCAGATCCCAGTTCAATCCACACTGCTGGTCTGCTACCGCCCTGGATCCAGATCCAGTTCAATTCACACTGCTGGTCTGCTACCGCCCTGGATCCAGATCCAGTTCAATTCACACTGCTGGTCAGCTAAAACCCTGGATCCAGATCCCAGTTCAATCCACACTGCTGGTCTGCTACCGCCCTGGATCCAGATCCCAGTTCAATCCACACTGCTGGTCTGCTACCGCCCTGGATCCAGATCCAGATCCAGTTCAATTCACACTGCTGGTCTGTTAACGCCCTGGATCCAGATCCAGTTCAATTCACACTGCTGGTCTGCTACTGCCCTGGATCCAGATCCAGTTCAATTCACACTGCTGGTCAGCTAAAACCCTGGATCCAGATCCCAGTTCAATCCACACTGCTGGTCTGCTACCGCCCTGGATCCAGATCCCAGTTCAATCCACACTGCTGGTCTGCTACCGCCCTGGATCCAGATCCAGATCCAGTTCAATTCACACTGCTGGTCTGTTAACGCCCTGGATCCAGATCCAGTTCAATTCACACTGCTGGTCTGCTACTGCCCTGGATCCAGATCCAGTTCAATTCACACTGCTGGTCAGCTAAAACCCTGGATCCAGATCCCAGTTCAATCCACACTGCTGGTCTGCTACCGCCCTGGATCCAGATCCAGATCCAGTTCAATTCACACTGCTGGTCTGCTACCGCCCTGGATCCAGATCCCAGTTCAATCCACACTGCTGGTCTGTTAACGCCCTGGATCCAGATCCCAGTTCAATCCACACTGCTGGTCTGCTACCGCCCTGGATCCAGATCCAGATCCAGTTCAATTCACACTGCTGGTCTGCTACCGCCCTGGATCCAGATCCCAGTTCAATCCACACTGCTGGTCTGTTAACGCCCTGGATCCAGATCCAGTTCAATTCACACTGCTGGTCTGTTAATGCCCTGGATCCAGATCCAGTTCAATTCACACTGCTGGTCAGCTAAAACCCTGGATCCAGATCCCAGTTCAATCCACACTGCTGGTCAGCTAAAACCCTGGATCCAGATCCAGTTCAGTTCACACTGCTTTCTGCGAATGCCCTGGATCCAGATCCCTGTTCTATTCACTGCCTTCATGAGGATCAAAAATCTACTCTTGTAAATCACAGGATAGGTATAAAATCTCTTTGCCCCCAAACAAATGTGAAAGCGAGACTCACCTGCAACCCATTACCACTGGCCTCTTTGGGGCACAGCATTGCAGCTGAGACTGACTGCTACTCCTATATACATGAGCACTTAAACAAACAATCAGTCACTGAAACAAAGGAGGAGATTTTGGCTCCAAGATGCTACAAATAGAGGAATAGACGAGGTGGACTGTGGCAATGACAGAGTGATGATAAATCAGGCTTGGTCTTGTGAAATCATAGAACTGAAAAAGCAAGTGACACCAGTACAGTTGAAACATCAGAACTTAACTGCTGCTGCTGCAACTATCTAAGAACTAGGGGCCTGTCAGACTGGGGCAGGGAGAAGGTCTCGCATCATAAAATTCCTACAATCAGGTTTCAAAGATCTTGGAAACATTGCCACGGTTCCCAAAGATGATAATTAAAATTCAGTTAGTGCATTGCACCAGGTGTCCCTCAACACATTTAAAGAGAAACATTTTCACTGAACCAGAACAATCTTCAGTGAGATTCTTTCTCTAAGTACATAGACAGAAGAGTTGCAACAAAGGCTAAATCCTTGCTATCATAAATCATCCTTTCCTGATCTTTACTCATCTTCACCACATCTTTCAAAACATCGCAACATCCCAAAGTAATAATAGAAGATGACTAGATCATCTTACCCTTCATTAAGTGTAACCCTCTAGAGTAACTTCTATAGTGGCACCAGCTGAGAGACACACCAAGACACTTGACCATTCCGTCCCGTGTATTCAGAGATGGCAGTTAGAGCAAATATTATTTTCTGACTGTGTCGTCACTGCGTGTTTGGTTCTGTCAACATCGACAACACCAAGAGTTTTGTTAAATACCAGCTCCCAGAAAGGATCTCTGGCTCTTATATAATCGCTGGTTACTCATGGGATGAATCTTCAAGTTATTTCAGTCTCCAATTTCATTTGTGCACCTTCTTTATGGGACTGTCTCCCTTCTTCCCATCTCAAACCCTCCTCCTACGCTGTGGGGTAATGAGACTCGCAGACTCTTTTTCATGAATTTTTTTCACAATTACACTGAACATGGCTCATGCTCTAAAGCTCCTCTGAATAATAAAATGGACATATTGTCAAATGTTCTCTTTGTTCCACTCTTTTCATGCAGAACTTTCTGGTAGAATTTATGGCCTTTTAAATAACCAGTCAGGCCACTGTCACCAGAATCATAAAAGAATGCACATCAGGGGTTGCAATCAATGCATGCCAACTAAGCTTTGCATTTTGTCGACAATGCCAAAAGCCTCCACAAAATTCCCAATAATGCTAAGTATTTCTTGACATTATTCCTGCTTGTGAGGAGACCTCCATCTAATTTAAATAATGACAGAAAGGTCTTTATAATTTTGTCACAGCTTTTTTCTCTATTAGTTATCTGAATATCTTTGAGCTTGACGCTAATATTCCAAATCGCTAGATTCCAAAGTTAATTCAAAGGCTGAATATAATGCACAGAGGCCATAAACTGGTCCAGTAAATGTACAGTTGATTCTACATGATAAAATTAATTTCCTAATCAAATCTTAAAAATTAAATATAAAGTAATTAAAAAGGTACAAGACAGAGGAATCACTTTATACCTGTATTATGAATATGTTAGCAAGGTGGCAGATTCTGGTGATGTTTTCAGTCCAGATTGCTCAAGACTTAATTGCTTTTAGTTGTGGTATACTAGGAATTGTGTAATAGGTTTCAATAATGCTAAACAACTCGCAATTACATAGTGCCTTTAATGTTTAAAAAAAATACCCCAGAGCATTTCACAAATGAAAACAGATTGGGAAATAAACACTGAGCAATGTGGTGGGAGAGACGACGAGGGGTAATTGAAGACTTGCTCACAAAGGTGGGGTTTGAGAAAGTTTTTAAAGTTGGAAATAGAACTGGAAAGGCGGAGAGAGAGAGAAGTGGAAAGGCAGAGAGAGCGAGAGAGAGAAGTGGAAAGGCGGAGAGAGAGAGAGAGAGAGAGAAGTGGAGAGGCAGAGAGAGAGAGAGAAGTGGAAAGGCAGAGAGAGAGAGAAGTGGAAAGGCAGAGAGAGAAGTGGAAAGGCAGAGAGACAGAGAAGGGGAAAGGCAGAGAGAGAGAGCGAAGGGGAAAGGCAGAGAGAGAGATAAGTGGAAAGGCAGAGAGAAAGAGAAGGGGAAAGGCGGAGAAGGAAAGGGGAAAGGTGGAGGGATTTTGGCAAAGAGTTTCATTTAATAGAGTAACACAGGAACATAGGAACAGGAGCAGCCCATTGAGCCTGTTTCACCATTCAATTAGATTATGACTGATTTATAATCACCTCTATTTACCTGTCTTTTCTGCTTCTCCTTTGATACTCTTACCTAACAATAAAGTATTGATTTCAGGCTTGAAAACTCCTAACCCAGCATCTGCTGCCTTTTAAGGGGGTTTCTAATTTCTACTAGCCTTTGTGTGTTGGCCTCTCAAAGACAACAGATTGTTCCACTGGATAACTTTATCCTTTAAAGAATAAATACAGGGTTCAGCAGAACCAGCAGTGGCTAGAGCAACATCAAAATCTGAGACCATGATCTCAATTCATGTTGTAATCCGTCCTGACCTTCTGCATTGCGTTGTTGTAGAATTATTTTTGTCCACAAAATATAACCATGGAATTGTTTTGCAGCTGTTCAGTGCTGTTTAGGTCCCCATTCAATTCAACCTCTACCTCTTTACTAAAGCACATAAATCTCCTTTACAAATTTATGGTTTTAAAGTTCTATGTCTACTAAAGATTATTCCTTCAACCGCATCCATACTTTGAGGGTATTATTACAAATATCTAATGCAGTGGCGAGCGTAAACACATTTACATGAAAAGCTTGACATTCGAACATACGAATTAAGAGCAGAAGTAGGCCATTCGGCCCCTCTAGCCTGCTCCGCCTTTCAATAAAATCATGGCTGATCTGTTTGCGTTTCGAATTTCACACTCCCATCTACCCCCGATAACCCTTGCCTAACAAGAATCTATCTACCTCCGCCTTAAAAATATTCAATGACCCCCGCCTCCGCCATCTTCTGAGGCAGAGAGTTCCAAAGTCGCACAACCCTCTGAGAGAAAGCATTTCTTCTCATCTCTGTCCTAAAAGGGTGACCCCTAATTTTAAAACAGTGCCCCCTCGTTCTGGACTCACCCAGAAGAGGAAACATCCTTTCCACATCCACCTTGTCTAGATCGTTCAGAATCTTATAGATTTCAATCAAGTCTTCCCTCACTCTTCTAAACTCCAATGAAAACAAACCCAGTCTGTCCAACCTTTCCTCATAAGAAAAGCCACTCATTCCAGCTATCAATCTAGCAAACCTCCTCTGAACCGCCTCCAATGCATTTACATCCTTCCTTGAATAAAGAGACCAAAACTGCGTACAGTATTCGAGATGTGGTCTCGCCCTGTATAACTGAAGCAAAACATCCTTAGTTTTATTTTAAATTCCTCTCATAATAAAGGATAGCATTCCATTAGCCTTCTTTATTGCCTGCTGTACCTGCTGTACCTGCTGTCATGCAGGCCCGCAACTGCCAAGAATGAGGCACTTTGGTTTTGTCATATGAACATTGATTTTTTTACTGTTGCTGGAGCGAGAAAATGACTTGTTGAACAGATCAGCTGTGGCTGGAAAAAATATTTGCATACTAACAGGCAGTGCTTGTGTAGACAAAGGACCATTCCCTGACACAAGCAACCCACAATGAATGTTGATCACCGGACAGTGAGGGGGTGGGGAAGTGCTATCCACGGCCTGCTGGGGTGATGTAATCCACAGGGGCCAGGACTGGTTGGACCAGCTGGTCATATGACTAACTGGCTGCTCCAGGGATTTTTTTAAACTAGCCACAGACAGTTTGAAGGCAGAAAGACTGTTTGTTCCTGGACTGAAAAGATCTCTTCTGTCTGCTCCCATTTCTTTCTCACAAGTCTCTGAATCCACATGAACCCCAAGAGAGAAAAGTCTCCTACAGCGAACGAGGTTTAAGAAGAATACTGGGCCCCAACGAAAAGCAAGATCTACCTACAATCAAGGACTCTACAGTGAGCTCGAAGAACCGCAACAAAAACTATTCAAATATTGCCTCAAACTTTTCCACTTTATTTTTCTTCTGCTCTTTTCTGTCTCTATTTGCATGTGTGTATCGCGTATGCATGCTAGCGTGGGGCACGTCGTGTATCCATAGGCATCAACCGAATTAGAGTTTAAGTTTAATAAATTTCAATCTTTCTTCTTTAAACCTAAGAAAACCTGTTTGTGCTGATTTCTTTGTCTCGTAATTGGAAAGCGGAGAACAAGGATTCACCAAGGGGGAGCGAAAAACAGAGTGTTTAAAATTAAACCCTGTTACGGTAAGACCAGGTGAAGGCTGAGAGGGACCCCTAGACACCTTTCTCACTGGGTCGTAACAGAAATTTGGGGGCTACCGTCCTTGATTTTACCCACAAACGAGAGAAATTGGAAGTGAGAAGCCAAATTGTTCCCAATCAAAAAAGAGCAAGTTTTCAATAGAGGTTTTCTTGTGGTTGTGTGTGATTGAATACTAACCTGTCTGCAACTGAAGCTTGTAGCTCCCCAAGCCAGGGTGAAGTAGCTTGGGATAAGTTAAAAGCACTGTCTATGGAGGAGTTGAGGAAAATTGAGGAAAATGGCTGAGCAGTGTGGGATCACTGTATGTGGCAAGGCTAGGAAGTCTGAACTCCTAAGGCTAGTGGCCAACCACTTTTCCCTCGAATCTGAAGAAGCAGAAACAGGGTTAGAAATAGACTCTGACAGGGTATTGCCAGCAAAGATACAATTGGAACAGAGGTAAACTTGAATTTGAGGAAAGAGAAAGGGAGAAAGAGCCTTCCAGAAGGAACGTGAAGACAAAGAGAGGCAGGAGAGAGAGAGATAGAAAGAACCTTCCAGAAAGAATGTGAAGAAAGAGAGCTGGAGCGGCTTGAGTTAACTACGGGGAGTTTTAGGATTTATGAATTAATGAGAGAAATGCATGCTTTTTTTCTGTATCTTATATTTTTTCTTGACCCTTTTAATGAAATGTGCTTTTTTCAAATCGCATTGCATTCTGCTGGGTGTGGAGGTGTCATGCAGGCCCCCACTCTGGTGACACTCAATGAATATGTCATCTTCTTTGGGTCACAGTTGAACATCCTATATCATTCAAGAGAGAGAAATACTGCAGATCAGTGGCATTTGGGTCATTTTGCATTCATTTATTTGATTAATTGTCAGTATCCATGAGGATTTCTCGATAGAGCTCCTGCAATGTCAATATTGTGAATATGCAGCTCCCCCTCCTCTTCCGAGAAATATTCAGTAAAACGCTTTATAAATTCCATACATGTAGGGTGTGTGGGGTTGGGGAAAGGGGACTGGTGGGGTGCATTGTGGAGGAACTACAAGCTTACAGACCTAAAACATTTTAGTCAATAGGGACCTCAATTCATTTTGTTATCGATTCTAACCTACCATCAATTTCATCTTTAGCTATTTCAACACCATTCATTTAGTACCCGTTACATGTTTTACAATGGAAATACTCAATATAATTACAGATCAGGAAGGCCATTTGATACGTCACCCACCTTGCACTTTCCCCACCCCCAACTACAGAATCCAATTGTCTCTCAAATGATTCCAGGGATTTTGCCTTTCCTACTCTATCCAGATGTTCATTCCATTCCAGCGCTGATCACTCCGTCTGAAGAAATGGATGACATTAATAAGCAATCTGCTTTGTACTGGTCTCCCCTTGTCTTGCTCTTGCACTTTAGTTTGAAGTGTTAGTCTGGATTCACCTCTTCTATACTGTTTACTATCTTCTATACCTGCGCAAGATCACTGCTCAGTCTCCTCCCATCAAGGCTGAAAAGTCCCAGGTTTCTCCAGTCTTCCCTTATAACTCAGATCTCTGACACTAGGTACTTCCCTGAACTGCCTCCAGTGCTTGATTATCACCTTCTGTCTCAGTGACCCAAACAGGAAACAGTTCTCAATGTAGGATCTGTCTACATGGTTCAGCATTATTTTGACTTGTTGATTCCTGCTGAGTAGTGATTGAAAATCTTGAATGTTGAGTCTACGAAGACCCTTAGATCTCCTTCATTTTCATCCTTAGCTATTTCAGCACCCTGCCATCTGCAGTCAGATCTCTGCTTGCATCAGATCCTTTTCCTTATCACTAACAGCATGTTAATCTCCTTTACCAAATACATGATATTGAAGTTTATTCTAATAAAGATCATTCTGCATGAGTATTGAGCATTATCTTTGAAGGCATTAATACAATTACCTGGTGCAGACTGCAAACATAGGTTTTTAAGGTTTCAATCGTGGAACCATATCAGTGATGCTTCCTTACAACCATGGCAAACTTTTATGATTTTTAGGGATAAGTTTGCAAGCGCTTAAACTCTTTGTAGAGTATCATGCTTTCAGAATGTTGGGAGATGAAATATTCCCAAGGCTTCCTGATTCTTGATTGTGGTGGATCTGACCTTCACAGTTTGCCTTGTGATGTCAGTGAGTGAGTGAACTACGTGCTGAACTGACTTTAAATCAGAAAATTCCACCTCTGTTGCAATCAATACAATATCTGTGATGTACGGAAGTGCACGAGAGAAGATGTGTCTAGCACATTGAGGCATTGGTTTTCAGCACAGTGTTGCTAAATATTCTATGTGTATTTAAACTTTATTTTCCTGTGGGCAGATTGCATTTTATTTACTACGTTATATGATTATTCTGGAATAAGTTTCTTTCTGACACATGTGTGCACAAGCTCAGAATATTAAGAGTTCAGTGAAAAGCAGGTTCAAAAAGTCTGCAACCTGATTATTATAATTGAGTGCGAAATGTGATGGATAAAACCAGGATTGCAAAATGTTAGCTTGGTTCATAAAGGAACAAAAATCATATTTTGTTTTGAAGGTTTAAAAAAAAAAAACATGTATCTAGTGCTTAGCAGAGTGTCCATTTTGCATTCTACGATATTGTTGCCCACATCTGTATAATTATTTGATAGGAGGCATTTTCAATGTTTCAACTGTTGCTCTTAATCATTTATAGAATCTTACAGCTCAAGAGAAGGCCATTTGGCCCATCATGCCTGTGGTTGCCCAATTTAGTCTGGCACCCCAGCTTTTTCCCCATAACCCTACTTTGTGCTGCTTTTTTATGTAGTGAGTCGATAGGATTGCGGTCAAGATATCAGGGAGTGATTTATCCACTAATTGAATAGGTAAATGGCCTGCAGAGATCAGAACCTCCTTCCTCAAAGGAAATAGGCAGGTGGAGGCTCAATGAAATAAAAACAGAGGAATCACACAGAAGGAGGCAATGTTCTTATTAGTTCCTTGACAGCAATGTAGAAGATGATTTCACAGTTTGGACCAAGTTCTTTTCTAAATACAAGAAAGTTCTAGATTCTGACTCCTTCACTGTGACGTACTTTAAAAATAACTGCAATCAGACATTGATATTAGGGGTTACCAAATTATACTTGAATGATTGCTTTCTGGCTAGTGCCTAGCTCAGCACCAAGAAGGTGTTATGAATGTGCTTCCATTTTCAAATATTTTTTGAGGACTCGTGTTTTAGAATTGTGGAATTCGATTCCATAGAGGCTGGGCTTTTTTTTAAAAAAAGGGTCACTGGAAGGACTCTGTTTAATGGATGTCACATGTCTTCAGCTAAGTAAACAATAGGTGCCTTCTGACAATGGGAGTTGTTTACAAGAGAAGTGACATGTCAAGATTTATGGTGCTCACAAGTGGGTTTCATTTTTGAATACTGTTTTGAGTTAGGTGGGTTTGTAACCTGCTGAAAGAAACACCCAGCTCATCTTTTCTCCACACCTCTGAGGAACCCTGAATAAAAATCCAGTGTGTGATAGCTAGAACGCCTGTTGCCACATTCCTCCTGAGAAGCTTTTGGAAGACTTCCTCTCGACATCTCCAAATGAACTGTTTCTGAAAAGGTCCCAGTGACCTGTCTACGTGTACTCGGACAGAAGACTGTATGCCATCTGGAACATAACATCTCTTAACCTTTTTCTTCAAGAATTAACAAGTACTTTGGTCGAAGCATCTTTATTTTTCCATTAACCAGTGTGTGTGTGTGTGTGTGTGTGTTGGGTATTTAGAAGGGAATATATATTTACTGTCATATTTCAAACTGTGTGTTCAAGCTTTGTATCTTGATTGACTAAGTCTTGTTTTATAATACATTAATACTTTTTTGTTTATTAAAGAAACTTTGTTGGTGGATTTTCTTCTGAAGTAAAAAAAATTGTATAATTAGCCACCTTGGTAACTGGGTACACATTTAAATATGTTGTGACCTGTGGAGAAGTGGAACTAGAGAAAGACAGTATACCCCTCCCACCTCGGTCGTAACAAAGGATTCAATCCAAATTATACATGCTTATAGGAGAATTGAGGGAAGGTGGGGATGTGGTAGGGAACATGGGATTAATGTAGGATTAGTATAAATGGGTGGGTGATGGTCGGCACAGACTCGGTGGGCTGAAGGGGCTGTTTCAGTGCAGTATCTCTCTATGACTCTATGACTCTATAAAAACTGTAGTGAGTGAAAATCCTGGATCCTTTGATTGGCAAACAAGAACCAGCGAAAATGAGTAGCAAATCATATTGGTTTGAACGTTAATTTGGCAGATGTTGAAGCTTTTTCTTCAAATCTCCAAAGTCCATTGACTAAATCCAATGCAAAGCTGCTTCTGGCTTCATTGAAGAATGTAAGCTTGTTCCTTTATAACATCTGTAGCTGTCCTGTTCAGAGTCTCCAAAAACTCTTAACATCTGCCCACCAGATGCAAACTTTATACAGACAACTGTTATTGGACTGAATGAAATGTTTACTGGGCAGATTTCTGAATTGATATCAACACAGTTCAACCCATTATTAACATAAAACTTTCTTTGAAAGACATTTATTGTTGTAACACTTGGATTCTGAAAAGACTCTTAACTTTTAATAAGTTGTTAAGGTACATACAGTGAGACCTCTATAAATGAACTCTCCCAAAACAAATGGACACCTGCAAAAAACGGACACTTATTGGGAGACCCAAAGAACTTGCATTGTAAAATATACAAGCTCTCAAACGGGTCTAGTTCTAGCATTGAATGCTGGCACAGCTCAAAACCCAGGGATAGAGTGGTTTCCCTGCCGCTATGGAAGTTGGGTAAAGAACTCCCCATTCTACTGAATTTTGTTTTACAGTACATACAACAACCATATCGAAATTAAGTACACCAGTAAAAACAGAACAGCTGATGCCGATCCCTAAGGTGTCCCTAACTTACAGGTTTCACTGTATTTTGAAGATAGTAGAGAAAAGCTGAGGCACAAGATTGTACTGCAGAGCATTGAAGTAACTCACATAATTTCTGCAGGCATAATCTAACCCATTTATATGCCTCACTACAGTGAGCATATTGAACATTTCAATGCCTCCATTACACAACGAGTCAAATACAGACAATCATAGCCCCACCTCCTCTTCCCCACAGGCTCCCCCCATACCCCCATCCACCACCACCACCCCAACACCTATATGCCCAGCAGGGCGCACAGCGTTCGATTGACTTTGATCTTTGCCATGATACACGCTTCGAGCTTTCCTACCTTTTGGCTGAAATTTTTGACTGCAGAAATCGGTTCCTGTGGGAATGAAGATGAAGAGATGAAATTTTGAGGCAAACAATGCATTGATTTTGAAGAAACTGCGAGTCTTAACTGTTAATGAGCCTAGAGTTCAAGGCGAAGCTTTCCAAACGTCTGCAAATTCACGCATGTGTGTGGCCTGAAGCCTGGGAGATGTCCTTGTACTAAATGTGGAGGTCAAATGGAAAGACCGGAGGTGTTTGATGAAGTTTTCCTAGATCACCACAGTTGGTGCTGTGCTACTGTATTTGCAATGTGCAGCATTTTCTGAAACAGTACATACGGTACATTCTGGTCAGGATGACTTACAAAGAAAATAACTTACAGTTTTGAAATTATCTATGTCAAGGATCAGCCCAAGAAGCAGCAGAATTGGAGTTTTAGGGGTGAATTTTACCAGCCCCCAATGGCAGGCTTGGAGGCGGGGAAGGGGGGGGTGGTGGGTGTGGTCAATAAAATAGCAGGAAGACACATCCTTCTCCTGGATGCAGTCCCGCCGCTGGGGAAGTTTCCAACCAAATCTGGCAGACTCCCTCATGCCTCTTTTAAAGGCGTATAGTCAGACCTCAGTATTGTGCCCAGTTCTGGGCATCAGACTTTAGAAAGGATCTCAAGGCCCTGGAAAGGGGTGAAGAGAAGTTTTATTAGAATGGTACCAAGGATGAGGGACTTCATTTATATGGAGAGACTGGAGAATTTGGGATTGTTCTCCTAACATCAGAGAAGATGAAGGGGAGAATTAATAAAAACAGAAAATGCCAGAAATATTCAGCAGGTCTGGCAGCATCTGTGAAGACAGAAACAGAGTTAATGTTTCAGAATATTTGCAGTATTTTGCTTTTGTTTTGGAGAATTATTAGAGTTGTTCAAAATTATGAGGGGTTTTGATAGAGTAGATAGGGAGAAACCCTTTCTACTGGCTGGAGGGTCAGTAACCAGAGGACACAGAGTTAAGATAATTGACAAAAAAGCTAGAGGGGAGAAGATTTGTTACTTAGTGTGTTGTGATCTGGGATGCACTGCCTGAAAGGGTGGTGCAAGTGGATTCAATGGTGGCTTTCATAAGGGTAGTGGAAATATACTTAAAAAAGGAAACATCTGCAGGGCTACAGGCAAAAAGCAGGGGATTGGGACCACTTGGATAGCTGTGTCAAAGAGCAGAATGGGTCAAGTAGCCTCCTTAGATCCTGTATAATTCTTATATTTTCAAAGAAGCCGTCGTGATAATGGAAAGCTGTGAAATACAGGCAAAGTTGGTCTGTGAATCATGACTGCAACACCAGAAGGTGTTGGGAGATCAAAATGCCCTTCATTATCTCTCAAACAATATCCCAGTAAGATAATACCAGTAGAACAGATGCAGTGATTCCATAGAAATGGATGCCTTTTTAAAAAATATGGGGCTTTTGGCGACAGATTTCCCTTTTTGTAATTTTCTGGACAGCGTGCTCAAAACCCGGACAGTCTTGTCCAAAAGTGAACGGGCAGCGACCCAGGATTTCATTACTTCAGACTCGCTACCTTTCAATTTGATAAACACAAAAGGTCGCCTAGGAGATGGCAACAGGTTCTAACAGGCGTCAGTAAGGAAAAATGAACATATAACTAGGCCAAAACATCACAGAGTGGTCAGAGAAAATGAGATATGAATCAGTTTTCAGTTGTTTAGGACAAATAGTTTAATTCTAGTTTGCTGTTCTTTGCATAGTTGCTATTGTCATGAGGTCAGGTGATTTCAGCCAATGGGATTGGTGAATATGCTGTTCTTTACAAATATGCAGTGGCACAGGATTGTGGCATTATTTACCCTCCAGTCTTTCCTTATTTCTATGTTGTTTTTCTTTTCAAAATAGTTGCAATGTGCAAACGCAAGGAAGAAGCTCTGGGAAAGGATAGTAATTAGATGGGAGACAGTAACTGACTGCACCATTAAGATAACAAGCTGGTGCAATGTTTCTTTTCCCTGTATGTCCCCAGCCTCTGGATTCCTTTTTCCTTTAAAGTGGTTGGCGGAAGAAGTTGCCCTTAGAGCGAGAAAACGATGGGCTATCAACTGCAGCTTGTAAGAGACAGTAGCAAGTACATATCAAGACCAAAGAGTCGACTTTCAAACAGCAAATCAGCTGTGCCACAGCGTTGCCAGGGAGAGCAGCAAGTGTCACTTTGTGAAGCAAACTGGTGAAGCGGAATTGTGCAAACTGGGTGTAGGGTTGGGGGAGGTGGGGTGCATAGCGGAAGGTTCTAGTACGATGACTCGCAGTGGCAAACAAAATTCAAACACCAACTGCCTGCAAACAGGTTGTGTGTACTAATGGATATGACCCAATGTTACGTGGTTATCAAAACGCAAGAACACAAATGAAAGGAGCAATAGGAACACAGAATGAAAGAATACAAAAAGAAAGCAATAAAACAGAAAGTGTAGCGCGACAATGATCAACTATAGAATTCTAAATAGGCTACAAATATTTCTCACTCCTTCCAGTTTCTCCCTTGAACTTCTCAAAATTCTTCTTGCCAATTCTTCTAAGTTGCTCTCCTCCTCATTGTACTGTCCCCATACACCATACTGCTATGTCCTTTAACCTAGACCCATCCTGCCAGTCCAGTAAACCTATCACAACAGTTTAAAACCAAAAAATAAATAAGAATATTAATCACTAGATAAATCGGTACAGAAAACGGGCAGATGCATGTAAAGCATCTGATTTCCTCCCAGGGTACTGTAATTTCTGGTCAGCCACATGAGATGCATGAACAAATCCTGTCCCTTGTTACTACAACAGAAATCTGATGAAGATGAGGCTATGACAAAGAGTCTTTGAAGAAGATTGATGCAGATGGGTGACTGGTTTGCACTGGAGAGCTGAGAAGCTTAAGTTTGACAGAAAAAGTTAGAAACACATACTCGGATCAGCATCAGAGAGAGAAAGATAGATGAACGTTTCAATGCCAGATCTCATGAAAGGTTATATTCAATTAAGTTAGACTACCTTTCACTAAGATATTGTTGGATTTGCTGAAAGAGCAAAGAGATGTGCCCAAGCCACTACTAATGCTGTAAATTAGGATTCATTGATACATCTTTGACAGCACCTCCCAATACACCATACTTCCATGTCCTTTAACCTAGACCCATCTTGCCAGTCCAACTTCGACCACCTAGAAGGATAAGGGCAATGGGAACACCATCAGAAGAACATAAAGAAATAGGAGTAGGAGTAGACCATTTGGCCCCACCAGCCTACTTGGCCATTCAATACAATCATTGTTGATCTTCTGCCTCAGCTCCACTTTCCCATTTGCTCCCTATATACTTTGATTCCCGAGTGACCAAAAATCTATTTATCCCAGCCTTAAATATATTCAATGATAGAGCACCCACAACCCTCTGGGGTAGAGAATTTCAAAGATTCATAACCCTTGGAGTGAAGTAATTTCTCCTCACCTCAGTCCTCAATGAACAATCCCTTATCCTGAGGCTGTGCCCTCATGTTCTAGATTCCCCAACCAGGGGAAACAATCTCCCAGTGTCTACCCTGTCAATCCCCTTCAGAATCTTGTATGTTTCAGTGAGACCACCTCTCATTCTTCTAAACTGCAGATATAAGGTTGTGTAAAATGGGCCTATCATCAAAGGTCAAGCCTCTCCTTCCAAGAACCAATCTAGTGAAACTTCACTGTAACCTCCAAGGAAAGTATATCCTTCCTTAGATATGGAGACCAAAACTGTCCACAGTACTTTAGGTGTGGTCTCACCAAACCCCTGTATACCACCAAGTTCCCCTCCAAGTCCCGCATGGGAGATTGGCCAAGAAGGCAAGAGCCCATGGGATCCAGGACAATTTGGCAAATAAGATCCAAAATTGGCTTAGTGGCAGGAGGCAGAGGGTGATGGTCGAGGGTTGTTTTTGTGTTTGGAAGCCTGTGACCAGTGGTGTACCGCAGGGATCCATGCTAGGACCCTTGCTGTTTGTAATGTACATTAATGATTTAGAAGTGAATATAGGAGGTATGATCAGTAAGTTTGCAGATGACATGAAAATTGGTGGAGTCGTAAATAGTGAGGAGGAGAGCCTTAGATTACAGGATGATATAGATGGGCTGTTAAGATGGGCAGAGCAGTGGCAAATGGAATTTAATCCTGAGAAGTGTGAGGTGATGCATTTTGGGAGGACTAACAAGGTAAGGGAATATACAATGGATGGTAGGACTCTAGGAAGTACAGGGGGTCAGAGGGACTTTGGTGTACTTGTCCATAGATCACTGAAGGCAGCAGCACAGGTAGAATCATGAGACGTTCGAGGGAGAAACTGGAAGGAGTGAGAAATACTTGCCTATATTAGCCAAGGCATAGAATATAAGAGCAGGGAGGTTATGATGGAGCTGTATAAGAGGCTAGTTAGGCCACAACTGGAGTACTGTGTACAGTTCTGCTCGCCACACTATTGGAAGGATGTGATTGCACTGGAGAGGGTGCAATGCAGATTTACCAGGATGTTGCCAGGCTAGAGCATTTCAGCCAAAAAGAGAGACTTGATAGGTTAGGGTCATTTTCCTTAGAGCAGAGATGGCTGAGTGGGGACCTGATTGAGGTGTACAAAATTATGAGGGGCATCGATAGGGTAGATAGGAAGAAACTTTTGCCCTTAGCAGAGGTGTCATTAACCAAGGGGCATAGATTTAAGGTAAGGGGCAGGAGGTTTAGAGGGGATTTGAGGAAAATAAATTTCACCCAGAGGGTGGTTGGAATCTGGAGCGCACTGCCTGATGGGGTGATAGAGGCAGGAACCCTCACAACACTTAAGAAGTATTTAGATGAGCGCTCGAAACACCACAGCATACAAGGCTACGGGCCAAATGCTGGAAAATGGGATTAGAATAGGTAGGCTTGATGGCCAGCATGGATAGGGTGGGCCGAAGGGCCCGTTTCTGTGCTGGATAACTCTATGACTCTAAAGCAGCTTGACTTGGAAATATATCGTTGTTCCTTCATCGCCACTGGGTCAAAATCCTGGAACTCCCTACCTAACATCACTGTGGGAGCCCCTTCACCACACGGACTGCAGCAGTTCAAGAAGGCAGCTCACCAACACCTGCTCAAGGGCAAAAAGAGATGGGCAATAAGTGTTGGCCTTGCCAGGGATGCCAAATAACCTGAGAATGAATTTTTGAAAAATCATATCGACTTAGAAAAGCAACTTATAACATTCTTGTGATTTTTGTTCCTCTGTGAATGTGTCCTTGAACTACAGGTTGAAAAAAGTCTCAACAGACACTTAACACTGCTCGCTAGGACTGTTGGTTCATGTTGTAACCTGCACAAGTGTCTCAAAACTGTTGTCTAAAGCGTGGAACATCTCTTTTTGAGAAACATTATTCCATGCTGCTCAGGTGACAAATCATTCTTAAAATATCTTTCCACTCTTGAAATGAAGAACTTGTGATAAGATGCTGCTACAAACTGTTCCATTCTCAGCTCTTGGGCTCAGCTTCTGGAAATGCAATTAAACTCCCTCAAGTGAAAACTTGCAGAAAGAAAATGATTGCTTTCAGAAATGTGGATTAATATATATCGCTATGTCAAAGCTATTTAAATCCCTCCATCGTCAGAGCAACTTTTAGGAACATTCAAACTCGTTCATCAAAAAGGAATTAGATAGATACTTGAAGAAGGAAGAATTATAGGGCTATGGAGAATGAACAGGGGAGTGGGTCTAATTGGAAAGCTCTTTCAAAGACCCAGCACACGTACGATGGGCTGAATGGCCTCCTTCTGCACTGTCTGATTCAGTAGACTAGTTTTCAGATTGGACCTTGCCCTAGATTTTTTCAGGGGGCCATGGATGAGCAGGCATGTAAGGATACTTTGATGAAGGATTGGTGATTTTCTATCCCAACAGGCCACTGATGATTGGACATAATTGGGGTGATGTTTCAGAGGTGCTAAAATGAGTGCACCACAAAAGCCAGTATGAAAATTCAAATTGCATGACCTTCACTTCTCTTCAAGGGGCATCCATTAAAATACTGAATTATTGAAAAAAAATCATTGCGTCCATGCGTATTTTTCTGCAAATTGATTATTTAGGAGCACTAACTATAATTAAAAAAACCAAAGTGACTCCTGACAATGCAGTCCAGAGTGACGTCATCAGAGCGCTCCCAATTTCACACATGTGCAGAATGGACTCTTGCTGCCAGTATGGTGCTGTGCATGCGCAGCTTACGTCAGTGCCCAGCTTGCCAGGACTATTCACGCATACGTGCGCAAAAGTAATCCCGTATGCAACGACTGCTCACCACTCACCACTCGCTCCCTGCCTCACCACATCCCCCCCCAGCCACTTGTTCCCCGCTTCACACCCCCCACCCCCCCCACCCACCTACCTGTGGGCCACTCACTCCCGGCCTCGCCACTTCTCCCCTCTCTGCTCTGCCTCTGCTCCCCGCTCCGCCCTGTGATCGCCGTCTCTCTTCCCCACAAGGAGGAAACAGGGGAGAGAGAGTGACAATATAGGCAGGGAAGGGGAGGGGAGGGAGACTGGGAGTGGGATGGTGCGAGGAGGAGAAGTGGGAAGGAGTGGGAGCGGGGAGCAGAAGCGGGAGGGAGCAGGGAGCAGAAGCAGGAGGGTGTGGGGTACAGAGCACAGGGGAGGAAGCGGTGAGTGGCCAGTGGGGGGGGGGGGGGGGGGGGGGAAGGGGGGTGGAGAAGTAGCGAGGCGGCCATGAAGAGAAGTGCGGGAGCGGGGTGCTGTTGGGGGTGGGATGGAGGTGGTGATGGCAGCCACTGGGAATTTGAGTTTCATTTGTTTTTGTGATAAATTGAGCAGTGCCATCTTTACAACTGGCAACTGCCAAAAACATCGCAGACAGTGACGTATCAGTGCAAGAGGCTGCATTTGCGCATGTGCAGGTACTGCACCACCTAGTGGTTGCATTGTCAGCAAATGCAGCCTAGAAAAATGCGAAATCGCAGCACCGTGCAAATTTCAAACAGTGATCAGGAAAAGCTGTACCTATAGGTCACCCTTTTGAGATACTACCAGGACTAGAATTAGAATTAGAACATTACAGCGCAGTACAGGCCCTTCGGCCCTCGATGTTGCGCCGACCATCTGACCTACACTATTCCATTTTCATCCATATGTCTATCCAATGACCACTTAAATGCCCTTAAAGTTGGCGAGTCTACTACTGTCTACTACTGTTGCAGGCAGGGCGTTCCACGCCCTTACTACTCTCTGCGTAAAGAAACTACCTCTGACATCTGTCCTATATCTTTCACCCCTCAACTTAAAGCTATGTCCCCTCGTGTTTGCCATCATCATCCGAGGAAAAAGACTCTCACTATCCACCCTATCTAACCCTCTGATTATCTTGTATGTCTCTATTAAGTCACCTCTCCTCCTCCTTCTCTCCAACGAAAACAACCTCAAGTCCCTCAGCCTTTCCTCGTAAGACCTTCCCTCCATACCAGGTAATATCCTAGTAAATCTCCTCTGCACCCTTTCCATAGCTTCCACATCCTTCCTATAATGCGGTGACCAGAACTGCACGCAATACTCCAGGTGCGGTCTCACCAGAGTTTTGTACAGCTGCAGCATGACCTCGTGGCTCCGAAACTCGATCCCCCTACTAATAAAAGCTAACACACCGTATGCCTTCTTAATAGCCCTATTAACCTGGGTAGCAACCTTCAGGGATTTATGCATCTGGACACCAAGATCTCTCTGTTCATCTACACTACCAAGAATCTTCCCATTAGCCCAGTACTCTGCATTCCTGTTACTCCTTCCAAAGTGAATCACCTCGCACTTTTCCGCATTAAACTCCATTTGCCATCTCTCAACCCAGCTCTGCAGCCTATCTATGTCCCTCTGTACCCTACAACATCCTTCGGCACTATCCACAACTCCACCGACCTTAGTGTCATCCGCAAATTTACTAACCCACCCTTCTACACCCTCTTCCAGGTCATTTATAAAAATGACAAACAGCAGTGGCCCCAAAACAGATCCTTGCGGTACACCACTAGTAACTAAACTCCAGGATGAACATTTGCCATCAACCACCACCCTCTGTCTTCTTTCAGCTAGCCAATTTCTGATCCAAAGCTCTAAATCACCTTCAACTCCATACTTCCGTATTTTCTGCAATAGCCTACCATGGGGAACCTTATCAAACGCCTTACTGAAATCCATATACACCACATCCACTGCTTTACCCTCATCCACCTGTTTGGTCACCTTCTCGAAAAACTCAATAAGGTTTGTGAGGCACGACCTACCCGTCACAAAACCATGCTGACTATCGCTAATGAACTTATTCTTTTCAAGATGATTATAAATCCTGTCTCTTATAACCTTTTCCAACATTTTACCCACAACCGAAGTAAGGCTCACAGGTCTATAATTACCAGGGCTGTCTCTACTCCCCTTCTTGAACAAGGGGACAACATTTGCTATCCTCCAGTCTTCCGGCACTATTCCTGTCGACAATGACGACATAAAGATCAAGGACAAAGGCTCTGCAATCTCCTCCCTAGCGGCACAGTGGCGCAGTGGTTAGCACCGCAGCCTCACAGCTCCAGCGACCCGGGTTCAATTCTGGGTACTGCCTGCGTGGAGTTTGCAAATTCTCCCTGTGTCTGCGTGGGTTTCCTCCGGGTGCTCCGGTTTCCTCCCACATGCCAAAGACTTGCAGGGTGATAGGTTAATTGGCCATTATAAATTGCCCCTAGTATAGGTAGGTGGTAGGGAAATATAGGAACAGGTGGGGATGTGGTCGGAATATGGAATTAGTGTAGGATTAGTATCAATGGGTGGTTGATGGTCGGCACAGACTCGGTGGGCCGAAGGGCCTATTTCAGTGCCGTATCTCTAAACTAAACTTCCCAGAGAATCCTAGGATAAATCCCATCTGGCCCAGGGGACTTATCTATTTTCACACTTTCCAAAATTGATAACACCTCCTCCTTGTGAACCTCAATCCCATCTAGCCTAGTAGCCTGAATCTCAGTATTCTCCTCGACAACATTTTCTTTCTCTACTGTAAATACTGACGCAAAATATTCATTTAACACTTCCCCTACCTCCTCTGATTCCACACACAACTTCCCACTACTATCCTTGATTGGCCCTAATCTAACTCTCGTCATTCTTTTATTCCTGATATACCTATAGAAAGCCTTAGGGTTTTCCCTGATCCTACCCGCCAATGACTTCTCGTGTCCTCTCCTTGCTCTTCTCTTATTATTATTGTGATATCCTCAGCTGGGGTTTTATGATATCTGACAATTATTTGTAAAACATCCCTGTACATGTGCCCTTAAAAAACTACTTGACAGGTCAGACAGTCTGCTCTGCTTTGTAGAAAGAGGCCTTTGTCTGCCAATCCACTGAGCACTGAAGCTGCTAGCTGTGCAGATGTCCACAAGTACTTGCTTGCTTTCCCCCTACTCCTGAAGGAGTGGAGCTTTGCAGCTACTGAATGAATAGAGATACAAAATTAATGTGGGTCTTTCACTCCCACGCACACGCTTAGCTTTTGAATTCCAACACTCTTGTTTCCTTTTCTAATAGTTGAAGACTATTTATTCAAGCTTTTGACCAAATTTAGCTTCAAGTTAATGCTAATATTTCTTACAGTTGCATTAGCTTTAAATTAAGGGTCTCGAGACTCAGCAATGATGCTAATGGGCTTCTGCAAAGACATTTTTAAACGCAATACAGTGACAACTTGTGGATCAGACACAAAAATAATAATTACTGGGAAGAGATTTACGAAGTTAAATCTTGAAAACATCTAATTATGCAGTCGAAGCTCAAGCAGATTTCACAAACAATTATTTCACTGCACTGTTGCGTGTGTGATGATGTCACTGGAGAAATGAATGGACTGCACAACAGTCGTTTTTGCCTTCAGACAACGCAAGGGTGTGTCAACTCCTGGCTGCCCAACTATGGCAAAACTGCACCGGAGTCATCCTTTTGGGAAAATTCATTTGTTTCATGTTTATATGGTTTAAAGATAGGAATGGAAAGTTGGAGAAAGATTGCAGGTAGATGGAGTCAAAATACAATCAGCCACGATGTAACAGAATAGGGAACAGGCTCCAGTCCCTATACCCATGTCTCCTGTGCTAGTCAGTGATGTTGTCCCACTTTCAGTCCAATTTAGTGTCTTTCTCTCCTAGATATTTACTGGTATGTGCTTAATTCTTATTGATTTGACCCTCATTAATTTTCTGAAGGCACTGGCTTCCCAGCTGGATGACAAACAAACCCCCAGGGCAGCACAGTGGCGCAGTGGTTAGCACCGCAGCCTCACAGCTCCAGCGACCCGGGTTCGATTCTGGGTACTGCCTGTGCGGAGTTTGCAAGTTCTCCCTGTGACCGTGTGGGTTTTCGCCGGGTGCTCCGGTTTCCTCTCACAGCCAAAGACTTGCAGGTGATTGGTAAATTGGCCGTTGTAAATTGCCCCTAGTATAGGTAGGTGGTAAGGAATATGGGATTACTGTAGGGTTAGTATAAATGGGTTGTTGGTCGGCACAGACTTGGTGGGCCGAAGGGCCTGTTTCAGTGCTGTATCTCTAAATCAAAAAAAAAATATCAATTGGCCTCTGTTGTTGTGTGTAAGTAACCATTATTCACATGTTGTGGCTGGACCCTTTCAGCTGTTAGGTGGAATCACGGCCACGGCTGATCCTGTCCACAGGCGCAGTGAAATCAAGAGTCACAGCCCTAGCACCAGCCCAGGCAAAAGCAAGTTACTCAGAATAGCCTTCCTCTTCTGTGTGGCCCAGCTACTAACAATTAAAGAGAAACTATGTACTGTACTCTTAATTCCTACTAAACAGAATGAAAACAAAATATTGACTATTATGTACTATAGATGAAGGCAACTGCTGGATTCAACAACAACAGGTGTGTTTAACTACTGAAATACTGACTGCCCTTTGCAGCTTCCACATAGTGCATAGTTACCATTAAGTAACATCCGCTAAACACAACTTGTAAATGTTAGTTCGGCAACTGCCCAGTTGTTTAATGTTTCACTCAGATTAAAAGCACAAAGACTTCAACACCTGGCAGTCGGGCTGGTTTAACTGAATGGAGCTCTAACCACTGGTATGTTTACCTAACTTCCAATGAGGAAGTGGATTACTTAACTCCCCGGAGATATGCCACATTTAACCTACTAAATGTTTGATTTTGCAGAGAGAAGCAAGGCAGGTAAAAGGCAGCTCATTCTCATGGGCTCCTGGGAATGTCACATGAACTGGACATGTGGCTTCAACAACAAAACCAAAAAGCAGCAGCAATAAATAAATAAATAAATAAATGGAGAAAAATGCAGCAGTGAATTAAAGAATTTTGCCAGCCTGTAATTCAAACAATTCCTCTGAGGTAGTGTAAGGATAAAAAATATTATTTTCTGTAACATCTTCTCTATCTATTGCTATGAACTATTATTAATAGGTACAATTAGAAAATCATCTTAAAACCGTCAAATATATCTAGGTTTTCCCAAGGAATTGAATATATTAAATTGCACCCGAAAGATTTAATTTTTTTCTGAAAATGTAACACAAGTCTCACAATTAACCCAATGGCAGGTGAAGTAATACAGCTTTGGTATGATCCATATATAACCTGCGACAGTACAATGATGAAAACATTGTTATGCGGGCTACCAGACAATCTGTGCTGCAACACAGATCCAGTGATTATTCCCTTTCGCCTGCACTTCGAAAAGAAATGGTTGCTTTCTTTCTTCTGAGCTGTGTAGACTTCTTAGTGATCATTGCAGAACGAGAATATTTATCCCTCAGCCAACATTACTGAGAAAGAAAACCTGTTTACCTGGTCATTAACTCACTGCTGTTTGTGGGATCTTGCTGTGCTCAAATTGTTTGCCATATTTCCTACACTGCAACAGTGACTACACTATCAAGCACTTTGGGGTATCCTGAGGTTGTGAAAGGCGCTATATAAATGCAAGTTCTTTCTTCTTTAATCAGGTGAAGCAAATGAGAAAAGTGCACATTTACAATTAGCCCAAGTTTGTAAGAAATGGTGCTGTGCAGCACAGCGATACCGCTTCATGTCCGTGTCCCCCTATACTTCTGAATCCGTGATTTCACCTGGGGCCCTTCCCACAAGGGACAGAACAAAGCCTCACCTGGCTGCTCCTGTGTTGCCTCCGAGCAGAAGCTTCAGAGTCAGCTAATGAGCCAGGGATGCAAATGTTTGATCTTTCCAACAAAGCATAAAAGCCTATAACATTCATTCTCTTTTGTCAAAAGTGGTTTCCTCCTCAATGCTCCCCTGGGGTTCCAGCACATGCAAAGTCAAATTAAATTAACCTCTAAATATTTATTGAATTTCTGAAGATAATCGGAGGGCAATTTTAAACCAACCTGACCTTCGGGAAACTGATGAGATCAGGTGCAATGTGGGTTTGACATTCTGCCTGGTTTCACTCTCCATTGAAGTTAACAAAAGTAAGATTGGGCAGGATATAAAACCCGCATTCCACCCAGTCCCATGGTGGGTTAGGCTAAAATTAGACCCAATGATTAAAATTAGTGTGGTGAGATACAGTCAGAACACTGAATTAACAATTAGATAAACGCACTGTTATAAACTAGATTTTGGACCATGATATGGTGCTCTATCTTGAAGCCAGTCTGACAACTGATGGAACATTCTATTAACATGGGCAGGTGGGCTTGACTGCAAGCTTGTGGTATGGATACTGGACAGTTTCTCTGCTACCGATGCTACTGGCTAGTCTAACCAAATCTTTGTAAGGCATACAAATTAGGAGCAGGAGTAGACCATTCAGCCCCTCGAGCCTGGGAAAATCTTTCCACATGAATATAAAGTACAATACTCCCCATGACCTCAATGTTTTACATTTCGATCAGGAACTCTCATTATCCAACTGTAGTTCCTATAAAGACACGAGCATACTAAAAACAGTATCAGGACAATTCATTCCTCTTTCTGCTCTACTTCTACTTCTAGGTCACCTCATACTGTGGGGATCTCTTCCTCATCTATGCTAAGCATAAGTATCTAACAAAAAATAGCACAGTTGAGCTCCTCATATGCTTCTCCTAATGTTGGTCCAAGTCAATCACCAGGAAGTACATTAGACTTTCATACATTGTGTTTAACTCACTAAAGAGTATTGTGCAGAATAGGTAACCTATTGACAGTTCTTGGCACAGGGTGTCTGTACAACAATAAACGAGTGTAAATGGGGCAAGTCTTCACCTGCAAACACTCCTCGGTACGCCTGTAGCTGCAAACACTCCTCGGTACGCCTGTACCCCCAAAGACTCCTCGGTCCTTTGTATAGTATCAAGCTTGAAAACTAAAATTATCAATTAGAGCCATCATCAAATTCTTTTGGCAGACAGTCTCACTTTGTCCGAAGGAAAAACATTTCGGAGTGTACTGAAATCGGTTGCAGGACCACATAATGTTCTGATCTTTATCAGTTCTGTTTGAATGTACAGTAGAAGGTAAACAGAGAACAGATAAAAACAACAATTAATTTATCCAATTTCCTTCTGCAGCTCTTACCTTAAACCCAATGTCTCCTTTCTTGCAACAGAGGCAGGCAAGCATGAGGAAGATGAAGGTGAAGAGACCAGAAAAGGACACTGCTATCACAGCAAGTGAGGAGGACCATGTGAGCTCGCCGATGGGCATCCCATCTAGTAAAATAAAAACACAGACAACTAATTTTAGTAAACTTGTCAGTTTATCAACAGTTGCAAAAGTTTTTACAGAAAGCTCTATGAAAGTTTTGAATAAATAAGATTCTACTCATAAGCTACATTTTTCAAGAACATTCTACAATTCAGAAGAAACTGTCACGCTTGACAGAAAATACTAATGGCCTTTTTAGAAGCTTTTACTTGGCATACTGTGGAACTATTTTGAAGTTAAGCTCAATGTCAGTGCTAATTAATTTTTGTTATTGTGGTATTCCCTGCACCATTGAGTTACTGTGATGAACTCCCAACTGTTTCTTATTCCTATCATCTGACTATATGTTTATTTAGGTCATCTATGTTGCCAGGGCAGGTTTTAATCAGCTATGATGCTGAACTAAATGATGGAATCAAGGATATTGTCTCTATGAAGCCAAAGCAGCAGCAAAAACTGTTCCATTACTTACATGGGAATAATTGTCAAGAACCTTGACTTTACATGGCAACTGAGTCCATAATAACATCATTCACCCTTAATTACTCACAGCAATAAACACAGCTAGCCAGAATAAGCAAGGAAAAAGTGGGCTGGCTGGAGGAAAAACAAAAAATAACACTATAAAATGGAAAAATACAATATAATGAAAGGAATTGGCTTCACCATTAAAGTTTAGTTCTCTGCAAATATTGGGCCATATATAATAGTGAACTTGCTTACATGGATTTCACACTTAAGTAACATGTGGTCATTCACTTCAAACTAGCTACATGAATACTTACGTGCTACAAATATGCCGATATGCGACTAATTTAAATACATTTGAAATGTACAACATATTCAGTGTACTGTCTGTGATTATACAATGGACTTGCAAGCATTTTTATTCCCTTTAGGTTGGACCCATGGCATAATAACTATCAATGTGATGTCAGAATTATATATTGTCTATTGAGAAGAAGTTATATATTCTTAGAGAAACTTATACTCATTACTGGACAATGAAAGACATTTCCACTTTCAGTGTAAGCATCAGGCATTCCAAGGTCAATTCAGGGTGGGCAGATAAAGAAGAAAGCTTCTTCTATTCTTGCCCTAACACTTTGCCTTAATGGCAACTTCAGAACTGTACCCCAGTCTTTCTATTTCCAACACCAGCCATTGTTAGACCTAAATGGCACTGCTAATGTGTTAAATTACGATCAGTTTTGTGTTACACAACCTGATCCACTAGGAAGACCAGACTTTAGAAGGTTGTGCATCCAACCTATTTTCCAGTTGTCTGGTGAGATACTTAATAGCAGCTCTTTCTACCTACATAGAAACATACATAGAAAATAGGAGCAGGAGTAGGCCATTCAGCCCTTCGAGCCTGCTCCGCCATTCATTATGATCATGGCTGATCATCCAACTCAGTAACCTGTTCCCACTTTCACCCCATACCCTTTGATCCCTTTAGACCCAAGAACTATATCAAACTCCTTCTTGAAAACATACAATGTTTTGGCCTCAACTGCTTTCTGTGGTAGTGAATACCACAGGCTCACCACTCTCTGGGTGAAGAAATTTCTCCTTATCTCAGTCCTGAAAGGTTTACCACGTATCCTTAGACTATGATCCCTAGTTCTGGACTCCCCCACCATCGGGAACATCCTTCCTGCATCTACCCCGTCAAGTCCTGTTAGAATTTCATAGGTTTCTATGAGATCCTCCTCACTCTTCTGAACTCCAGAGAATATAATCCTAACCGACTCAATCTCTCCTCATACGTCAGTCCCACCATCCTAAGAATCAGTCTGGTAAACCTTCGCTGCACTTCCTCTATAGCAAGAACATCCTCCCTCAGATAAAGAGACCAAAACTGCACACAATATTCCAGGTGTGGTCTCATCAAGGCCCTGTATAATTGCAGCAAGACATCCCTGCTCCTGTACTCAAATCTTCTTGCTATGAAGGCCAACATACCATTTGCCTTTTTTACTGCCTGTTGCACCTGCATGCTTACCTTCAGCGACTGGTGTACGAGAACACCCAGTCTCGCTGCATATTCCCCTCTCTCTGTTTATAGCTGTTCAGATAATAATCTGCCTTCCTGTTTTTGCTACCAAAGTGGATAACCTCACATTTATCCACATTATACTGCATCTGCCATGCATTTGACCACTCACTCAACCTGTCCAAATCACCCTGAAGCCTCTCTGCATCCTCCTCACAACTCACCCTCCCACCCAGTTTTGTGTCATCTGCAAATTTGGAGATATTACATTTAGCTCCCTCATCTAAATCATTAATACATATTGTGAATAGCTGGGGTCCTAGCACCGATCCCTGCAGTACCCCACTAGTCACTGCCTGCCATTCGGAAAAAGACCCATTTATCCCTACGCTTTGTTTCCTGTCCACCAACCAATTTTCTATCCATCGCAATACACTACCCCCAATCCCATGTGCTTTAATTTTACATGCTAATCTCTTATGTGGGACTTTGTCAAAAGCCTTCTGAAAGTCCAAATAAACCTCATCAACTCTACTAGTTACATCCTCGAAGAATTCTAGTAGATTTGTCAAGCATGATTTCCCTTTCGTAAACCCATGCTGACTCTGCCCGATTCTACCACTGTTCTCCAAGTGCTCTGCCATAAAATCTTTGATAATGGACTCTAGAATTTTCCCCACTACCGACATCAGGCTGACTGGTCTATAATTCCCTGCTTTCTCTCTACCTCCCTTTTTAAATAGTGAGAAATACCTAATGAGAAACTATCCATGAAATGGATTATGATGACATTGGGTGACAAACGTGGGAAGAGTCCTTCACTTCCAAGCATTTTTTTTCCTTGATGAGTATGAAATTCACCCAAACAAAATGAAATATATCTCATCTCCTACCTACTCTGACGCCAATTCCATGCCAAGAGTAATCTGTCAACCTGAAGCAAAATGATGACCACAGACTTGAAACTTAAAATCCCATTTTTGTTGCAGCCCTGATTCGAGTGCTCTACAAATACATAATTACATAGCTACTAATCCTCAAAGCATATGAAGGAACAAGAAAAAGCAATTACACTGTCTCAACTTGTCACTCAGCACCTTTTTTAAAGGATCTGGATTGACCACCACATCTTGTTATTTTGCAAACTCTTCAGTAACTCGTTTTCACAAAGTATTTACAGCACAGAAACAGGCCATTCGGCTCAACAGGTCCATGCTTGTCTTCCTCTTCCACACAAACCTCGCTCCACCCTTCTTCATCATTTTAAGTTCTCTTCCAGTATTTTTTTTGATTCCCTAACTTTTCTTTCTTCGGGCAATCCAGAATCATTACAGCATTATTTTTTGTATCTCTTGCTCTATAAAATCTAAGGATAATCATATCATTAATCATCAGATGTTCCCCATCCTCAAAATGTTCCAGCACCTCAGCTTAAGCACAAGTAATTGGCCAAAACTCCTCTTCTTTCTTGCCTGGCTTCTTCACCCTTTCGGTCCTTCCCCACCACCCTCCCCCACCCTCCTCCATCAAGCACCTTCTCTGGCAACCCCGGTATAGGCAGCCCTCCTTCCCAGACCTCTGCAAATGATACTCCACAACTGCCTGCTAGAGGACATACATGGTTTAGTTGGTTAAAGTACTTGTCTAATGAACAAGAGCTCCTGCATTTGACTCTCAGAGAATGATACTTGTATCATTTGTGAATTTAAACAACAAAATAACACAGGGCAATAGTGGTATTTGTTCAGAAGTCATTAGGGAACAGACCGCAGAATGGCTGGTCAAAGGTGCTGCTTCATGGCACAGACAGTCCTCTCACAGAATGCGCCTGTAGCAAAGCATTTTTTTGCTCTTTGAAAGAATCGACACAGATTCGATGAGCCTAACGGCCTCTTTCTGTGCTGTAATATTTTGTTCCGTTCTGTAATGAGCACAGATCACTCTGCTTCGGGTATTTCTTCTCTCCCTGTGGTAAAGGAGCCAGCATCTTTTTTCGCCAATCACAGGGTTAAGATTGAGATTGCAGGGAATTGGGGGTTAAACCTACGCTCTTCTATTCTGATGCAGCGCATTAGAGTTCCAATAGGTTCTGCCACTGATACCCATCTCCTATTACCTTAACATGCTGCGAAGCAGTTTTTTTTTCATTCATGGGATGTGGGCGTTGCTGGCTAGGCCAGCACTTATTGCCCATCCCTAATTTTCCTTGAACTAAGTGGCTTGCTAGGCCATTTCAGAGGGCATTCAAGAGTCAACCACATTGCTGTGGATCTGGAGTCACACGTAGGCCAGACCAGGCAAGGACGGCAGATTTCCTTCCTTGAAGGACATTAGTGAACCAGATGGGTTTTTTTTACAACGATCGACAATGGTTTCAAGGTCACCATTAGACTAGCTTTATTTAATTCCAGATTTATTACAGAGAATCACAGAATTGTTGCAGTGCAGAAGGAGGCCATTCAGTCCATCATGTCTGCACTGGCTGTCTGAAAGAGCAATTGCCTCAGTTCTATTCCCCTGCCTTCTCCCCATAACCCTGCACATTCTTCCTTTTCATACAACAGTCTAATTCCCTTTTGAATTCTTCAATAGAACCTGCCACCACCACGTTCTCAGGCAGCACATTCCAGACTTTAACCACTCGCTGTGTAAAAAGTTTTTCCTCATGTCACTTTTGCTTCTCTTACCAAATATTTTAAATCTGTGCCCTCTTGTTCGCGATCCTTTCAGGAGTGGGAACAGTTTCTCTCCAAGCACCCTGCCCAGACTCCTCATGATTTTGAATATCTCTAACAAATCACCTCTCAGCCTTCTCTTCTCCAAAGAAAACAGTCCTAACTTCCCCAATCTATCTTCATAACTGAAATTCCTCATCCCTGGAGCCATTCTCGCAAATCTTTTCTGCACTCTCTCCAATGCCCTCATGTCTTTCCTAAAGTGCGGTGCCCAGAACTGGATGCAATACTCCAGCTGAGGATGAAATATTGTCTTATACAAGTTCAACATAACTTCCTTGCTCTTGTACTCTATGCGCCTATTAATAAAGTCCAGAATACTGTATGCTTTATTAACTGCTCTCTCAACCTGTCCTGCCACCTTCAATGACTTATCCACATATCCTCTGCTCCTGCACCCCCTTTAGAATTGTATCCTTTATTTTATATTGTCTCTCCATGTTCTTCCTACCAAAATGAATCACCTCACATTTCTGTGCATTGAACTTCATCTGCCACCTGTCTGCCCATTCCACCAACTTGTCTATGTCCTTTTGGAACTCTACACTATCCTCCTCACAGTTCACAATGCTTCCAAGTTTCGTATCATCTGCAAACTTTGAAAACGTTCCCTGTACACCAAGGTCTAGGTTATTAATATATCAGGAAAAGCAAGGGTCCCAACACTGACCCCCGGGGAACTCCACTACAAACCTTCCTCCAGCCCGAAGAACATCCATTAACCACTACTCTCTGTTTCTTGTCATGCAGCCAATTTCATATCCATGTTTCTACCGTCCCTGTTATTCCATGAGCTACAAGTTTGCTCATAAGTCTGTTGTGTGGCACTGTATCAAACGCCTTTTGAAAGTCCATGTACACCACATCAACAGCATTGCCCTCATCAACCCTCTCTGTTACCTCTTCAAAAAACTACATCAAGTTAGTTAATTGAACTCAAATTTTGCCATCTGCCATGGTGGGATTCAAACCCATGTCCCCAGAGCACTAGCCCAGGCCTCTGGATTACTAGCCCACTGACATTACCACTACACCACCGCCTCTCCCAAGTTGTAAGCTTATTTCACCAAATTATCATCCCCTGGTCTTGAAGGAATCCATTATCATTAACTTTCATTAAGGATGATGTTATGACCAGGTGAGGAGGGGCCACAAGGCTCCCCTCTTGTCCTTCTCCCTGTTTGACCACAACAGGGTTTATTCTTTTTTAAACAGTGGATGTGCTTACTACTTCAGTGAGTGTTTTACCTTTTACCTTTGTTGTGATCATAAAAGAACCAATCGGACAGGTTTTCTTGAGTTTAAACAAGAAAGAGGTGAGTTTATTGGACTTAACCAAAAACCCAATATGAATAAAATAATGCTACACTTTCACTCACTCACTCATAGGAGAATCAGACACACCAATAGATTACAGAATGGAGAAGATTAGTAGTTAGAATAGAGTTTGAATCAATAGAAAGGAATATACAGTCTGTAGTGTCTGGTGACTTTAGTGGTCTTCCGGTTGAATTCATGGTCCTGAAATTCTGGGTTGATAGTTGTTCTTGGAGACAGCTGAGCAGAGGGTTTCCTTCCCGGGGTCTTCGTCTTGTATCTTGCAGCCAGCAGCTCGGCTTTGCAGGCTCGCACAAGGTTGTAGAGAGAGAGTGAGAGTGAGAGTGAGTGAGAGAGAGAGTGAGAGTGAGACGTGACTGTAATATTCCATCTCTCTCTCTCTACACGATCTTGTGCGAGGCATGCGAAGCCTAGCTAAATCAATGAATTAAAAATCCTCATTCAGCATATCATGCCTTCATGACAATAACTATATTTGTCCATGATTTGCACTCTTCCTGTTTGCTTGATTAAACTCGTCATGGTGTCCTAGTGCGTAAACGAGTTCTGAGAAAAGAGGAGCAATCTCGAGTGTTCTGGCTAGCACTTTTAATATGGTAAAACCTCCCCAAGGCCTTTTGTTATCAAACAAAACTTGACACTGAGTCACACAAGATGATATTAGGACAGGTGACCAAAAGCTTGGCCAAAGAGGTAGACTTTAAAGAGTGTCTTAAAAGAGGAGAAAGAGGTAAACTGGCCAGGCTTGCCAATGATCATAGGACTATCTCTCACCCAGATTCATTATTTGATCCATTTTCAATGTTTTAAACTCGCCAAGATTTAATTCATATTTAGAACATAGAACAGTACAGCACAGTACAGGCCCTTCGGCCCACGATGTTGTGCCGAACCTTTAACCTACTCTAAGATCAAACTAACTACCTACCCTTCATTCTACTATCATCCATGTACCTATCCAAGAGTCGCTTAAATGCCCCTAATGTATCTGCTTCTATTACCACCGCTGGCAGCGCATTCCACGCACCCACCACTCTCATTTATTGAACCTGTTAAACTTTAAACGCCAGAGACCAGCCTTTGCATAATAAAACTAGTAAGATCTCTAGTTACAGGAGGGTGCTGCAGTTCCTGGAAATATTCAGTCCAGAATTCCCATAAAAAGGATAAAAAAAAGTTATTTTGGATATAGGATTTGGAATCCTGCCAGTCTAGCTGCTGGCTGTTATATTACTTTCTCAATATAAAACGTCCAATGGCCTGATTATAGGGATAGAGCCATGAAAAAACTACAAATGAGAAATCAAGTGTCTGGTTATAAACTTTAGTCGATATGCACTGAACCATGGATTTGCCCTTTGCTGTGCATGTAGATGTAAGTTATAAGCTAAGAAGGCAGCTGTGAAACTGATTTCTTTATGCGTACAGTACAGTGCTGGATTAGCAGAAGAATTCTTTTTAAATCAGTGACACATTTAACTTGGTTTTGCAGCAGTCATTTAGACTGTATCACTGTTACTGGCGTTTGTAGCACAGAAACAGATTGTTCTCGAAACTTAACAATCTGGTAGCTAACTTCACTGCAAATGCATAGAAGAGTAATTCCAGCCTGCTTTCTGCCTCAAATTAGCAAAATTTGTACTGGTGGAGGAGGTGGCAGCGATTTGGGGCACAACCCATATCCACCAGGCTTCCAGCCTGTTGTAAGCCCTTCTGGGGGATCCTGATTGAGGGGTGGGAAGCAACGCATGTGGAGGTACCACATCCAGAATGTTGAGCTCCCCAGAAAGGCCTCATTTCTTTGGCCAGTGTCTGACAAAAGAAGGAATGCCTGTGAAAACAGGCCTACTTGCCGCACAACAGCGCAAATGAGCCCAACAATGTTGTACAGTTATCCCGATGGCAATCAATCTCTCGCCCTCTTATGCAAATGAACCATCCCCGGGATTTGGGAGTGTGGACACTGGGGCATGTGGAAGTCCCCAATGACAGCGTAGAATGGAATTTCTTCCTTCTTGTGTCTCTAATGTGCACCCCCTTTACAGTGTACTGCAGACATATCTGCGGTGGTGAAACCTGAAATCTTGCTAAGTGCCAGCTACAAAGATATTTCATGTGATGACCATAGTATTTTCCTCCATATAGATGATCAACAACTGATCATTTCTCCCATCGGCTATTAAGTTGCAACTTTCCAGTTAACTCAGAGGCTGCATTTTAAGAGTCCGCTGCCGACGTAGGCGGTGGACATAAATAAATGTGGCCTGCCCGCACGGGCGCTGCGTCATGGAGCCGCTGCGATTTCAAACGCGGTGGCTCACTAGCATGGCCGTGGCACCCACCACCCCGCCATGATGTGGAGGGGGCGGGCGAGACCCGTCGCTGGCAACAGCGTCTGCCGCCAATGCGCAGGCACAAGTGCCATTTTTAAAGGGCTTACAGCCCTCAATGCACATTTAAAAATTAAAGGGACAGGTGAGTTTAAGTTTCCTAAAACGAAATAAAATAAATATACCATGCACTTTCCCACCCCACCCCAATGGCAAATCACAACATTCCTGCCCTTTTCCCTTCCGGAATAAAGATAATTAAAATTTGACCTTCCCCCCCCCCCACCCACCCCCCCAGGCACCTTTGCCCTTTACCCCTTCCCATCACCCCTGACCAATCTGCAACGTTTTAACCCCGCTCTCCCCACCACACAGAGAAAAAAATCCTCCTCCCCTCTCCCCACAGGTGTCGCGCCACGTTTCCCCGAACGGGGATTCAAATGCACGGAATTGTCAGCCGCTCGAATGAAGATCGGTGCGGCAATTAAGGAGGCGATGGGACCCTCATTAAATCAGGAATGTAAATTTGTTTACATATTGATATGGGGGTCCCGTCGCCGAGCAGCGGGCTGGCCGCCATGAGACCTCACCACCGAGATCGACATGGGGCCTGTCACCGTTGGGGTTGGTGGTGGGCCTCCACCGCATCGATCTTCATTGCCGCCATGCCACCGTTCCCGATGGCGGAGGGGCTTTAAAATCCAGCCCAGTGGATTTAAACAGTAAGCAGTCGAGACATACAGACCAGTACGGTCCCAGATTCAATCTCCAGTCTGTGCTGTATAAGCTGAACTCGCCAGAGTGGTGGGTGACTCTACGATTGAATTTATGGACAGAAAAATCAAACTCAGCCAGAGATTCTCCTTCTGATCATTATCCAGTGATCCTTAATGGAAATGTGGGGAGAACAGAGTCGTGCTCACCTGCAATGCCTCTTTGTTGAGATTCACAAATTAAAAACTAGCAACTTGAGGGACGTTATTAGAGGCCAAACAGCACCTCTTAAACGGGATGCAAGGAAGGATTGGGAGGGAGGTCAGGAAATCAGTGAGAATCTTCTTTATAAGCAAACACACAATTAAGCAGAGATTTTAAAACCTGTGTTTCCCAACAGCGGAAAACTGATTCGCTGGTAATATTCAGATTTGTTTAATACCAGTAAGAGAATAGGAGAAAAAAAACTGGCCAAGTGGCAAAATTAAGGAAAGACAAACATTTTGTTCTAAGTTGCTTCCCTCCCAATGATTTCTATGAAAGCACACAGTCAGAGCTCTGCTCTGCTGAGAATGCAACTCCAGGCAAGAGGACGATTTGAAATACGCTAAGCAAAACAAGCGCCTATCTTGATGGATGACCGTGGTCAAAGTGGGAAGTGAAGCATTAATTCCGCCGCTGTCTCCACAGTTTACTTGTGTGGGTCAAGTGACTTTATTCAGTGGAGGTCAATGAAAAAATAGCTGACTAGTATTACAGGAAAAAAGGCCTTTGTCAGTAAAACCTTCCTTCCTGTGGGGAAGTGCCTGGACTTCACTTCCTGTTTCCTGCAGCAGTACATTTGTTTGACATTTCAACAACCTCTTGTGATATTTGATGCACCTCTAACTCTCCAACCCCTGCAAAAAAAGGTCCTGGGATTTACTGAGAACATTTGATAACAGCACTCGCATCATCTTGTGTGTGTGCATCCCAATTGGTCAAATATATGGAGCTGATCTACCTTTGTTTTTTTCCTCTTTGCCAACTGGTCACTCTCTCTGAAGAAGCCTTAACAATAGGTGACCATAAAGAGCGTTGTAGCTGGGCCAGATCCTGGACTGTGTCCAAGATCCACACATACTGGTACACAGGACACTGGTCAGGAGCAGGGACACTGGCTGATATTCCCTCTCCTTAGCCCAGAGATGATAAAGCCAATTGTAGCAGCAGCTGAGATCAAATCTGGAACCATCTGGCCTGCACAATTAATTCCTCAAAGGGAAATATCAAAACAACAGCCTTTCACTGATTATGAAAGAGAACTTTCCTACAATATTAAATATCCATTTTATTTCATGGGTTTTGGACAGCAAAAAAATTCAAGCTGACTTCCATTTAATTTTAGCTTTACAGTTTCATTTGCCCACGTGCTGTAAGTATCTTGTTACCTGACTGCACCATGCAAGAGCTGGGGCTCGATTCCAATCAGCATCAAGCTGTCTTTCTGGTGCCGCACCGCACTGAATCGGAATGAGATGCACCATTAAAGAACAGAGGATTTCTGATTAGCACAAGCCTCTGGTGTGCATAGACCAGATTCATCCATAAATTTACTGCCTCAATCGATTTCACTGGCAATGTCCCACAGCAGTGCACAAACCACTGACTGGCCACTGTCTATGATAATGAAAGCCTTGCTCAGAGTAATAGTTGCAAACCATTACAGCTGAGCTCCAAGTGACGAGATACAAATCAATTGGTACAATGTACAGAAAATGCTTCCTGTCATTTGATTGTAGCATCAAATTAATACCTGGAAATGGAGAGTGCCACAACTTACCCAATCTGGCGACTTCCTCCGCTTCACCATTGGCGACCGTGCCTTCAGCTGTCTAGGCCCTAAGCGCTGGAATTCCCTCCTTATCCACCTCATCCTCCTCCTATAAAATCTACCTCTTGTCCTGATACCTCCATGTGTCTCGATGTCAAATTTTATCCGGTTATGCTTCTATGAAATGCCTTGCGATGTTTTACCATGTTAAATGCGTTAAATGTTTAATGCAAGTTATTTTTGTTGTTATTGGCATATACAGAGAGCGAGAGATACATGATGCTAATCTCTCTATAAGAAAAAAAAAGAAACAAGTGGTTTTGACTAAAAAAAATACAGCACACAATCCTGTCAGATGGATCCACCGTGACACAAACATATGTTGCTTAATAAATATAATCCAGGCTAGCTGAGGATTGTTCTGCTTGACATTTGGTACAAAAGACCCTGAACATTTCACTCACAAGGAGTTGGTCCTACTTTTAAAGTCCATCACGATATTTTTCAAGTGACTCCATAGTGGGTAAAATTGAGCATAGTAATTTTTAGACTTTTTATAACGATTTCTTTGGAGCACAGTACTGTAATCAAGATGGCACCCAACAGTTGCAAAAGTTTCAGATTGTGAAATGCCTGCTGATATCTTCACTGAATTGCAAGCACTGTCACTCAATGAGATTTGTACAAGAGCCACAGAGATAGAATATTCAGAGGGAAAAAGTAACTGGGACAATGACACCCTGGTCCACTCCTCCATCACTCCCTACACCTCGTCCCCTTCCCACGGCTCCTTCCCATGCAATCGCAGGAGATGTAATACCTGCCCTTTTACCTTCTCCGTCCTCACCATCTAAGGCCCCAAACACTCCTTCCAGATAAAGCAGCAATTTACTTGTACTTCCTTCAATTTACGATACTGTATTCGCTGCTCACAATGCAATCTCCTCTACCTTGGGGACAGCAAATGCAGATTGGGTGACCACTTTGCGGAACACCTCCCCTCAGTCCAAAAGCATGACCCCGAACTTCCAGTTGCTTGCCATTTCAACACACATCCTGCTCTCATGCCCACATTTCTGTCCTTGGCCTGCTGCAGTGTTCAAGTGAACATCAACGCAAGCTCGAGGAGCAGCACCTCATCTTTCAATTAGGCACTCTACAGCCTTCCGGACTCTACATTGAGTTCAACAATTTCAGAGCATGACTGGCCTTTATTTAAATTATTTTTTTTTAACCATGTGCCTGCCTTAAATTTGGTTTTCCATGTTGTACTTTTGGACAGAGCTGTTCATTATTCTGTCATTAACACTCTCTCTGGACTAATGCTTTGTCTTCCACCACAACCATTAATACTCTAATATAAAAGCAAAATACTGCAGATGCTGGAAATCTAAAATAAAAACAAGAAACGCTGGAAATACTCAGCAGCTCTGGCAGCATCTGTGGAGAGAGAAGCAGAGTTAACGTTTCAGGTCAGTGACCCTTCTTCAGAACCATTAATACTCGCTTTGCCTTCGTCCCATGACATCTTTGTTATGTAATCTCTCCTGCCCTCTGCCCTATCACACACCTTCCCTTTTGTTCTCTTCTTCACCACCCCCTTCACTTGCTTAAAACCTAATACATTTCTACTCTTTGTCGGTTCTGATGAAAGGTCACAGACCTGAAATGTCAACTCTGCTTCTCTCTCCACAGATCAGCCTGGCCTGCTGAGTATTTCCAGCACTTTCTGCTTTTATTTTATGACAAATGAAAGAAGTTGTTATAGCCTTGAGAAAATGAAGACATTGCTTGATTAACCAATTCTGCAATTAACAAATTGTATCCAGTTACAAATATTACTGGCTGACAGAGAGTACTCAGTTCTAGCTTTGTTTGTTTGTTCTGTCTTCACGCTCTTTCCTGTGGAATATTGGAAGAATTCACAGGCTGATTAACAAGCTGATAGGTCACATCATGAATACTCCTTTGGTAGCCACTGAGTCCTGGAGTGGGACTCAGGACCAGAGCTTTCTGGTGCAGAGGCAGGAGTGCTACCAAATGAGTCACAAGACCCCCCTACCAGCCGAGTAAGTCAATGCTAGTGTTGAACGTGAAACAAAATACAACAAATTGTTTTGATGCTTCAGGGCGTGAGTGATCACAGTACTGCATCAAAAGATTCAAGGCTCAAAACTGTCCCTGTGGGCTAGAGTTTTCAAAAGGTCAGCATTAAGGACACACAAGCCAGTGGTAAATCAACAATTTTACCCCAGTGGCTATTTTCATGCTGGCAATAAGCACGTTACAAAGAAAAACTTGCATTTAGATTGTGCCTTTCACAAGCTCATGACATCCTACAGCACTTTCCAGCCAATGAAACACTTCTGATGTGTAGTCACTGCTGTAGTGGAGGAAATCCAGCAGCCAATTTGAGCACAGCAAGATCCCACAAACAATAGTCGATAATGACCAAGTGATCTATTTTGTAATTTGTTGGTTGAGGGATAAATATTGGCCAGGACTCTCCTGGAAAATAGCGCCATTGGAATTTTTACATCAGTTTTGAGGGCAGACTGGGCCTCAGTTTAACAACTCATCTGAACAATGGGCACCTCCGATAGTGCAGCACTTCTCACTATTGTACTGGAGTGTCAGTCTAGAATTTGTGGGACTTGAATCCACAACCTTCTGACTCAGAGGCAAGAATACTACCAAATGAGCTTTTAAACCTGGCAATATTTGCCTGTTACTTGTGGTCAAAATCTATATACCACTAGAGAACAGTGTGAGATGAAATCACACCTGAAAACTCAGTGTAGCTTGGTGGCAGAGAGGCACGCTGAACTCACCAGATTGCTGCTTGAACAAGTCTCCTGTGTACAGGGCTCCAGTTATGTCTGATTGGAAAGGGGCTTTTTATGATATATTATATGTAATTTTAATCCCACTTAGATCACCATATTCAGCACACAACATTAATCAATTCATTACTGCCAGTGTGGACTCAATCAAGAAAGGGGTGTCTTTCTCCACAGTTGCTATGTGACCTAAAATTAATTGAATACTGAAAGCATAATGCATGTTTATCATGTTAACACATTGACAATGGGTATTTGTGAGCTCCACAAATCTACACCAACAATCAATGTGCACTTCCTGTTAACTTTTCCCCCTTGTAGGAGGCTATACGTACAGTCAGACGACTTCATGGGATCATGAATATAAAATAGTCATTGGTAAATCCAATGAAGAAATCAGGAGAACCTTCTTTACCCAGAGAATGTGGAGCTTACTACCACAGGGAGTAGTTGAGGTGATATATTTAAGGGGAGGCTAGATAAGTACATGAGAGAAAATGGAATAGTAGGATATGCTGATAGGGTTAGATGAAGAAGGGTTTGAGGAGGCTCATATGGAGCATAGACAGTGGCACGGACCTGTGCTGTAAATTCTATGCACAACAACAACAATTCTACGTACACGGGCAGTTTATTTTATAAGTGTGGATGCACAGGAAGCTATAAACAAAAATATAAAAATAGGGATAGAATGCATAGAGTAGATATTCATCTTTATTGTCCACCCTTATGACTTTTAAATGGCAGCTGAATGACATCTGCACGTGTCCAGTCCAATTATTTCCGAGTCTGCTAACCCCGCTTCATTTGAAAACTACACCTGATCTCGGTTTAGCGTGTGTGCATTGTCACTGGAGACCTACTAATGGTATATTGAAAATCCTACACCTGCATGCACTTCCTGTGAACCTTTCCCATTATAAATACTTGTGTCCACATGTATAATGGCAACTACTGAAGTCAATGTGTCATATTGTAATTGTGCCCTCCTTCAGTGGAAGTGCAGCAGTGCCACCAATGGCAGGAGGGTGTCATTACAGCATGACAAGTGCACCCTGGCAGCTTCTAGTGGCCATAGACTCTTAAAATGACAATGTGGAAATAAGAATAGAATGTAAACTTTAACATGGGGATTTAATTACATTTGAGCACCTGTTCTAATTATCACCATCCCACCCTTTAACCCCCACTTCATCCAAAGACTACACTAGGTCTTAGCTCCCCACCTACAACACTATGGAAAATTACTCGGGTTAAAAGAATGTTTAGACAAACAGTGACAATGTGCCACTTGTACATCACTCGACATGGAACAGATGAATGAGGAGCTTTAACAACATCACAACAAAAGTCACTCATGTACTTAAATTCCACACAATACACAGCAGTACAATACTAAACACGAAACTGCACCAACAGTCTGGGGTATTAATTTTCAAGCCACAGCTTGCAATTTAAAAGTGTTCAGCTTCCGAACTTCTCCCAGTTGTTGCTGCAATTGGTTTTAATCATTTATGAAAATATAATGAGAGCCATTAGTTACTCTATAAGACATAACTTTGGAGCTAATCACTTCTATGTATTGGAAATTCAATATTCTCTGATGTCTTACAGTTTTCATTTTGGTGATGTACTTGAATGCTTATTCTGATATAATTGCACCTGTGAAATAAATCGAGCCCGTCTGAAGATAGGGAATGAACTAATTTATCACTCTCATCATTTTATTAATGTGACTTTCATGATCTACTTATTGCTACCAAAAGAGAGTTGAAAAAATAAAAGGGCTGCTTTCCAGGCATTCCACTCTGCTGCTGGAGGTGCAGCGAGGTGGGACTTAACGTCATTACCGTGTCCTAGTGTCAATCCTCTCCCAAATCACCCAACATTCAAGGAGAGTTAGCTACTGGGTTTGCTTTGACACCTGTTTGCAGACTCAAGCAAACATCATGGGGTCCCCTTTCTTTCATTTCTGCACCTTTCTTCTTCCTCCACTTCCTCTTCAACTTGGCAAAGGCTGTTAATGGGCGACAATGCTTTATGAGTCTTTCTAAAGGCTTTCAGAACGTTTTACCCCTTTCTGATATTGACCTTTAATTGTTCCCCTTTCCTTTAAATGTTATGCACATCCAATTTTCCACTCCTATCAGTGCTATGCAAATAAGCTATCCATGGAAAATGAGGTGGCAACACAATTTCCACTTGCGTCTACATAAAATCTGCATTTGGCTCTAAACTAAGCACATAACAGAGCACCTAGCCTTTTTTATTGGTTAATTTCAGTATTTTGCTATTGTAAAAACCTCCTTGCCTACTGACCTTCAAGTAATTTTGCTGGCTGAGATATTGATGTCTATCCACCACTAGTTTTGGGTAATATTCAGCACAGCAATCAATGTACCAGGAATTGCTGACAGAAATAGATTTTTTCTTACTATAGAAATATGACTAAATATCAGAGCAAGCAGAATGCACATGAAATCTTTTTGTTTTCATATGGAACAAACCAGATCACACTTTGTAACTATGCCTGTTTACAGTATATTGTATTTAATATTCCATCGATATTGTGCAACCTCAGCAAGCAGGAATTGACTTGGATTTTGGGTTATTGTACCCTGAAAGTAACAGATTCTTGGTCATGAGAATTGCAGAGATACAGGCTGTTAATTGTTAATGACATATTTAATTGTGTTCAATGAAGAGTGCAGGAGGGCATGCCAGGAACAGCACCAGGCATACCTAAAAATGAACTGTCGGCCTGGTGAAGCTACAACATAGGACGACTTGCATGCCAAACAGCGGAAGGAGCATGCATTAGACAGGACTAAGCGATCCCACAACCAATGGATCAGATCCAAGCTCTGCAGTTCTGGCACATCCAGCCATGAATGGTGGTGGATAATTAAACAACTGACAGGAGGAGGAGGCTTCCACAAATACCCCCATCCTCAATGATGGGGGAGCCCAGTACATCAGTGTGAAAGACAATACTGTAACATTTGCATCCATCTTCCGCCAGAGGTGCCGACTGAATAATTCATCTCAGCCTCCTCCTGAGGTTCCCAGCATCACAGATGCCAGTCTTCAGCCAATCCAATTCACTCCACATGATATCAAAAAATGGCTGATGGCACTGGATACTGCAAAGGCTATGGGCCCTGACAACATTCCGGCAATTGTACTGAAGACCTGTGCTCCAGAACTAGCTGCGCCCCTAGCCAAGCTGTTTCAGTACAGCTACAACACTGGCATCTATCCGGCAATGTGGAAAATTGCTCAGGTATGTCCTGTACACAAAAAGCAGGACAAATCCAACCCGGCCAATTACCGCCCCATCAGTCTATTCTCAATCATCAGCAAAGTGATGGAAGGGGTCGTCAACAGTGCTATCAAGCGGCACTTGCTTAGCAATAACCTGCTCAGTGACGCTCAGGTTAGTTCCGCCAAGACCACTTGGCTCCTGACCTCATTACAGCCTTGGTCCAAACATGGACAAAAGAACTGAGCTCCAGAGGTGAGGTGAGAGTGACTGCCCTTGACATCAAGGAAGCATTTGACCGAGTATGGCATCAACGAGCCCTAGCAAAACTGAAGTCAATGGGAATCAGGGGGAAAACTTTCCACTGGTTGGATTCATACCAAGTACAAAGGAAGATGGTTGTGGTTGTTGGAGGTCAATCATCTCAGTCCCAGGACATCACTGCAGGAGTTCCTCAGAGTAGTGTCCTAGGCCCAACCATCTTCAGCTGCTCCATAAATGACCTTCCCTCCATCATAAGGTCAGAAGTGGGGATGTTCGCTGATGATTGCACAACGTTCAGCACCATTCACGACTCCTCAGATACTGAAGCAGTTCGTGTAGAAATGCTGCAAGACCTGGACAACATCCAGGCTTGGGTTAATAAGTAGCAAGTAACATTCGCGCCACACAAGTGCCAGGCAATGACCATCTCAAACAAAAGAGAATCTGGCCATCTCCCCTTGATGTTCAATGGCATTACCATGGCTGAATCCTCCACTATCAACATCCTGGGGGGGGGTCACCATTGATCAGAAATGGAACTGGAGCAGCCATATAAATACCATGGCTACAAGAGCAGGTCAGAGGCTGGGAATTCTGCGGCAAGTAATTAACCTCCTGACTCCCCAGTGCTTGGAATGTTACTTGCCACTTATCAACCCAAGCCTGGATGTTGTCCAGGTCTTGCTGCATTTCTACACGAACTGCTTCAGTATCTGAAGAGTCGCGAATGGTGCTGAACATTGTGCAATCATCACCATCATCTACAAGGCACAAGTCAGGAGTGTGATGGAATACTCTTTACTTGCCTGGATGGGTGCAGCTCCAACAACACTCAAGAAACTTGACACCATCCAGGATAAAGCAGCCCACTTGATTAGCACCCTATCCACAAACATTCACTCCCTCCACCACTGACGCACAGTGGCAGCAGTGTGTACCATCTACAAGATGCACTGCAGCAACTCACCAAGGCTGCTTCGACAGCACCTTCCAAATCTGCAACCTCTACCCCACCTAAAAGGACAAGAGCAGCAGATGCATGGGAACACCACCACCTGAAAGTTCTCCTCCAAGCCACACACCATCCTGACTTGCGACCATATCGTCATTCCTTCACTGTCACTGGGTCAAAATCTTGGAACTTCCTTCCTAACAGCACTGTGGGTGTACCTACATCCCCAGGACTGCAGTGGTTCAAGAAGGCAGCTCGCCATCACCTTCTCAAGGGCAATTAGGGATGGGCAATAAATGCTGGCCTAGCCAGCAATGCCCATATCTCATGAATCTATTTTTAAAAAGACTCTTTATGTCCTCTTCACAATTTACTCTCCCACCTATCTTTGTGTCATCAGCAAATATACCAACCATACATTCTGTTCCTTCATCCAAGTCATTGATATAGATTGTAAATATTTGATGCCCCAGCACAGATCCCTGTGGCACTCCACAGCTTGCCAATCTGAAAATGACCCATTTATACCTACTCTCCATTTCATGTTAACTAACCAATCCTCTATCCATGCTAATATGTTACCCCCTATACCATGGGCTCATATTTTGTTTAGTAACCTTTGATGTCAAATAAACCTTGTCAAACAACTTCTGGAAATCCAAGTACACCACATCCAAAGGTTCCCCTTTATCCAAGTTGCTTATTACTTCCTCAAAGAACTGTAATAAGTTAGTCAAAAATGATTTCCCTTTCACAAAACCAAGTTGACTCTGCCTGATTACACTGAGATTTTCTAAATGACCTGCTATAACCTCCTTAATAATAGATTCCAGCCTTTTCCCCATGACAAATGTTAAGCTAACTGGCCTGTAGTTTCTGCTTTCTGTCTTCCCCCTTTCTTGAATAGTGGAGTTACATTTGTTATTTTCTGATGGGACCTTTCCAGAATCTAGGGAATTTTGGAAAATTAAAACAAATCCACTCTCTCAGCAGCCAATTCTTTTAAGACCCTAGGATGAGGTCCATCAGGGCCTGGGGATTTGTCAGCTTTTAGTTCTAATAATTTTCTCAGTACCCTTTCCCTGGTGATGGTAATTGTTTTAAGTTCCTCCCTCCCTTTCAACTCTTGATTCACAATTATTTCTGGGATGTTATTTGTATCCTCTACAGTGAAGACAGATGCAAAAAATCTGTTCAATTCCTCCGCCATTTCCTTATTTTCCATTATTAATTCCCCAGACTCGCTCTCTAGAGGGCCAATCACTTTACTTACTCTTTTCCTTTTAAAATACCTGTAGAAACTCATATCTGTTTTTATATTTCTAGAAAGCTTTCTCTCGTACTCTAATTTCTCTCTCCTTATTCTTTTAGTCATTCTTTGCTGCTTTTATATTCTGTCCAATCTTCTGACCTTCCACTACTCTTTGCTGAATTGTATGCTTTTTCTTTCAATTTGATATTATCTTTAACTTTCTTGGTTAGCCTCGGATGGTGCGTCCTTCCCCTAGAGTCTTTCTTTCTCACTGGAATGTATCTTTGCTGACTATTATGAAATGGCTCCTTAAATGTCTGCCACTGCATCTCTGCTGACCTATCCCAGTTTACTTCAGCCAGCTCTGTCTTCACCCCTCATAATTACCCTTATTTAAGTGATGCCTAGTTTCACACATGCTGGGCTGAATTTTATTCGGGCGCCCTTTAAACTCAGTGGGGGCTCATTAGCATCACGGTGCCGAGCCACCCCTCCCTCCCCCATATTATGTGGGGAGAGGCGGGACATTCGGCGCAGTGACAGACATTTTGACAGCTGTGTAGCAGGTGCTGGGGCCCTATTTAAAGCACCCCAGCACCTGCTTCCTGACAGCTGTCAATGAAATACTTAAATGACGGCTGAAGAGTGGGGCTACCGTCAATCTGGCAGCAAATCAGAAAGTGTTGGGGTAACTCAGCAGGTCAGGCAACATCTGTGGAGAGAGAAGCAGAGTTAACTTGACCAAGTTCACAGACCTGAAGGTCAACTCTGCTTCTCTCTCCACAGCTGCTGCCTGACCTGCTGAGCTTCCCCAGCACTTTCTGCTTTGCTGCCACATACTTACCCTGCTGTGTCCCAGTGTCCTGTGAAGTTGTGATCCTCTTCTTCCACTCGAGTGTAACATTCCTTCTTGTAGGCGTGCCGCACCTGGGTGAATAATCTTAATTTTGCACATTCCAGGACGTGAGACTTAAATAGACCATAAAAGGCAAATACACAACAGAAATAAAACCATAATTGAAAAATAATTACCTACTATGAGCATCTAATCATCTGAATGTGAAAAGCCACAGACTAATATGCATTTGGAATCTATATTCATTTCCCTGCCAACTGTTATGTGAAAATACATGTAGTTGCAATTATACAATCTTTGTTTAAAAAAAAAGGAAAATATGTTCATATTCTAGCTGCATTGCCAACTAGAAATATTACACCAATAAATATGATCAGCTGCTGCAGAAGCATGAACATGTGTCGGTGTAATAGTTGAAAAACCATGACAACAGCACAGATTTTCTCACTAGTCCTGCATTGGTTTTCAAACATGTGCAAGACAAACCTTGCAGCCAGAAGTTAGAGCAGTTACACAGTGGAGTCTCCTTTGCATTTAAAGGACCACACCAAAAACCAAGGATGGCAGAGGGGTGCTCTAGGGTGGCCCCACAGTTCAGCAAAGCCTCCCTGGTCACTCTCCTCCAGGCTGTGTGGGCAAGGAGGGAGGTCCTTTTCACCAGCAACGGTAAGAACAGACCCTCCTGCCTGAACAAGGCAGTCTGGCTGGAGATGGCAGAGGAGGTGAGTAGCCGTGGGGCCATCCGCCGTCAAAGGGTCCAATGCTAGAAGGGGATAAACAAGCACTCCTCCAGCCAGCTGGGCCCACTAGGCCTCGTGCACACAGGGTATGAGCAGCAAAGTCATCCACAACCAAAGGGCAATCAGATCAGCTGCCTTCCTCCAGTCAGGCTGCTAGCGCAGAGGGTGCACCAAGAAGGGGCAATCACTCCGTTTACAGAGAACACACTGACAGAAATGGGAATGCACGGGTGTCCTTTTCTCTGTGTGAATGATGTGTGCCAACATGTAGTGCCAATGTCACATCCCTTTGCACCGTTGGGCCTTCAAGAGAGCTAACGTATACAATATCATTGCCACGCCACTATTACTCATTAACGTCTCCATGGATGCAGTGACATGGACATTGGCTCAGTCAGCTGCTGCCTCTAATGGGATGCTGCAGATGTGGACTGGTGCACAGCAGGTGGTGAGGGTGATGTGTAGCTTGCAGAGCTCATGTCGGTTCCTATGGAGCAGACAGCCTTTGAATGATAAGCCACTACCGTACATCCCTACCTCACCACTAGCCCTGCGTGCAGAGCCTGGGTCTGCCCTCCCATGTGTCTTTCATGTTGTAGGTCCTCAGCGTCCTCATAGTCAGAGGAGGAATCCTGTTGACATCTCTCCTCATCATGCCAGGCCAGCCCCTCTTGGGTGCATAGTTGCGCAGAGCAGCAAAGAAAGGAGCTGGCCTTTTTGGCCTGCAGTACAGGGCATCACCCTATCCATCCAGGCATTGGAAGCACTCTTTCAGTATGCCAATCTCCTGCTCAATGGTGGCTCTTGTAGCTCAGTGGCTGGTGTTGTATCTCCCCTCTGCAGCGGTGCTGGGGTCTCTCACTGGTGTCGGGAGCCATGTCTGCAAAGGATAGCCCTTATCTCCAAGAAGCCACCCCTCCATCTGAGCCAGTTCAGTGAACCGCGGTGGCAGCTGGGATTGGCGCAAGACCCAGGTGTCATGGCAGCTGCCTGAAAAGCGGTCACAGATTTGCATGATGCATCTCCAGTGACCACATACCAACTTCACCTAGATTGAGAGGTTCCCTTTAATGGTGACGTCTGCAGGTGGTAGCCTGACGGGAGGCCTGATGGCCCCATGAGTGCAGTTATGAACATTACAACCTATGGTTCTCCGGCAATGATGCCGAAACCGACGGCCCTCTGGGCCTGGCTGTGAGAGTCCATCCTGAAACGGACATACTCACTGGCCCTCCAGTGCAGGGCATTGGTGACCTCTCTGATGCAGCGGTGTACTGCTCACTGTGTGACCGCACAAAGATCTCCGATGGGCCCCTGAAAAGCTGCATGGGCATCAAGCTTGAGAATTGCTGCCACTATGAGGACCAAAGGCATAGGATGTCCACCAAAGCCCATGGGCTGCAGGTCATCTTTGAGCAGGGCACAGAGACGTGTCACCACCCTCTCTTCGTGCACAATCACCTCTGACATCCGATGGAATGTCACGTGGGGCCTGTAGATGCACAGCAATCATAATGGCGAGCTCCCCTTGGGGGCTGCTGCTCATTACCGGGGGCCTCTACGTGGATCACACCTGCCTGTTGATTTTGTCTCTGGTGCATACAGATCCTCAGAAGTAGAGGATCACACAATGTAGGATGAGCCATACCTATTTCCATGTGATAAATAATGTTGAACCTTTCATGAATTCGAAGGTTCCTAACAGGGCAGGGATTGGTGTTGACGGGTACATCAGCTGCTTTCATGGATCAACTATTTGGCGTGCCATGGCATTACCCATCTTGGCCAACACCCAGAGTGGCACAGCATGACCACATCAAGATCCTACCAGCTGAATCGACAGCCCCCACTATCCACATAACCTTCATGCTCCTTCCCTCTCTGACACCCTCCCCACACACAGGGTGTCTAGAGTGCCATTGCTCCTTCACAAACGCAAACAAACGTAGAGCGTACACTGTTTACGGAGGGAGGGTACACAGTACCTCCCTTCATGCCTGCAGAGCTTTCCTTCCAGTAATCTCAAACCTCTTCCCTCCTCCCTTTAAGAATGCAGAGCTACGACCCCTGTAATCCCCCCTCCTCCCTTCCAGTATGCAGAGTGAGACCCCTGTGATTCCCCCCTCCGTCCTCCCTTTCAGAATGCAGAATGGTACCCCTGTAATCCCCCCCTCCCTTGAAGATTGCAGAGTGAGACTCCTGAAAACGGAACTTACCTTCTGTCGCGATACTTCTGCCTCCGATGACCCGCCGGCTTTTCTGATCGTGAACGGGACGGCACATGACCGCCGCTCGTTCAAAGTAAAGTCAGGAAGTGTCAATGGAGAGGCGACGGGCTGCATAATCTGCAGAGGTAAGTACCATTTAACATATTCTAATTGGGGTTCCGCTGCCGTGCGACCGGGGGGGGGGGGGGGGTCCACACCAAGGTCCCCCTGCCGCTGGTAATTTGCAGTGGGCCCTTCTCGATATCGTGGGTCCAGGCAGGCCTCTCTCCGCAAAATTTTACCGGCCCCCGCACCGCAACCCGCGGCATTGAGGGGCCAGTAAAGTTCATGCCGCTGCGTTTGACAAGGTTAAATGACAAAACAACTCTGTCATTCCTATCAAGGCAAACTGACATTGCCAACAGTGGATATGGGTTTCAATGAACTGTTACTTGGAAATTTTGAATGTCAAATCTTTAAATGCAAAGTGGTACACAGTAAGCACTCTATGCTCATTAGAGTGACTATTTAGCATAATTCATGTCAGCTGTTTTGAAAAATGTTTTTTTTTAATGTCATTATACAAATCGTAATTAATCATACCTATCACTTGACATCACAGTATTAACAGCTTGAAATAGAGTTTAGAAAAGTAATTTTAAAAACTCTCTGAAAGCTGCTATGCCATTAAGTCTACAGTAGAAGGCATTACAAATAAGGGTATTTCCAGGCATTTAAATACACTTAAATACATTTACACACACACGTCATAGAGATGATTCAAAGTTACTGCTGGTGATGATGTTTTGATTCAGGTTTCCACATTTTTGTGGATTAGATATGTGATTTCATCAAGTGTATACGTGTGACATAGAAGTTGCATGTGTTACACATTCAAGTATGACAATTGCACTACATGCAAGGCTTTTATTTATTAAAATAACAAAGGATAAAATTGCATTTTATCAGACTGACAACTGGCACAAAGAAATTGAAACGACAAGCGAAACACATTGAACCTCTGGATGATTTAACATTTATATATGTGCACATCTCTAACAGAATTCAGAAGTAATCCGATGTAACGTTTTATTCAACTGCCTCTTTGTCCAGCAAATAAAGGATTAATGTAAGAATAGGAAGTTCCACAAGGAATTACTTCAAAGGTGCTATATAAATATAAATATAAGTTGTTGTTGATGACTGTATCATTCTTCAAGTTTGGAAGTAAGTTCGGATCCAAAGCTCTGAATTTAAATGAACTTACTCAGGCACAACCATAATCCATATTAAATATTACAAAAATATTCATGAGAAGGAAAGATACAAATTCAGTTAATCTCTTAATTTTTTATGTTTCTTGGTTCTGTAGCTAGGTTCTAAACAGATTTCCTGCTGCTACTGTTGGCAAAGCAGCTTCTTGAGAAGATTCCTATTTTCTATGTCCATCTGTTATTTCAGCCAGGGGTAATGGCCTGGTCTCAATACAAGAGCTGTTCTAATCTCATCAAGCTGACAAGCTGACTCCCATGCCTGATTAAGAGAAAGGCCAATCTCATAGTGGGAAGATGAACGTGCCTTCTCCCCTTGTTGGAACCAGAAAATGCGACAGTAAATCATCGTAATAATGTTCTGTGTATTGCAGGTTAGCTGCCTGTAGGAGGAATAGAACTAATTCCAATCAAGGGACAAGAATTTGGATTTTTAGAGGAGGCCTTCAAGTCTCTACTTTGGAAATCGAGCCACTGCAAAGGAATTCTGATGCCTTAACAATTGGTTTGCATTTTTTTTTTGGATAATGTATGAGCTTTAAGAACACGCCATCATAGCTTTGATCACCAGCTTTGTACAATTTGACAATGTGCTTTTTGCAGCATTGCTATGATCTCTCCCAAGCCCTTGACAGCACGTGAAAGCAATCAGAAAAAGCAATGTCATTCACAAGCAACACTGTGTGAGTCTCTTGCCATTAAATCAGGAATCTCAATGATAACCTTCCTGTTTATTCAAAATCTCCTCACATCCTGCTCCACAGATAAACTAATTTATCTTTGGTGTCCACATCTTTTGCAGTTGGAGAATTTCTCTGAATGGCAGCACCTCCACCCCCCCCCCCCCCCCCCCCACCACTCCCCTCCACCCCTGCCAGCCTTTGTGGTGTTTGTACTTCCCATCAGAGGAAGAACAGCTTCAGCCTGTCCATGACATTTTTCCGAAACAATTGAATTAATTCTGCCCCCATTGGCAATTTGTCAACTCATTGGAAAATTACATAGGGGTGACATTCTTCGTGCTATTAACCTTAGCAAACAAAAAAGGTAGCCATGAGCAAAAATTGTATTTGGGGTAACGTACAAACCAATGACCTATCTGCACTTAGTGCTCATCTAAGCAACTGTACCTTTCCAAAAATGGGTCAAAAAGAGCAAAACATATGATGGAATAGTCCAATTTTCACACGCTGAAGGCCATTAAAGGTGGTGCAGTATTTCGCAGCTGCACAGAATTATGGAAGTGCTTCCATTTTTTAATTTTTTTGAGAATTCGTGCTTGAAGATTTTGGAGATGGATTCATTTGGGATTGAAGAGATTCCATAGATGCTGGACTTTGGTTTTTTTGGGGGAAAAAAAGGTCATTGGAAGGACTTGTGGAACTTCGTTTGAAAACAAACCATTACTGGATGTCACATGCCTTAAGCTCAATAAATAGCAAGAATCTTGGTGACTAGGGGAGTTGTTTACAGAGAAGTGACATGTCAGGATTTATGGTGGGCAAGAGTTGGTTTCGTTTTGGATATTGTTTTCAGTCAGTTGGGGGTCAGCCTGCTAAGAGAGAAGACACCAGTTCATCCTTTCTCTACCTCTCTGAGAAACCAAGAATCCAGTGTGTGATAGCTAAAACCCCTGATGCCACATTTCTCCTGGAAAACATGCCAGACCAATCCTCGACGTCGCCTGAAGAGAACTGCTCCAAAAAGATCCCAGTGACAGCCATCTATGCGTATTTGGGATGCCAGAAAAGGGACAACTGATATCATTCCATATCTTCTCCTTTTCCTTCAAGAATTAACAAGTATTTGGCCAAAGTGTTTTTGTCTTTTTTTTGTAAAGTGATTTCTGCAGAGGAAACTTCTTTATTTTTTCTTTAACCAGTGTGTGTGTGTGCATGTGTGTTGGGCTAATTTAAAAGGGAACTTTCATATTTCAATTTGTGTATTAATGCTTTGCATCTTTATTGAATAAGTCTTGTTTTATAATAAATTAATAATTTTGTTGTTTATTAAAGAAACCTGGTTGGCGGATTTTATTCTGAAATAAAAATAGATTATATAATTGTCCGTATCGGTAACTGGGTAAACATTTAACTATATGTTGCGACCCATGGAGAAGTGGAACTCGAGAAAGATGGTGCACTCCTCTCGGTCTTAACAGCAGGTAAATTGAAAGGTGAATAGTTTGCTTGATGTGATGTTAGTAATCTTAGCAGAGAAGATTTCAAAGCATTACCACTACAACAACAGCAACAACTTGCATTTCTGCAGCACCTTTAACATAGTAAAATTTCCTAAGGCGCTGCACAGGAACAATATCAAACAGTATTTGACACTGAGCCAAATAAGGAAATATTAGGACAGATGAGGTAGGTTTTAAGAGGCGTTTGAAAGGAGGAGAGAGGGGTACAGAGGCGAAGAGGTTTAGGGAGGGAATTCCACAGCTTAGGACCTAGGCAGCTGAAAGGATAGCCGCCAATGGAGCAATTAAAACTGGGGATGTGCAAGCGGCCAGAATTGAAGAAGTGCAGAGATCTCTAAGTTTTTTAGGATTGGAAGAGGTTATCAAGATAGAGAGGGATTTGGAGACAAGGTCAAGAATTTTAAAATTGAGGCGTTGCTGGACTGGGAACCACTGCAGATCAGTGAGCATAGAAGTGATGGGTGAATGGGTCTTTTTATGAGTTAGGATACAGGCAACAGAGTTTTGGATGAGTTTATGTAAGGTTGAAGATGGGAGGCTGGCCAGGACAGCATTGGAATGGTCAAATATAGAGGTAACAAGGGCATGGATGAGGGTTTCTGCAACGGTTGCGCTAAGGCAGGGTCAGAGTCAGGCTGCAGCAATGAGTGATACGGAGGAGGTTTTTGTCCAAGATAATAGGTCTAGCAGGACGACCTAGGACATTCATGGCTCTATCCCAGTTAGCAAATATATCACAACAGAATCAGCTATGTGTGTGGGGCAGCACAGCAGTCAACAAAGAGGTTATGTCTCACTGTACTCTGCAATAGAGCTGTGCTGTGGAGTTAGTCTGTCGGAGGAGATCATCACTACCTAACCATTTATGTTAGAGACCTTCTGGGCTCCCACTGAGAACTTCATAGGAGTCAACCTTTGGTAGAAAATGTTTGACCTTTGGACTATCGATGCGTTATTTTTCCAAAAAAGGGTACAGGTGACTGTGAAATTCTGTACATGTTTAATAATGTAATGAAAAAAGGAAGACTTGTATTTATTGAACACCTTTCTCAACGTCCCAAAGCACTTTATAGCCAACAAAGTACTTTTGAAGTGTAGTCACTGTTATAATATCGGAAAGGAGGCAGCCACATAAATACTGTGGCTATAAGAACAGGTCAGAGGCTGGGAATTCTGTGATAAGCAACTGACCTCCTGGCTCCCCTAAAGCTGTGCACCATTTACAATGCACAAGTCAGGAGTGTGATGGAATACCCTCCACTTGCTTAGATGAGTGCAACTCCAACAATACTCAAGAGGCTCGACACCATCCAAGATGCACTGCAGCAACTCGCTGATGGTCCTTCAACAGCACCTTCCAAAGCCGTGAGCTCTACCACCTAGAAGGACAAGGGCACATGGGTACGCCACCACCTGCAAGTTCCCCTCCAAGTCACACACCATCCTGACTTGAAAACATATTGCTGTTCCTTCACTGTCGCTGGGTCAAAATCCTGCAACTCCCCCCGCAGCAGCACTGTGGGTGTAACTACACCACATGGACTGCAGCGATTCAAGAAGGCCGCTCACCACCAACTTTTGTAAGGCAGATAGGGATGGGCAATAAATGCTGGCCTTGCCAGTGACACTTGCATGCCAAGAATGAATGAAAAAAGCCAATTTGCGCACAGCAAGGGCCCACAAGCAGCAATGTGATAATGACCAGATAATCTGATATTGATTGAGGGATGAATACTGACCAAGACAGAAGGGAGAACTCCCCTGCTCTTCTAAGAAATACAGCCTTGAGATCTTTTGTGACCACCGGAGGGGGCAGACGGGACCATGGTTTAACATCTCATCCAAAAGATAGCAACTCCAACAATGCAGCACTCCATCAGTACTACACTGGAGTGTTAGCCTTGATTTTTGTGCTCAAGCCCTGGAGTGGGAATCAAACTCATAAGCTTCTGACTCAGAGGCGAGAAAAATACCAAAAGAGCCACAGCTGACACCTTAACAGAACTGCCATGTTTGCCGCTTCCTTTGTGTATTTGGAGGCTGTACTCCCCTTCCAAAAATGTGCTGACATTGCTCCATTATACAAGGTACCAACACTTCAAAATCAAAGAGTGAGATTTTCACTCACTCAAACCCGTTCACTTACAGAGTTAAAATTGGGCCAAAATTTATATCTGAATCTGGATTCTCTCACAGGTCACTTAGCAATTTTCAACAAGAACGCCACCAATTATGTAATTGGATTAGCAAACGTTCCAACATTTATACGAGGAGAATGGTTTGTTAGCTGGATGAGAAGCATTAAAGGATCGTTACTGCAAATGCATTGTGATTGGCTACCTGTGGAGCCAATGTCACTCTAAGGAAATGAGACATGGTAAAGCTATTTCTTTGCAGTTCATTATTATGCTGAAGATTTGTCATGAGGAATGCAAACCCATTTGTGCTCACATCGGATAAGGAGCTAAATTGGTTGTTTTAGACTCTGTTCAACATCACTTTATCTTTGTTTGAAAATAATGCATCAATCCCATTATTAACTAATCGAATTTCATTGCGGTAAATGCTCTACACAGTCTATAAATGTATTACAGCATTATCCTGTGATGCTACTCTTTTCTAAACTACAACAGCTTTGCCATTAGTAATGAACTCATCCCATGTCATACGCCAGTGACATCAGTCCCTAGCGCTGTAGATTCATGCATCACTGGGGTTCAGTTATTAACCAGGCCTTCCCAATCAGAAAGGAAAGCACCAGCACTGATTTGCACAGACTTTACTGGCAAAATAGTGCAGAAACAGCAGGGTGCCAATGGTTTCTTTTTAAATCGATTAACAGTAAGAAAGCAAATTAAAAGCCAGAAGAGAGAAAAGGCAAAGAAAAAGAGTAAAAGTGAGGTGATTTGGTAGAAATACAAAAAGCAGCAACATTTTGTTTTGATTTGACGCTGGCAAAAAGCATCTGGTGAAAAGAAAGAGAAAAAAAACTATGTTTTGGAATGGAAATAAGCTTTTTCCACACTTTTGTAGGAGGAAGCATTTAAGACTATTCCAGGACTGAGGTAGTCAGGGTTTCAGCTTCTATGCTCCCTTACCTCATTTCATCCTCTTGCTCATGACCCCATTCTAATATCTGCACAACCTTCATCCTGGCACAAGGTTCCCTTTAGTTCTCAAGTAGCAACATGGACGATGGCCAAAGTGTTTGTAATTTCAGGTCATTGCTGACTGCTTTCAGCTCTTGACTGATCTGGATGGGATGGCTGGAGTGTTGCAAACTCTGTTCACGCGTACTCTCCATTTTTGTCAGCCTTTGATCTGGACTTTTTAAACCAAACTTTCTTGCTTAGGTTACCATGAGTTTCAATCACAATTATTACAACGGATAGCCCTTGTCTGCCAAAAGCCAAACAGAAGGTGCCCAGTATCTGATGAGATCACCAAACTGTGAGCACCAATTGATTGGCTGATGTATAATTTCCAACGAGAATCTTGAGAAAGGAATGGGTCATTTTGAATTTTGCTCTGTAAAAACTGCAAGAAAAATCAAATCTTTGCCTTCAAAAACATCACTTCAATTCTGCAAACAATTCATTTACCCGCCTTTCTGATCTATGCAAGGTTTGAAAAACATAGCACAGTTGTTTTGTGGCTTAGACCCCCTCACCTCTCTACATATACATCCCCCCTTTAGTTGGTAAATGCTCTTTGACTACTTTCTGGGAACCAGATTCATAGTGGTTCATAATTAGTAGAATGAATGCAATGGTCATCACTCACCTGGCCAGTTTTTTTATTATTATTATAATCTATTCTAATACTGGGGCTCAAAGAATTTCCTGACCCAGACTAATGGATTATAAAACACTCCCCTGCCATCACCATTTCCTTTACAACACCATTTGCCAGTGTCAGGTAGTAATATACATGCTTGTTAGGAGATGCCTTGATAGCTGTGTGGATACCAGTGTGGTACTCAAGGAGATGGATAGAGTTGCAACCACCAAAAGGTGTTAGAGGAAGGGGAAACACATCAGAGGCAATTCCTGGATTTAGATAGGTCAGAAGAAAGAAAGGGACACAACCATTGCCCAGAATATTTCAGAGAGGGGTGCAAATTCCTTTCATAACCCTCCCCACCATCACACCCCCATGATTGCATTGAGGCATGCAGACAAAGAAAGTCCCTGATTCGACCCACAGTCCGTACAAAGTTACCTTGGCATGATGGTAGCGGCAACACAGTTTGCCTTAGCCAACACTGGCTAGATAATTGTGGGGAACTGCCAGGGTTCCAGTTCTTTATCTCAACTTTGGAATCTCAACTTTATCTTTTGTAATGGATTTTAATGCCCTAATGTGCAAGGAAATCCACTGAGCAGTTTTCTTCTTTGTTTGGAACCAGACTGGAAAGTAATAGTCAGAAACAATGGATGAAACAAACCTTAAATTTCCCCTCACAGGTAGAACTAGTTATTTCCCAATAAGCCATACACATGGGGGAGGGGAGGCACCAATTCACTTTGAAAGTACATCCTCTACCACCAACCTAATACTCCCAATTAATAAAACGACAAGACAGACAAACGTATTATTCGAGTTATTAAGGGTTAATTTCTTGCATTATTTATGAGGGCTTACATCAAATCGAACACTTGATTAGATAACAGAATTGTATTAACTTCTCCAAGCAGACACTGTAACATTCTGCATATTTGTTTTTATTCTAGATAGTGGTGACACACCGCTTACACAATATCAGTGCAGTTTTCATCAAACCTTCAAACAATGCTGCATTCTATTACAGAACAAAACATTATAGCCAATCACCATTTATCTATTATCACTGCAATGTATCACCACGAACTTATTCAGCACATTGGCCCTGACCAATATCTAATTCATATTCAGAGAAAGGAGTTCATTTTGATCTTTGCTTTTTCAATTCAGATTCAATCTTCAAAAGCTAACTTTTAGTTATTTTTTTTTTAAAAAAACATTCGTTTACGAGTAGAACTGTGCCGAAGAAAAAATGCTGGAACGTTCCAATTGGCTTCAGTCCCTGGGGGTTGGAGTAGGGTTCGAACCCCCCCCCCCCATCCCTGTCCGGGGAGCCCTGCTGTAAAGTGTGTATCTGTTCGGTGAGAAACAGCTTCGGCTGTGAACCTGCACCGCGAAAGCAGAAACGCGTGATGTTTTATTTCACTGAGCGACTGTTTAAGAGTTGTCCATCTGTTTTATTTATTTCAAAGGGCGTTACTCACCTTTTGCTCTTGAAGATTCTGCCTTGAGTGAAGGGCGTTAATACCCAGTCTTCGCTTTCTGGGTGTTAAGAGGATGTGACTTTGTAAATTAGTCCCAGCTATTCCCTGCAGAATCAGGCACGGTTTGTATGAACTGCAGCATTACGTAATGTCAATAATAAATGTACTTTAATTTTGTGCCAGAAATAGCTGGCCAGTCAGGTGTTAGGTTCCAAACTATTCGAGTTGTATCACCACTGTTAAAGCTATTTTTCTTGTATATTTTTTTAAATTCAGAACCTAAAGCATTTGGCCCTTTTTTTCTGTAAATTGTTGACTGTTTCACATGAGCTTTGTCTAATTGATCAATCCAATGACGTGTTTAGAAACCACTCTGTTGGGATGGATATGTTTGCTAATGCATTACATCAAATGGGTGTGAGATAACTGATGGGTTCCTTGTTGCACACTCTTTTGTCCTGGCAGTATTCTGAAGCTGTTTCAGGGAAAGGGTTCAGTGTTGGCTTATGTATTCCATGTCAATCCCACAGCCCAGGGGATAGAGCTGAAAACAGTCGTACCATAGTAGATTACACAGAGTACATTTGCTTGTTTAATTCCCAGAGTTTTCTAATTACTGGAGAAGAGCTGGTGAGAATTCTGTTACAAATACTAACAATCCTGTGCTCCAGCATTAGTGTAATTCACTAGATTTTGTAACTCTGCCTGATTTGGTAAATGTATTTGATTAGTTGCTTTAAGTCTGTCAAAATCTCTGGTTTGTGTAACGTTCCCACTTGCCCAGTCAGACTGATGGAAATTCCATATCAAATGCACTATGTCTTTTCTTTATAAAAACCGTAAGGGTGTACTGGGCAGTCCTAGTTGTATCAAATAAAAATGCCCACGTTTTAGAGGGGCCGAACTAATGGAGAGCTAAAGCAACTTTAAAAATTCAAATATTAAACCGAGTCCAGTCCCTGTGGTGAACACTGATGGACCCTGCGTGTTCCTTCTTCCATGGCCTTGTCTGAATTCAGGTGGCCCTGAAGAAAGGCAGGTAGTCAGAACAAGAAACTCCCAGGGGCCGCATCCAAACTGAACCTGTGGTTGGCCACCTCAGTCAGGCCAAGGAGCAGACCCACAAGGCTGCCTGCATGCCTAGTGCACCGGGTGGCCAAAGATCGGGTGCATGGGTCTGAAGTGGAGCCAAAAGTTGCGAAGCAGCCCCTTCAAATTATGAAACAGAGGCACAGATTCACCTGCAGGATGGAACTGACCACAACTGGGAGAGTTGGCAATTTGCTTGTGTCAGTGAGGGCGATGACTGGCAATGGAACCATATTCCAGCATGTTCAGGAAAGGAGGGGAAAAAAATAGGTGTAGTGCCTCTGGCAAGTTGCAGAATTCCTTTGGGTAATTTATGGATAGATGCTACAGAAGCCAACACACTTTTATAACAAAGGTTCTTCCCGATTCCATCACTCAAGGCACCAACACTTCAGTAAAAGAAGTGAATTTGAGGTGAATCACTCATCTGCTCATAGTGCTTAATTCTGATATTTGTCCAATATCATGGTTTTGCAATTGGCAAAAGAACCCAAAGGTGAAGTGGAAAGGTCAGTGAGGTGAGAAATAAACAATGTCTTCTTGAAATAGTCACTGACTTCCTCTGTGAAAATTTGAATATTTACCAGGTGATGCTGTAAGATCCTACCACCTGCACATCAAATGGGGAAAAAAAAATTCTGCCACAGTGATTGAGCAATTCACCATCATGGCTGTTCTAATTGCAGCAAGCATATAAATGGGATCATTTATTTCTGTCAACGACAAGTGAGATTAACCATCTGACTGATTCCTGGGCTGCATTGATATGATGGAACATAGGAAAATGGTTCTTGCGATTTCAACTTGTGACACAAGATGCTGAATCCTCATTTAACAAGGCATAATCTATTCGAGGTATTAGAAAAGTTCCTTTCCTGGTTGAAGTGGACAATTGAGAATGATTACACGGTAACCTCATTAAGTATTTCAGGCAGCATCAAGAATGAAGCTCGAGTGGTTTCTAACTATCATTTGAAACCATAGTGCGATTATAGCCTTGAAAGCACTCCTCTGGTATTGGTTTTCTTATTTTCTCATTATGTCCTTATGCTATGACCATCGAGTGATAATCTGCGGTTGATTACCAAGAAATAATATGTCATTGAACATATTAGGAATTTATGAGAAACAGTGTAGTTTAATAACAGGCAAATATGTTAGGAAGCAGGCAGACAACTTAGAAGCCAGTTTTAAGTGTCAGTGAGATTCCTAGAAATTGTTGTAACCTTTAAGGCTTCACTTGGTTTGCTTCACTGTCATATAAATTAGCCTGTTGTATCCACATTATCCTCTGGGAAGCAGTGACAGATAACATTACCCACTATTTAGGGTTTACCTTCATTCTTCTTATGTTTTTTAGAACCATCATTTGCCTCCTTGGGTGTAATCAGCCCTTGATTCACATACTGATAGTTTACATTGGTCAAACATTGGGTTGTCAAATATTTTGTTTAACCATCCAACCTGGGAATTTGTGTTTCCTTTTCCTTTTCAATAGGAGACGGATCAAACTTTTGGAAACGAGTGATCTAGGATGATAACAGGTGAAATTTGAAGTGGCACAACGGTTGAATTCCTGAGACTTTGGGCTGGATTTTGCATCGGGCGAACAGGAGCTGGCCACCGACATAAAAGTCATTGGCGAATCCACTCCTGCCTAGCCTGGGGATCCGTCCCACATTTTATGGGTCCCCAGGCTTTAAGAGTTCCGAGGCGGGACTTCCATGAGGGAGGATGCCCTGCCTCATTGAGCTGCCGGCCAATCATCGGACTGGCAGCTCTTAGTCCCAGCAGCGCCACCGGGAGCGGTGGCCACTGTTGGGACTGCAGCCCAGTCGAGGACATGGAGCCAGGAGTGCAGGTAAGTTTGGTTTACCTCGCCGGGGGTAATTGTTCGGGCCCTGGCAAGAGTGGTTGTTTGGGGGGGAAGGGGGATGTCTTGGGTCCTGGAGGTGGTTGGGGAAGCAGGGGTGGCCCTCAATCGGGTACCCTGTGTCCGTTTGTCAGGGCCCACCCCCGGTGCATTGAGAGGCCGCCAGCTTTCACTGGGCAGCCTTTCCTGGCTCCGGGACGCCCGCTTGCCACGGGTAAAATCCTCAGAGGCGGGCAAAGGCCCTTAAGTGGACGTTAATTGGCAACTTAAGGACCTTGATTGGCCTGGGGCGGGCGGCCCATTTTCCACCCCCCAGCCCTGCGTAAAGTGGGCTGGAGGCGGCAGCGGGTTGGGAAAGCCTCCCGGAGTCTCCCGCTCCATTTTGCACCAACCCCCGCCACCATCCGACTCGCTGGGGTGGTGTAGAATTCCGGCCTTTATGTGAAGTGGGAATAAGAGATGACTGGGCCATCTGCAGCCTCATGATGAGGTTTTTATGGGCAGTGTCAGCATTTGGTTTTGGAATGAGGGTAATGTGCATGTGCTTGTGACTGATATTGCTGCACCAGTAAAAATCGGGAAAACTAGAACAACTGATTCATAAAAGGGAAAGCTGCACCATTTTCAGTTCACTGAAGTCCTCTAGTGGCAGAAATCTGCGAATGGAGCATTGATATTACAGTTGATTATTTTGTGTTAATTGTACAGCATCATTAAGGAGCATTACTTCCCCATTCAGCTGCAAAGAATGCTCTAGAACATTCACCTGTTAATGCGGTACTCCTGTAGCTGGGGTAATATTACCTGGTTATTTCCATGGGCTTGCCCCACCTCATTACATTACTTGGCAGTGGTGTAATAAATGTTACCAACCCTCCAGAATTGCCCTGGAGTCTCCAGGAATTAGATATTAATTTCCAGAACATGACTGCGAGCAAGCCAGAGAAAAATCATTGTGGCAATAAAAATTGTGGTTTGAAAAACAATTCTTTGAAAAATGTTGTTTACTATTTATAAAAATATTGGACACAGGGATAAAAGGGCTGTTTGACTGACAGTCCAGAATCATCCAATCAGCATGAGAAGACGGTGCACTGTGAACGTAGACATCAGGTGACCAATGGCAGCAGTGTGGGGGCAGGGCAGGTCGAGGCAAGAGGTCATGTGATTACACCTCCAGAAAATGCCCAACCAGAGTGGGCAATGCTTTGTAACAATGGCACTTTAGTTAAAACTCTTGCAAACACTTTGAACGTTTGCAGATCGACAGATATTCACAATAGCCTCAGTGCAGCTTCCCTCCATTCTCTTTGTTCTGCCCACTTTATCAGGGCACAAACAGTTCCTTTAGACACCCCTGTACTTGATGTGGCCATTTCCTCACTGGTGCGCAGATGTAGTTTTGACATGAGAAACCGCTCTAGAAACCAGCAAACTGAAATCAAGAATATTAATTCCGCAGCATGAAGCTGGTCATCACTGAGTGAAAGTGGAGAAATGAGAGAGATGAATGATGCTTTGTAAAAGCCATGTCATGAAGTGCATGATGTGCTCAGTTATACAGGGCCTTGGTAAGACCAAATCAGGAGTATTGTGTGCTGTTTTGGTCTCCTTATCTGAGGAAGGATGTTCTTGCCATGGAGCGAGTGCAAAGAAGATTTACTAGGCTGATTCCTGGGATGGCAGGATTGACGTATGAGGAGAGATGGGGTCGTCTAGGCCTATAAACTAGAGTTTAGAAGAATGAGAGGGGTTCTCATAGAAACCTATAAAATTCTAACAGGACTAGTCGGGCTAGATGAAGGGAGGATATTCCCGAGGGCTGGGGAGTCCAGAACCAAGGGTCACAGTCTCAGGATACAGGGTATGCCATTTAGAACCGAGATGAGGAGAAATTTCTTCACTTAGAGGGTGGTGAACCTGTGGAATTCTCTAACACAGAAGGCAGTGGAGGCCAAGTCATTAAATATATTCAAGAAGGAGATAGATATATTTCTTAATGCCAAAGGGATCAGGGGATATGGGGAGAAAGTGGGAATAGGGTACTGAATTAGACGATCAGCCATGATCTTTTTTGAATGGCAGAGCAAGCCCGAAGGGCCGAATGGCCTACTCCTCCTATTTTTCTATGTTTCTATACCATTTGGGTTCATATTTTAAAAGTGAGATAACAATCTGAGATAATCTTGAGACACCTTAATGCACACCATCTAACCATCAGATATAATTCCCAATCACATATGTGTCCTCTAGTTCCCCCTACTATCTATCTGACTCTGGCACAGCAATAAGATGATCCAAATAACCAGTACAAATCACTTGTACCATAGTAAAAAAGATCCCAATAATCCCAGTCATCAACAACAATAACTTGCATTTAAATAGTGCCTTTAACATAGTAAAACTCACAAATGCACTTCACAGGAGCGTTATATAACAAAATGTGACACCGAGACATACAAGAATATATGAGAACAGGTCACTTATTCAAGGAGATATTGAGACGGATGACCAAAATATTGACCAAAGAGGTAGGGTTTAAGTAGTGAATCAAAGCAGAAGAGAGAGTTGGAGAGGTGTAGGGAAAGAATTCCAGAGCCCAGGAAACTGAGGGCACGACCGTCAACAGTGGATTAAAAGCGAAGATGCTCAAGAGACCAGAATTAGATGCATGCAGAAATCTCAGAGGGCTGGAGGAGGTGACAATGATAGAGAGGGCCGAGGCATGGAGGGATCAAGAGGTATTCAAGTGGCTTTTATTAATTTTCTTCCCTCTTTCCTGAAGGTGCAGAGTAATTAGGGATAACGTTCAATGTGTGCCCTGAAGCCTCTAATCCCTCAGTGTGTAGGAGACTCATCAGTGAGTATTGACAGGCTAACTGATTGTGGGAGGGAAGACAGGCAAGCCACACTTTGCTCTCAGCTAATGCTCACGGATGCCTCCTTCAAGACACAGGGGGGGGGCATAATTTATGGTCCTGCCGCCAAAATCGGCTGAAAACAATGGCGGCCTGCCTGTGCGCACCGCACGTTGGAGAGGCGCCGCGCTATTAAGTGCAGCAGCTCATTTAAATAGCTGGGGCGGACTGCCCCCCACCCCGATGACGCGGAGGGAGAGGGCTGTCCGTCCCCGGCAATGGCGTCAGCTGCCTTCGCCTCCTTTTTAAAAGGGCTTCGAGTCCTACATTTCAATTTAAATATTTAAAGAGAGATTGATTTTAAAAAAATTAAATAAATTTATCTTGCCCCTCTCCCACCCTCCCAATTGCCATAGAATTAATTACTTTCCCTCTTCCCCCCCCCCCAAAAAAACACTTTTCTTGTCCACTTGACTTACCCCCCCCCCCCCCAAAAGTGCATCCACGTTACACTATAACCCTTCCCACTATCCCCTACACTAATGTGACGCCACTCCCGACCCCCACACTGAGAAACTTACCTGCTTCCACCACCTCCCCACCAATGTTCTGCCTTGGTTCCCCGGACAGGAATCCAAAGGCGTGGGAGTGCCGGCCTTCGGCACTAATACTGCAGCTGCGCAGATGGCGGGAGCATAAAGGTAATTTATTCCTTTATTTAAATTTATTTACGTATTTAAATAGGGTTCCCGTCACCGAGTGGCTGGCGGGCGGGCCGCCCGCCACGGGGCCTAGCCGGCGGCGGCAATACCAGGCCGGGCCTTCTCGGCATCAAGGTCCGTGGCTGGCCTCTCCCAGAGGCAATTTCCAGCCCGCCACAACCCCCGACTTCAGGGGCGGGGAGGTGTTCAGTAAAATTCAGCCCAGGAACTCGGTGGCCATTAGTAACAGGAACCATGACTGATTTATTTCCCTCTCCTTAGCCCAGAGTTGTTAAGGTGAATTACTGCACTCTGGCTGACATCCGTCACTGCAGTACAGGTCACAAATTGAATCCAGGCCCTTCAAAAAAATTTCTGTGCCAGACCTAACGCTGGAAGAACCTTGTGCATCCCAAACAGGCATCCCTTCACACTGACATTCAACGATCCCTGGCGTCTGCCTACTTGTCAGAGTTTGCGGTCAAAAAAACCAGTGCACAATTTGAAGGTCTGGTGCTGCATGTTCTTTATTTATTAGAGTGCTTCGGAATGCTCCCAAACGTTTCCCACACAAGGTAGACCCTACCACGTTTGTCACACAATGGAGCAATGTCTGGACTGGTTCATTCTAAGGTACCCAGTGGACAGATAAGCAAGGTGAATTATAATGTGCTGATTAATCTCTGTTCCCGAGCAATTTAATCCTCGAGTCCTCCCCCACCCACCCCCTCTTGCAGCCACTTCTCCCACTGAAGCCATCAAATCAGAATTTTAAAGTGCAACACATTGAGCATTGTAACTTTTAAAGAGACATACAGAGGGCATAAGATACTCTTTTTACGAAACACAAGGAAGTGGTAATTTTATGGTTTGCTAAAATATTACACAAGTGGCCGGTTTTCAGTGCATCAGACTGAAAAGCAACACCTCGTGAATTGTGTCTGCTGACCGAAACCAGCGTGCACCATGCACAGATCACCTGACAATGCTACAGGAAAGTCAACTGTGCTTGTGCAGAGTGCGTGTGTGTATTTGTGTGTGTTGCTGCAGAACTGGTGTACCCACAGAGCAGCACAGTCAGGTGGCTTTCGTGCTGGCCTCCACTGAAATAGCACCCAGTAGAGTCCAACTACTTGCAGCGTTCAGGATGAGGTACACTGCAGAGATTGATGTTGTAGATCGTACTTGAGGGACCAACTGATGTAAAATATGTGGTAAAACTGTATGTAAAAGTCAGTCAGGAGAGTGATGTGAACTGAACAATTAGGTGACACATACATGGCGACTGTTCGTGTTTGAGTCCTATCGCTACTCCGAGTTCACTGATCTAAGACAGCTCAAAGCAATGGACTTGAACAACAGTGCCATAAACCACCTACTTTGCCATGGCACTGCGTCTTCTGAGGCTGCTGTAAAGGATTTTCTGTCTGAGGGAATCACAGTAGTTTCTATCCACAAGATGGTAGATTCTAGTGAACCCCTGAAAATACCAAGGAATCTTGTGCTATCAGTGGCTTTTAAAAAGTCTTTCTTTCTCTTGCCTTGGCCCATGTTGGATGCTTTGAAGGTTTGCAGGGTAGTAAGAAGGGAACAGGCTGCATTTTGCTCTCAGCAACAATGGGAGGTGGGGGGGATTTTAATTTTCTTGAGCTGCTGGGAGCTGGAAATTGAGGTTTTCCTTCACACTTTGGAGTTTTACCAGGGGAGGGGGCAAAGGGGGAGGAGGACGGAGCCCTGGTTTGTGAGGGGTGGGGGAGATCAGAAGGGTCGGGGTGGGGGGGGGGGAATTGGAAGGGTCAGAGGGGGAAATCCAATCACAGGAAGGTTGGTTAGACAGGCACGCTGCATCAAGCAGGTAAATGGAAAGGCACCTATCTCCTGATCCAGCAGCCCTTTGCCTTGGTTTAGGTGCCAGCTTTCCCCCGGCTCTGAAAGTCAGCCAGCTAGGGTTAAATTTCAGATGGTGAATAAAAATGAGGCATAGCCTGAGTGTAATATTTAAAGTGTCAATCTGCCTCCTTGGAGTGTATTTTAACACTTTAAACCCCCACCTCCCCATGCCCCAACCTGACACAAACCCATCTGTTTTTTGGGGTTAAAATTCCCCCAATATGTAAGGCAGGTTGTGGCTTTATACAAGGTCAAGGAGGTTCCAAATATCAAGGAAAATCCACTGTGTTATTTCCATTGATTTTGTTTTGATCAATGCTTCTTCCAGTTCATGTGAAGAAACTGGAAACTATAGGAGTCCACGGTCAAATTGTCAATCTGATTTGGGATGTGCACTCCAACTCTTATGTACGTATAAGGATTGATGGTAGATCTACTGAATCTATCTCCCTCAAAAAGGCAGTGACTACAGCCACTATCCAACTCAACGCCTTCATTGTTGATTTGTTCAATACCATTTTAAGGACCAGCTTAGGAAGCTGTAACACATTCTAAATCAATGTCAAAATCAGAACTTCCAGAGCAGTGGCTATGCTTGCAGACTCCAACTTGCTGTGAATTACATTTTTTTTCATTCTTGGTGCCGACATCCTCTTGCACAAAAACACATTTTGTGTACTTTCTTCCATACAAGTAATGGAAAATTGAGTGCGACAGCAACTCAAATTACAACAAGCCCGCTGCGCTCTCAGTTTATCTACTTGTTTTCTCTTATCATAGGTGTGACCATCAGGTTTCCATTTTTATCAATGCACAAAGCACCAGTAGAAGCTGTAAAATCCCATGTAATTAAAAAAAATGTATTCATTCATGCAGTAGCCTTGATCATGACCCTAAATCCAGGGCTGGTTACAAATTGGCAGGCTTTTTGTTGGGAGCTGTATGAAAGCTTTTGCAAGTTTTCTAGGTTGGCAGACTTGGCCACTCAGAGGAATTTCAAGCCGTTCTTTTATCCTATAAAATTACAGTCCTTTCTCATAACCTTTGCCAGTTGTCCCGTCCCCAATCCCTCACTACTCAAGATGCAACTGTTTTACCAGATTACTGCTTAAAACCTGTGACCTACCTGAGGACTGTGCTGTGGGTACAGGGCTAAAGCAGTGACAAAAATATCACATCAAATACAACATTGGACATAAAGCTATATATCTAGAGGACAAAAGATATAGTGATGTATCTAGGAAGATTGTTACCAAGTCCCATCGACATTTCATCAACTGCAACGGAAAATGTCACTGACACTGTTGCTGACAAATGTTACAACCAGCAAATTGAATAAAACTGGTTTAGTCAGCAACTCAGCATGCAAGAAAGTTGACAACAGCAAAAAATAAAGGAAATAAGTATGTAACAGAAAACTTTGAATACAGCTTGGAAAGAGAAGAACACTTCCAGAGATCCCATCTACAGCACTGCCGCTATTTTTTAAAAGAATGTTTCATGCTAACATTCCGAGACACACTTTGTCTAAATTTACTCTCCAGTCCTTCCACTTCAGCTCTGCAGACTACACAAACAAACACAGCTGAAACCTGATGGTTTCTACAGTGGAATTTCTGATATTTAAAGATGACATTCTCCTTAAACTGGTGTTAACCTTTCACTGAATTTTATCCATATTCATGAGATGCTACATACACACACGTATTTTCTCTCTGCAGTTGTGGCTAAGTTCAGGCGAGCCTTACAAACTGCTGCACACTAAATATTTTAAAATATCCTCTGTAATTTTGCGCTTGGATAACAGCTGTGGCTCAGTTGGTAGCTATCTTGTCTCTGAATCAGAAGGTGGTGGGTTTATGTCCTACTCGAGAGACTTGAGCACAAAATCTCAGCTGACGCTCCCACTGCCAGTACTGAGGGAGTGCTGCACTGTCAGAGGTGCTGTCTTTCTGAAGAGATGTTAAACCAAGGCCCCATCTACCTTCTCAGGAGGACACAAAAGATCCCAGGGCACTATTTTTTAGAGGGGGAGTTCGTCCCAGTGTCCTGGGCCAATATTTATCCTACAATCAGCACCTAAAAAACTGACACATTGCTGTTTGTGGGAGCTTGCTATGCACAAATTGGCTGCTGTCTTTCCTATATTACAACAGTGACTACACTTCAAAAGTACTGGATTGGCTGTAAAGCGCTTTGAGATGACATAGGGGCAGTGGGACTTGCTATGAAGGAATGATTCATGGAAGGTGGGGGGCATCTGGATAGAAGGCATAGGATTAGGAGAGAGGCCACCTGCAATGGGCTTTATCCACCCAGGCTTCAGGGCCCTCATTGAGGAGGACGAGCAGCTCAGAAGGAGGGGGATCCAGGCACTGGCAACCTCAGTGCTGAGTTCACGAGAGGTGCTAAATAAGTATCAGTCTTTCTTTTTAGGGGAGCTAGAAACAGGGCGGGCAGTAGTATTTTTGCTCCTCCTAGCTCCAGATCCAACTCAGTACATTTTAAAATCTCTCCATGTTGGTTGCGGTCCAACCAGTTGCCTCAGAGCAAACCAACCTTACAGCGGGTGCCTTACATGTGCAAAACGACTTACGCCTGTTTCAGGTGTGGGCACTGCATGACGATTCTTTGGCCTCTACCAATATGGCGGGCACTGCACTTCCAGCCCGTAATGAGTGTGCACTCCCTGGTCGCCATATTTGAGTTTTTGAAAGTCGTTCAGAATCTCAAAATCAAGGGTTGTGCAGCCAAATTTCTAGGCCCGCGTGTGTTCTGTACCCCAGTGTCCAATATCCAGGTCAAAATTGTAAAAGGCGCAGAAGCTTTTTCCTTCTGTGTTTGATGGAGTGGATTACTGTAGAATTACATGTTCACAGACAGAGGTTGTCTGAATGGGTGTGAAAATCAGCAATGGCCATCCAGTGATGCTTTTCATTATAAGTCGTCGTCATCCTGTTTCGTTGGTGTTCAAAATTGTGAAGGGTTTTGATAAAATGCCTGAGAGAAACCTATTTCTAATGGTCAGTGAGTCAGTAACTAGAGGATATAATTTTATGATCATCACCAAAAGAACCAAGCAGGGGATGGAATCGTTTCAGTTTTTACAGAGCCTGGTTAGGGCCTGGAACACCCCAATGTGGTGGAAGCAGAAACCTACCAACTTTTAAATTGGAAATGGATAAATATTTGAAAAAGGAAGGTTAAAAAAAAAAGGTTAACAGGGAAAGAGCAAGGGAATGCAACTAAGTGGACATAAGAACATAAGAAATAAGAAGTTCATTTGGTCCCTCCAGCCTCCTCCCCCAATCAATAAGGTTATGGCTAATCATCTCCCTCAACTCCACCTTTCCCACCTGATCCCCATATCCCTCGATTCCGTTACTGTCCAAATAGTTATCAATCTTAGTCTTGCATATACTCAATGACTGAGCATCCACAGCCCTATAGGATATAGAATTCCAAAGATTCACAACCCTTTCAGTGAAGAAATTTCTCCTCATCTCCTTATCCTGAGGCTATGACCTCTAGTTTGAGACTCCTCAACCACAACAGCCTCTCAGCATCTACCCTGTCAAGCCATCTGAGCATTTTATACATTTCAATGAGATCATCGCCCATTTTTCTAAACTCCAGAGAGTTTAGGCCCAAGCTTTCCTTTTAGGACAACACTGTCACCCCTGGAATCAATCTACTGAACCTTTGTTGTACCCCCTCTAAAGCAAGTCTATCCTTTCTTAGGTAAGGAGACCAAAACTATACACAGCACTCCTGGTGTGGATTCAGCAAAGTCCGATATCATTCTCTTTCAGAGAGACGGGACAGGTGCGACAACCCTGATGACCTTCCTTCCATGCTGCAAGATTCTACAATCTCCCAGGAATGAAGTCCAGTGACCTTTGCCTGCATGGAGTATCGGAAAACCAACCGGATTTTTTTGGACCTCACAAATGTAAATTCAGATTGTGGATCATTCAAGCACGCTGTCCAGCTACCCACAGTGAAAGAAATCGACGGTAATCACTTTGTCAGCCCTTAAAAGTTACAATATTTTCTTCTCCACCTTTATTGTTTTAATATCTATAAGAATCAATAGAATGTAATATCTGCTTTGAACCGACTACGCAAGACTCTATTCTTCATAAGTGATTTACAAAGTACATTTTCTTCCCTGCCTTGACTAGTTAATATTCATATTTTTATAGGTGGAGTTAACTGCTGCATCAATTTTGTAGTTAACTGAAACTCTGCAGTTTGTAAATCAGATTTTTTATATGAAAGTTGTCAATAAAAGGAATCTCTATGCAAGTTATATTACATTTACTCTGAAGAATACCTATAAATTATTAATTGTTTGATGTGTGATATAGTAAATCCCACAAGATAATGAAACTCTGTGGAATGCTGCCCGATATTAAAATGCTGTGAATTTCCAATTAATGGATTGAAATGAAGACCAAAAGAGTTGATCACATAGAATAGCTGACAAATTTGAAAATGCAATGCTGTGCGGCATTCTAATGTTGGTTCTGCTGAGCATACCACCACCCGAGAGACACACAATTCATTAACATGTTTCCCCAACACTTATTTAAAACTGAATCGGAATAATTAGATATTGACATCACGGAATATTGGCAGTCCCCTCAAAAACCGGCATAATCAAGGAGCTCTGAAAGATAGACAAGAGGGGGGAATTTTTACGGGCAAGGGGAGGTGGGTTTTGGGTGCATGCAGAGAGTTAAAACCTCTAAAAGTGACACCGGGTCGAGGACCCGACATCATCCCGCCACTTCCAGGTTTCACCTAGGCAGGTTTGCAGCTGAGTGGGGAACTCCTTGGATCTGTTGGGTAAGTAATTGACATTTTTTTTATTCATTCATGGGATGTGGGCGTCACTGGCTAGGCCAGCATTTATTGCGCATCCCTAATTGCCCTTGAGAAGGTGGTGGTGAGCTGCCTTCTTGAACCGCTGCAGTCTATGTGAAGTAGGTACACCAACAGTGCTGTTAGGGAGTTCCAGGATTTTGACCTAACGACAATGATGGAACAGCGATATAGTTCCAAGTCAGGATGGTGTGTGACTTGGATGGGAACGTGCAGGTGGTGATGTTCCCATGCATCTGCTGCTCTTGTCCTTCGAGGTGGTAGAGGTCGCGGGTTTGGAAGGTGCTGTCTAAGGAGCCTTGGTGTGTTGCTGCAGTGCATCTTGTAGATGGTACACACTGCTGCCACTGTGCGTCGGTGGTGGAGGGAGTGAATGTTTGTGGATGGGGTGCCAATCAAGCGGACTGCTTTGTCCTGGATGGTGTTGAGCTTCTTGAGTGTTGTTGGAGCTGCACCCATCCAGGCAAGTGGAGAGTATTCCATCACACTCCTGATTCGTGCCTTGTAGATAGTGGACAGGCTTTGGGGAGTCAGGAGGTGAGTTACTCGCCGCAGGATTCCTAGCCTCTGACCTGCTCTTGTAGCCACGGAATTTATATGGCTACTCCAGTTCGGTTTCTGGTCAATGGTAGCCCCTTGGATGTTGATAGTGGGGGATTCAGCAATGGTAATGCCATTGAATGTCAAGGGGAGATGGTTAGATTCTCTCTTTTTGGAGATGGTCATTGCCTGGCACTTGTGTGGCACAAATGTTACATAAACATAAACAAATAGGTAATTAACTGCTATTTTAATGAACCATTCTGGCTTTAACAGCCAGCGCACCCATTTCCCAAACTGTCAGTAACTCGTCAGGGTCAACCTTGTGAGTGCATGGTGGGAAATGCTTCTTCAGTGAAACTGGCAGGCTGGGAGGCTTTGAACACAGTGAAACTGAAGCGATGCAGCCCTGCCCAGGTGAGAGGCTAGTGCTCACAGTCCTTCTGACAATGTGCTTTCACTGCTTGGCAGATGATTGGCAACCTCTTGGAAGTCAGTTCACCTGTCTTGCACTTCACTCATCTTCAGCTGCGCTTCCCTGCTGCCAGCCTTCACCAAGCATGGGAGTAACTTATGCAGCTCCACCTTGCACCCACAATGAGAAACAAGAGGAGCAGTAACACCAACAGGAACACCAGCAGCAGAACCAGCCGCCTTCTCCTCTGTCCATGGGATGGACACAGGGGATGGACACAGATTCAGCTCCTAGGAGGCGAAACTCCCAATACAGAGTTCACAGACAGAGGATCAGCTCTCTCAAGATGTCTGGGCACCAGTGCCTCAGGCTTTCATGGCAGGTCATTGCTGACATCTGGAGCCTCATAGAACAAGACCTCCTTCCCAGTGGATCAGATGGGCATGCATTGTCACTGGCTGTCAAGTTGGCTATCACTGGTGGGCAGTAGATAATACTTCAATTAATAATTTTAATTTAGAGATTGTTAATTGTTGTTAGCCATGGGTATTAAGAGATATGGAGCCAAGGTGGGCAGATGGACTTAAGATACAGATTGACCATTGTCTGACTGAATGTTGGAACAGGCTCAAGGGGCTGAATGGCCACTCCTGTTCCTATATATTAACTACATTACAACAGTGACTACACTTCAAAAATACTTCATTGGCTGTAAAGCACTTTAGAACATCCTGATGTCATGAAAGAAAGATTTGCATTTCTACAGTGCCTATGGAATATACAATAGACTGTGTAAGGCTCTAAAGTCTTTCATATATATAGGAATGTTCTAACTACAGTGCAGTGCACACAATGTATATTATGCTCTGTTATAGATGTCACACTATATATAATGGGCTCTATTTTAGAGGGATAACACTGTATGAATTCTTTAATACACAATGGACAATGTTTTCCTGTTTATTTAATGAAGAGGTTAAATACACTTTTGTACCATTATTCATAACCAAACAAAATGACAGGTATAGGCAGTTTATACAACATCACTGGATTTTAATGTTTGGGGACACCAAAAACAATCAATCACCATACACCCATAACAATAATCATATTAATCTTCTCAAGGAGCCAACAATCCACTTAACTGGTGCAGATGGTGAAAACTTTGCCAATCCAGATGTGAAGTTGGCATTATTTATGGAGGATGGCAAAATTATAATCAGATGGAACTCTCCATCTCTTCTCAAGGCTCTGCGTGTAGACAGTTTGACTTATTAAACCACATTGCATGTAATATTGGCTGGCTCTTCAAGCCTGTGCAACTGCTTCTAAACTACAACATAACTTTTTTCCAAAATAAAAAGTGCAGGAATTCCACCCAACTGCATCTTTTCAAGCACTGGGAGTCTTAAAAAAGTCAAGCTCAGTCATATCCAAATAACTGTCCCATCACTCCCGAGAATGCATGGAACAATTTTAAACATCTCCCTCATCAATACCACTGGCCTTTTCAAAATACTTATCCTTTGTGAAAGAAGAACATATTATGGATTTATGAAAACTTATTTATGAAGGGTAAAACACATTACTTGAGAAATTGCCAAGTTTGGAATTCTGACAGACAATTGTAGCTGGTACAGATTTGACACATGGGAAGCTTTCAAACTTTTTTACCCTGTGTGACATTTTAAGAATATGTGCTGGGGAATGGAAATTTTCCAATTTCAGATCCCCTGGGCTGGATATTAACCATCCCTGCCTGTAAAATAGCAGGCTTTATAAGCTCATGTTCTCGCACTAAACTAAATTTAATATGTTTCATATAAATTCCATTTACAGATAAAATATGTTAAAATTGCAAATAATGCAAGTAAACTTAGTTGACTGACAGACAAAATGCCACTATTCTAAATCTCCAAGCTGCAATTTTGTAAATAATGTTCGTTTAGCAGAATGCAGCAACATGTGCAATTAAAAAAAAATTCAACAACACATGACTGTTGGCACATTTAATGTTATAGATCTTGATATTAACCCACTTCCCCACCCTCTGCAGCAGGCGGGAGTGGGTCAGGCAAGGGAGGGGTTAAAAATAAAAAACAGAATGTATCCCCAATCACATTATTATGGCGGTAGGTTTTGAGGCATCTGAGTGACCTATCAAGGCGAGGCGGGGCATATCATTAACATATTTAAATCGGGCTCCCACCCAGCTCTGAAAGGGAGGCAGGAACTACTGACTCCAAAAGGCAAGAAAAATTTGCATTTAGTTTTTTAGTTTAGTTTAGTTATACAGCACTGAAACAGGCCCTTCGGCCCACCGAGTCTGTGCCAACCATCAACCACCCATTTATACTAATCGTACACTAATCCCATATTCCTACCACATCCCCACCTGTCCCTATATTTCCCTACCACCTACCTATACTAGGGGCAATTTATAATGGCCAATTTACCTACCAACCTGCAAGTCTTTTGGCTTGTGGGAGGAAACCGGAGCACCCGGCGAAAACCCACGCAGACACAGAGAGAACTTGCAAACTCCACACAGGCAGTACCCAGAATTGAACCCAAGTCGCTGGAGCTGTGAGGCTGCGGTGCTAACCACTGCGCCACTTATATAGTGCCTTTCACGATTACAAGCTGTCCCAAAGCGCTTTACAGCCAATGAAGTACTTTTGAATTGTAGCCACTGTTCTAATGTAGGAAATGCAGCGGCCAATTTGTGCACAGCAAGCTCCCACAAACAGCAATGTGATAACGACCAGATAATCTGTTTTTGTAATGTTGATTGAGGGATAAATATTGGCTAAAACGCCAGGGAGAACGCCCCTGCTCTTCTTTGAAATAGTGTCATGGGAACTTTTACATCCACCTGAGAGGGCAGAAGGGGCCTCGGTTTGATATGTCATCCGAAAGAAGGCACCTCTGACAGTGCAACACTCCCTCAGTACTGCCCTGCATTGTCAGCCTTGATTTTTATCCTCAAGTCCTGGAGTGGGTCTTGGACCCACAACCTTCTTACAGCACTCCACGTGGCCCAGGAGGGGCAGGAGTGCTCTCCCCAGCCCCACAAGGAAACCTTCGGCCTCCCCTCTGCCAATCGCAGCCTTTCCAGGTTCTTCAGCCATTTCCAGTCCCCTCCCTCACACTGGCCCAGTAAACATCGAGGCCAGAATTAGGATTGAGTTGTATTAAGGTGGAGGCATATGATGCAAGACTGTACCTTGGAAAGGCAGTGCATCTTTACATCATTCATATACCAACATATGAAAATTAACAGGTGGGATAATACTAGCTGGCCCATCAAACCTGACCCACAACCTGATGGCTGAAACATTATGACCAAACACTTCCTACTCTCCTCCCCCTCAAGTGCTATGAAATTTCCTGGGAGTGGTTAAAAAAAAAACAGAAAAATAAACCAGGATCAATAGAAGAAGCAATAACCTGGAAATGTCCTCTCTGATCCCCTCACGTGATCTAAACCAGTCCAGGGGATCACATCGACCGAGTGTGTTCTACACCTGTGGTAGGAGTGATTCTAAAGGCCTGGGACAGATTTTGATCCAGTGAGGCATTGACTGTGGGGAAGTTAACATTTAAGTCAACACATTTCCTTAATGATGTATATTGTACAGGTGCAATACTAAATCTCAGTACAAATTAAAAATCTGCATCTTCTTCGAGGTTCTCTATTAATATTCTAAGATGGTTTTACAAAAAAAACAGATCTGTACCAAAGGGAGCAATAAAAAGCTAACTTGGAAATAATGCAAAGAATATGTCCTTTCGTAGCATATAATTAGAGTAACAATTAGATAATGTTCCTTTCTATGAGATTTTGAGAGGATATGAAACAAGCTGAGCTGATAATTATAGTAACTGAGGCACATTTGTCCACATAACAACAGTCATTGTCTTTCAAAAAGAGTTTGATGTACGTGAAGTGCTTGAGAACTTTCCGTGAGGTGCAATAGAGCGCTGCATAACTGCAAGTCTTTAATTAGCTATACAGCCTTGAAACTAAATATAATTGTTGGCTAAAAATATTCATGTCGTGCAACATATTCCTGAGCTACAAATATCTGCCAACTAGTTGCAAGCAAAATTGGAAATCTGGAAGATTGTTGAGATTGCTAATGCGTTTAAAAGGGATTTTAAAACAATCATGGATTTTTTTTGGTGGTTCACAGATTGAATGAGATTTCTTTTTGGTTTCCTCCCTCCCGCCATTGGATTGGTTCCCCTGCCCCAAACTCTCTCCTTTAAGACGCTCCAGCTAACCTACCTCTTAAAACTCTATATAAATGCACACTGTTGTGGTTGCTGTTTAAGCCCCTTTATGCCCTGTTAATATCAGTCCTGCTGCAATTGCAAAGCGACAGTTGTACAACCTCTTCCAAGGTTTGTTCCTCTGTGCCAGATGCTCCACACCTGCTTGGTGACTCCCCAAAAGCCGATCTGCTGCGTGAGAATCGTGGGACCCTCCCATCCTACCAGTCCGTATCCTGTGCATCAATGTGTTGCCCCACCATCGTAAAGGAGATTTTGCGAACAAAGCGTATTGACCGACTGAAACAAAAAGTGGCAATTTCCTCAAAGCACAGCAGTTGTGGTGGGGGCTGTGCTTTGGTAGTGATGTTCAGATTATCTGTCAAAGCATATCTCGTCAATTTGAAGCAATTCCATTGAACTGAGGGCACAGTGTTCTCTGTGATTACCACACTGGCAGTTCTATGCAGATACTGGCACAGAAAGCAAAACATAACAGCTGCACTTATATGTGCATCTTTACTCATCTGAACTCCAGTAAACAACCAGCCTCGTCAAAGTCAGCTACTGTGACAAGGCAACCCTCCAGGATGTGGGATTATGGTATCTTGCTCGGTTGGTTTACACAGCTGATGTTAATTTATGAAATTTAACAGCAACGTATTTCACAAACACCCAACATCTCTCTCATTCTACACTAATTAAAGACTTTAATTTTTCAAAACACTTGACTCTCACCCACAAAGTCCTCTGGCTGTCTGACCTTTGTGTATCATCAGTTCTCATGCAGGCAGCTAGATGGGCCTGTCTATCTCAGACTGGGAAAGCAATGAACATTATTGCCAGCCAATTCCACAGCACTATTAATGGTGGTGGTGGTGATATCCACCAAAAAGGACAAAAAAGCCCAAGGGAAAATAGATTCAGAGGATTACCAGAGGGCTGAAAACAGCAGAGGCCGTAGAGGAGCACAGAAAGTGTAGGGGGGGGGGGGGGGTACTTAAAAAAGTAATTAGGAGAGCGAAGAGGGGGCATGAAAAAACACTGGCGGGCAAGAAAAAGGAAAATTCCAAGGCATTTTATAAGTATACTAAGGGCAAGAGGATAACCAGGGACAGAGTAGGGCCCATTAGGGACCAAAGTGGCAATCTGTGTGTGGAGCCAGAGGACGTAGGTGAGGTTTTAAATGATTACTTTTCATCTGTGTTCACTATGGAGAAGGACGATGTATGTGTAGAGATCAGGGAGGGGGATTGTGATATACTTGAACAAATTAGCATTGAAAGGGAGGAGGAATTCGCTGATTTAGCAGGCTTAAAAGTGGATAAATCCCCAGGCCCGGATGCGATGTATCCCAGGCTGTTATGTGAGGCAAGGGAGGAGATAGCAGGGGCTCTGACACAAATTTTCAAATCCACTCTGGCCACAGGAGAGGTGCCAGAGGACTGGAGGACAGTGAATGTGGTACCATTATTCAAGAAGGGTAGCAGGGATAAACCAGGTAATTACAGGCCAGTGAGTCTAACATCAGTGGTAGGGAAACTATTGGAAAAAATTCTGAAGGACAGGATTAATCTCCACTTGGAGAGGCAGGGATTAATCAGGAATAGTCAGCATGGCTTTGTCAGGGAGAGATCATGTCTAACAAATTTGATTGAATTTTTCGAGGTGGTGACTAGATGTGTAGATCAGGGTAAAGCAGTTGATGTAGTCTACATAGACTTCAGTAAGGCTTTTAATAAGCTCCCACATGGAAGATTGGTTAAGAAAGTAAGAGCCCATGGGATCCAGGGCAATTCTGCAAATAAGATCCATAACTGGCTTAGTGGCAGGAGGCAGAGGGTGATGATCAAGGGTTGTTTTTGCGATTGGAAGCCTGTGACGAGTAGTGTACTGCAGGGATTGATGCTGGGACTCTTGTTGTTTGTAGTGTACATTAATGATTTAGAAGTGAATATAGGAGGTATGATTAGTAATTTCGCAGAGGACATGAAAATTGGTGGTGTCATAAATAGTGAGGAGAGCCTTAGATTACAGGACGATATAGATGGGCTGGTGAGATGGGCAGAGCAGTGGCAAATGGAATTTAATCCAGAGAAGTGTGTGGTGATGCAGTTTGGGAAGACTAACAAGGCAAGAGACTATACAATGGATGGTAGGACCATAGGAAGTACAGAAGGTCAGAGGGACTTTGGTGTATTTGTCCATAGATCACTGAAGGCAGCAGCACAGGTAGATAAGGTGGTTAGAGATGACGAGCTGGCTAAGTCCATGGCAGCATCTCTTTCAAAAATGTATATTGAGCAAATTGATTGCTTTTAAGTCATTTTTCCACATTACGATGTTTGAAAGGTTCATGTCAGGACTTGAGGTTCTCTGCACCTGCTGATGAAATCGATATGGGCAAGACGAGCAGCTTGAAACAGAAATTTATATTTATATGCTTACACATTCTGATCAGGCTAACGGCACTTTAAATGGAAATCAACTGTATAAGTAACGCCTTAATTCAACGTGTGAGTTCCTGGATGTTTTATCAAATGAACTCAAATGAATGAAGGTTGAGGCGCACCTGAATTTTTAATCGGGTTTATTGGAGTTAAGAGACCATAGGATTGAATGGGACAGCACTATCTCGTTAGACATATTTTTTTTAATCTTAAATTTCTGATGTTTGGAACATACAGGATACTTGCCTTTATTAGCCAAGGCACAGAATGTATGAGCAGGGAGGTTATGATGGAACTGTATAAAACGCTAGTTAGGCCACAGCTGGAGTCCTGTGTACAGTTCTGGTTGCCACACTATAGGAAGTATGTGATTTGTACTGGAGAGGGTTCACAGGAGATTCACCAGGATGTTGCCTGGGTTGGAGCATTTCAGCTATGAAGTATGACTGGATAGGCGAGGGTTGTTTTCCTTTGAGCAGAGAAGGCTGAGGAGGGATCTGATTGAGGTGTACAAAATTATGAGGGGCATAGATAGGAAGAAACTGTTTCCCTTAGCGGAGGGGTCAATAACCAGGGGGCATAGATTTAAGGTAAGGGACAGGAGGTTTAGAGGGGATTTGAGGAAAAACTTTTTCACCCAGAGGGTGGTTGGAATCTGGAACACACTGCCTGAAGGGGTGATAGAGGCGGGAAACCGCACAACATTTAAGAAGTATTTAAATAAGCACTTGAAATGCCAGAGCATACAAGGCCATGGGCCAAGTCCTGGAAAATGGGATTAGAATAGATAGGTGGTTGATGGCCGGCATGGACACGATGGGCCAAAGGGCCTGTTTCTATGCTGTATAACTCTGTGACTCTAAAAGGTTTTTCGCAACTTGTCCCCTGTTTTCTTCCCCACTAACCTAGTGTGTCAGCCATGGCTCAGTTAGTAGTGCTCTCAATCTGCACGCCCTCCGCCTTCCCCCCACACCCCCACTAATTCAGAAGGTTTTGGGTTCAAGTCCAACTCCATACCTTAAGTAAGAGATGATCTAGGCTGATGGTCCAGTGCAGTACTGAGGGAGTACTGCACTACTGGAGGTGCCATCTTTTTGATGCTGTTTCACCTGAGAGAGCAAACAGGACCTCAGTGTATGTGAAAGACTTTGTGATACTATTTCAAAGAGGAGCAAGAGAGCTATCTCTGGTGTCCTGGCCAATTTTTATCCCTCAATCAACATCACAGAAGGATAACAGATTATCTGGTTATTAACACATTGCTGTTTGGGGGAGCTTGCTGTGCACAAATTGCCGGCCGCATTTCCTACATTACAATAGTGACTGTATTTCAGAAATACTTCATTGGCTGTAAAGTGCTTTGGGAGGGCGTGAAAGGTGCTATTATAAATGCAAGTCTGTCTTTCTTTCACATTCTACACAAACACAACCTGAAGCCCATATAGATCTTTCACCCTGGGCTCACCTATTAACTGTGCCAATCATTTCAAATACAATTCCCCCTTATGAACTAATGCATTGAGCAATAAACAAGAGATGGTGAGCATTCACTTCGCTGAAGAAAATGTTGCATAAACATGCTTTAGAAGATTGTTCAGTGTGCCAAAATGACATTTTAACCTAGGTGTATGATACAGTGTTACTCACTTTTGTTATGACCGAAGCGGGAGGAATGCACTGTTAATTCAGTCCCACTTCTCCATGGGTCGCAGCATATCAAAAACCTTTCCCACCTACCGAAGAACTTACTCGATTTGTCCCCCAGAATGAAGCACACCAACCAGGTTTCTTTAATCAACAACAAAATTAACTATTTATTATAAAAACAAGTCTTAACCAGTAATGAGATAAATCTATATATGAAAAGCTCCTTATTTCCCTATCCCTCAGTCACATACACATAATTGCAAATAAACTGGTTAACCGGGGAAAAAAGGATTTTGGTTTACAGCTGTTTCATAGGAATAAAAGGAATAATAAAACAAATTAGTTTGTCACGTTCTGGTAGGAAGTCCTTCGGTTTGGTGAGGTGTCCCAGAGTCAAATAGTCAGATGCCACTTGAAGTCTCTCCATGCCAGTTTGATGAACAGCCTGTGATGGATAGGCATTCAAGGCAATAACCTGCAGCAGGCTTCACATAGGTCTGCCATCAGAGGTGTAGCAACAGGTCTGCTTAGGTCAAAATCCTGCAACTCCCTTCCTAATAGCATTGTGAGTGACCCTACCCACCACCTTCTCATGGGCAATTAGGGATAGGCAATAAATGCTGGCCTGGCCAGTGAGGTCAATATCCCATGAAACAAATAAAAAGTATAGCAGTAGAAGACTGAGAGCAGCACTGTGGCGCAGTGGTTAGCACTGCAGCCTCACAGCTCCAGCGACCCGGGTTCAGTTCTGGGTACTGCCTGTGTGGAGTTTGCAAGTTCTCCCTTTGACTGCGTGGGTTTCTGCTGGGTGCTCAGGTTTCCTCCCACAGCCAAAGACTTGCAGGTTGATAGATAAATTAGCCATTGTAAATTGCCCCTAGTGTAGGTAGGCAGTAGGAGAATGGTGGGGATGTGGTAGGGAATATAGGGTTAATGTAGGATTTAGTATAAATGGGTGGTTGTTGGTCAGCACAGACTTGGTGGGCTGAAGGGCCTGTTTCAGTGCTGTATTTCTAAAAAAAAAGACTTCTTTAGATTTCAGGATTTCTTAACATACAGGAGGCAACAGGAACCACACTTGATGCAGGGATTTTTCAGAGACAGGAATCTGCCACCTTTGAAATATAGGGATGCAGAATTCCTTTACAGAGAAAGGTAACATTTTTTCTGGGTCTTCCTCTCTGATCTCCAGGCAGGTCAAAAACCAAATTTCTAATGCCTGTTCTTAGTCCAACTCACTGGCTTTTTAAAAGGTCCAAAGTGAAAGCAAAACCTTCCTTAACAGGTCACACGTCCAGACTGAATTTTATGGCACCCCAAAGAGCAGTATGGGGGCGGGGGTGCCATAAAATGGAATGGGAGGCTCCGGGAGCCCTTCCCGATCCGCTCCCGCCTCTGCCGCCACTTTACACAGGGCAGTGGCAATGGAAAATGGCCCACCTGCCCCAGGCCAATCAAGGCCATTAAGTGGCCACTTAACGCCACTTAAGGGCCTTCGTCCGCCTCCAAGCAGATTTTACACGTGGCAAGGGGCATTCTAGACCCGAGAGAAGCCGCCTGACAAAAGCAGACAGCTCTCAAACCCCCTTGCGGGGGGCCCTCATGATCGGGCACCCTGTGCCCAATTGAGGGCCAACCTTGCTAGCCCAACCACCCCAACACACCCCCTTCTCCCCATTCGACCACCCTTGCCTCGCTGGGGCCTGACCGATTACCCCGGGTGAGACAACCAAAACTTAACTTTGCTCCAGGCTCCCTGACATCTTTTCATCACACTGGGCTGCAGTCCCAGCAATGGCCACTGCTCTCAGTGGCACTGCTGGGACCAAGAGTTACCGGCCCGCTAATTGGCCGGCAGCTCTATTAGGCAGGACTTCCTATCTCAGGTGGATGGAATTCCCACCTTACACCAATTGAGTCCTGGTGACCCACAAAATATGGGTCGGATCCCCAGGCGTGACGGAAGCTGGCTCCCCTCCGCCTCAGGTAAAATCCCAGCCAGAGTCTCCCTTGCCAATCAAAAAAAGCTCTGAGGATGTCAAACCCCTTGCTGGTTTCCTTGAAATTACCTGCTTTTCTGTTCTTGTTCAGCTTCTTTTCAAAACATCCAAATATTTCAACTATTTGCAGGTGTCAATGTCCACTGAAAAATTCTTTTTCAGTTTCTTTTTAAAACACACAGAATTCTAAGTTTTTAATACAAAAACAAAAACCCTTGTAACACTTTCCTGATATGTTCTCACCAACCCTCCCCCAACCATTTAGAAACGACAAAAAAAAAGCCAATAATTCCTATCCTATTTTATTTTGTTGCAATGTGTTCCCATCCTCCAGAATTGAAGAGCGCAACCTGGCGTTTGAGTTTGATCTCATTTTGGGAAAGTATAAACTGGGAAATTCAATTGTAAATGGTGCAAAAAGAACCATTCCATGTAAAGCTACCTTCAAATTCAGGCTCTTGGAAGTCACTAAATAATGCAAGAACAGGATTGATGCCCATCATTAACTTTTGCTTCAATATTATTGTTTTGCATATTATACAATATCAGGGGGATCAATTGCAGTCAAATCCTATTAAGATCAGTTGCTCTTCTGATTGATTTTGTGAAGGTCCCATTCCATCAAGTTTCAAATTGCAGTGAGTGATCTTACAAGTTTGAAATTTAATTCTGATCTATGGCCATATCACTGAGCCAATCTATTTTTATTGACAACTAGACTAGCAAACATATTTGCATTATTAATAATGATATCACACGGGCATCCTAAAATCTTGTTAAGTGTATCAAATAACACACGGAGCACCTCACAGAAGTCTTACAATAACAAATAAACTTCCTAGAATATACATAATACAATACTTGACAAAGATACAAAATGGACACCACACTAAAGGAGAGTAGGACAGGGGTAACTAAAAGCTGGTCAGAGGTGGGATTTAAGGAGGGTCATAAAGGAGGGTTTTCTTTTTTTACAAAGAAGATTCTTGAGTGTGGGGCCTGGTTGGCTGAAGGTAAGGTAGTGGGGCAAAGGGATCAGGAAGACACAGAGACAAAGGGATGGAGAGATCAGAGGTCGGAAGGGGATGGTTGTAGAGCTGGACGAAGTTAGAGATAGGGAGGGGCAAGGCCATGGAGGGATTTGAACACAAGGATGAGAATGTTATCTTTGGGCGGGGGAGGGGAAGCAGAAGCCAATGGGCACATCAGGGTTAGCAGTCACTGCTCCTGTGGTGGGGTTCCCAGTGTGTGCTGGTGTGGGGATGGTGGGGTAGAGGTGAGTCATTTCGTGCTATAATCAAATCCAGCCAGCCTTGAAACCGGGATTGCGGGCAGCACTTTTAAGGGGCTGGAAAGGGTTGGATCAGATGGAGATACAGGTTGGAAGAGAGTCCAAGTGTATGAGGGATCTCATACTCACCTCTTTCCCTGGATTGAGGACAGCCTGGACAGGTTATCTTCAGTGGAATCCTCCTAGTCTCCAGATCTAGGGGATAGGAGCAGCCTTAAATGAATATAAAGTGGGGAGGGAGGGGAGCAGAGTGGTGTCTCCTGGGCGAATGCTTGGAGAGGGCATTTCACACCTTTCTGGTAGGTTGCTACTTTGGTCTGGCTTGCCGGATCCTTCAGGGAAATTTCAGTTAGAAGTAGGCCTCCAGTTTTCTGGGCCAGAAGTCCTACAATTGTTTTTGAATCGCTTTCTTCACTGCCAATGCAAAATGTCTCATTCCTGCAGAATTGAAAGTATTAAACTGCATGCAACGCATTCACGCCGTGCAAAAATGTAATGCTGCAACTAAGCAAACCATGCATTTATAAATGGGGCAAGGCATTGAGAAGGAAATTGCACGAGGAAATGTGCGCTTTCCGTCGGAAACAGAAGTGCATTTTTTGCCTCTGCGTGAATACAGCTCGTTCTTCTGTTAAATGCCCTGCAGTTATCTACAGACCGCACAGCTTCATCTGAATCTCTGCATTAACTTGACTCTTACAGATGATTGGCATTGTCTGAATTTGAGTTTGACATGAATCCCAGAGGGAATGAATGACTGATTATGAGCAGATATTAAAATGCTCTTTTAGGCTCTGCCACTTATGCTCTGTGACACAGGAAGGCAAACTCTCAAGCCATACCAGCCTTCAATTAAAGTAGTGAAAAATGGCTAATCTTCATTGAACAAAAGTGACAAACTTCTTTAAAAAATTCTTCCATGTTCCGAACATTTTAATTAGGCTGGAGCAGCTCAGATCAGGTGCACTGACCTCTGCCCTGATTCTCCGCTCCACTCTCCTGTGGACTGAGGCTTTGAACCAGACATATAGGACGTGCAACATTTAACCCATGATGCGGAACAGCTAATCTGCCCTTTTCTTTCAGATCACTGCTCAGGTACTGCCTGGAGCTTTCAAGACTGAGATTTTTGTGAGGTAAGGGTGCCAAGGGATACAAAGAAAATGGAGGGAAAAGGAGTGGAGATGCTGATCAGACAAAATCTAATTGAATGGCAGAACAGGTTCGAGGGGCTGAATTGCCTACTCTTGTTTCTCTGTTCCCTGTGTGGAAGTGATCTCAATAGGTTAATTATTGTTGGTGATTTTGCAGACTATCAGGTGCTTGGGAGTCAGAAGGATAAAGTGCAAACTAACAGCAATTAACCTATGAATCTGTTCATAGCCTCATTACAAAATTATTGTTCTTTTCTTGTGTATTTTTAACCATATGTGGTGTCATATCTTATGTGATGAAATGTGTACAAGATGCAAGATCTACTCATACACAAAAACTCACGCACTCATCTCGCAGTCTGCCAGAGGATGTGCGATTTCATTGGGCCCAAATATCAGTGGGCCATTGATCCTGATGCAAAGGCTGGACTCTGGGCTGAATTCTATGGGCCCCCTCAGGATGGGAACGTGGGCGGGGGGGGGCCATAAAATTGTGTGGGAAGGCCGGGGATGGAGTGTCTGTCATCTTCCTGACACTTTCCGATTTAGTCTGAGGCATGGAAAGCCGAGGATAGCCTTCCTGCTCCAGGCTAATTAAGGCCCTTAAGTGGCCAATTAGTGGCCACAAGCGCCTCTTCCCACCTCCATCTCAATTTAATTGAAGGTGGATGAGCCCTAGCAGGGTCAGGGAGCCCTTTCTTTGGGACAATCCAGGGCCCCTGGAGGCCTCTCCTCCACCCCCCCCCCCCCACCACCGGCGGCGATGGCCGCCCTTCACCGCCACCCCCACCCCCACCCAACCTCAGGGATGACCCAGATTTTCATCTCATTATATCATGTACATCACAATATATTCCTCTTCTGCTAAAGTGTAGAAAAATAAAAAAATAAAAAATCTGCATCCCTTTGAAGTTACAAAATCGAATCGCTGTTAAGTAAACCCAGCGTGAGTCATTACAAGGGCCAATTAACAAGCACTAAACACTCTGGTTCAAGTGTCTATTTTCCCGGAGAATTATTTTAATTGCTTATTTTTTTTTGGCGAAATTTGAGTGTGGCACTTCAAGGGGGTCAATGAGGTGTGACAGACAGGAAATGTGTTCTCGATGTTGTTTTATAATAACACAGGCAGATTTCCCCCACCGTGAGTTATCACAGCCACTAATTTATAATGACTGAAGAAGTCCTATTTGGTGTTTATTACTGTTCTTCTGGGATTTATACTAGTGTCTTAGGGACTGTATGCCATGATTCTTTTGGTGCAAAATGTAAATCAGTGGCTGGGATGATTATTACTCCTGCACTCAATGTTCACCTGAGAAAACAAAATACTCTTTCTAAAAGCCATTCACTGTGGGAACACTTGCCATAATCAAACAACATGTTGCGTAAAGACCTTTCTCTGAAGCTCTTTCCTCTCTCTCTTAGCAACAATTTTAAATTGATGAACTTAAGTCACTGACTCCCCAACCAGAGGAAATATTCCTTCTCTATTCATTCTATCAAAAATATGTACTAAATTCTTCTTAAGCTGCTCTGCTGCATCGTAGAGAAAATGGCACTTTCACAGGGCACAATCTGCGTAGATTCTAACAGGTCATATGATCAGGGAGTGCACATTCTCTTAAATATTATGAGCATGCAATGAATCGTAAAATTATAGATTCATACTGATTTTGATCAGTATTTATAGCCTTTCCCAGTTGAATTGCTAAAGGGAAAAGAACCCTGCCAAATGGAGTATTACTAGAATATTACAAAGCTGGATACAGGGTTACTCAGTATAAATGAATCTTATTTAATTTTGTGCTTCTTCCCTCCCATTCCCAAGTGCGAAAACTGCAACCAATTTGCCTCCAACTGAAAATTTTCAGTGACCTCAGTAATGAAACAAATTGGCGTAAATTGTGAAATTATAATTTGTTCTGTTTATCCCCTTCCCTCCAATGTTTCCTCTAAGATACATGGGTGCGTAGCCACTCAGCAGCCTGAAACCTACTGCACAGTGCAACAAACAGGCCACGCACAAACGACATTCCTTTCAGATGTACGCGTCCGTGGCCACACAGAAGTCTTAAAAAGAGACTGTGCAGTGCAACCAACAGGCTGCGCACAACAAAGAAAAAAATTAGAGGGAACATTGCTTTACTTGCTCAAAGACTTCAGGCTTGTCTTTAATACAGCGTTCAAAGCTCCTTGACACCTCATTGTTCAGAAACCAATTCAATTCTAAGCTCCAATTCTGTGTACTGGACGAGGACTATCCTTTGGATAATGCTTTGCTCCAAGCAGTAAGCAGGGCTGGCTCCAAAGTGGTGCCACTGCAGCAAAGCTGGCACCGCACCCTGTAGCTCTGGCCGCTATTCTGCTTGGCAGTAAAGCCCAATTTATAAATCTAAATCTCTTCAGTGAGTGGAGGACATCCTAACAAAGCTCTACTGTTACCACTCACAGCAGCCTTTGGAGAAAAATAAGAGAGGCGGCTTCATGTTTTTGACCTCATTAGGAAAGTACTAAAGTGACTCATTAAGGGTATCTCGTGCATCAAAGTCACTTTTGCCTCAATACTCTCTGTCTAGAGTTGGCATTAACAAGGCCACAGGGAAGCATCAATTTGACCCACTATTTGCATTGTTTTTATTATTTTGACTGTGGCCATATGTGGCTGGAGTATTTTAAACAAGGCAAAAGCAATAAAAGCACACTATCTAAACTACGGAGTGCCATTTTAAAGCCTAATGGACTTCAGTGTTGTAGGGATTTATGGAATCTTTCAGTTGATATGGAAACATGAATTTCTTTGGCACTAACATCATTCGAGCCAGCTGTAACTTGACAGGGCATTAACCCTTCAGTCAAAATCTTGATGGAAGGAAACTACAAAATGATTGAGACCATCAACAATTCTAAACTGCTGCCAGGAAGCCCATTAAGTATTTAGGATTTATATATGTAGTTGCCACCATTTGCAATAACCACTTGGACCGTGTGGCTAGGAATCAATGACCTGGGACTCCCGCCGAAGTGAAAAATCAATATTGTTCCTGCCGAATGAAAACCACTGGAACACTAGTTCACATAAATGTACCTTAAAATACACATAATGATCACACTGCCAATAAACAAAGAAACTTCGACTATAGTTGTGGAGAGCTGTCTGAAATAGGTACCTAATAATGGCAGGGCTCACTCTTTCTTATACATGCACAGAGTCATAGAGAGTCAGAGTCATTTACGGCGCAGAAGGAGGCCATTCAGCCCATCGAGACCATGCCCACTCTCTATGGAATTATCCAGTCAGTCTCACTTCCCCGCTTGATCCCCGTAGTCCTGCAAGTTTATTTCCTTCAAGTGACCATCCAATTTCCTTTTGAAGTCATTGATCGTCTCCACTTCCACCACCCTTGTGGGCAGCGAGATCCAGGTCATCACCATCCGCTACGTAAAAAAGTTCTTCCTCATATTCCCCCTGCATCTCTTGCCCAAAATCTTCAACCTGTGTCCCCAATTAGTTAAATGAAAGCAAAATACTGTGGATGCTGGAAATCTGAAATAAAAACAAGAAATGCTGGAAATACTCAGCTGGTCTGGTAGCATCTGTGGAGAGAGAAGCAGAGTTAACGTTTCAGGTCAGTGACCCTTCTTCAGAACATTGGTAAATGGGAACAGTTTTTCCTTGTCATACTTTTTAAAAAATTCTTTCATGGGATGTGGGTGTCGCTGGCAAGGCCAGCATTTGTTGTCCAACCCTAATTGCCCTTGACAACTGAGTGGCTTGCTAGGCCATTTCAGAGGGCAGTTAAGAGTCAACCACATTGCTGTGGGTCTGGAATCACAGGTCGCCCAGATCAAGTAAGCACAGCAGATGTCCTTCCCGAAAGGACAGTTGTGAACCAGATGGGTTTTTACCCTATCTAAGCCTGTCATAATCTTGTACATCTCTCTCAAATCTCCCCTCAATCTCCTTTGTTCTATTGTAATTTATTATAAATTATTAAATTGAAATTAAATATTAAATATTGTAATCCAGCAACAAGCTTCCAACTCAAACGCCCAGACATGATTTATAAAACCAAATCCATCCTGCAGCAAGAAAGCTCACAATTGATATGGCTGGAAAACTGCACAGGGCTGCATTCTTTAGATTTTTTTTTAATGATTATGACAAAGGGGTTCCTTTTGCTTCCAGTCATTTTGGAAGAGTGAGGTCTTCAGGAATTTCTCGATTTTTCTTTCAGACTGAGCATATAAAAAGCTGCTCGTACCAGAGTGGTAAATTCACTGGACTTGTGCTCGCAGCAAGGGCAGTTTGGAGGAGGGATGGCAACACTAGCGTAGATTCCACAACTGGTTCTTCTGTCGAGCACAAGCTTCTCTGTGGGAGAGCAAAATCAGTAAAATTACTCTGCTGCAGTGCAGATTTAAAGTAGCTCCATCTTCGGAGCTTATCAGAGCAATTAATATTCCTCCTTATAATCAGTGAAAGAACAAAAAAAAAAATCAGGTGATCAAAAATATGCCTGTTGAGTATAATTACCCTAATGTACATTGTGTCCTGACCTAGCAGTCCATCTCTCTCCAGCACAAACCAGCTTGGACAAGGGCTGCTAAATTAGTTCTAAAGGGTCCAAGTTTCAGCACAGCTGTACTTTAACTGTACATCCCACAGACGTTAAAGCTTCAGAAACTAATTCAATCACTCCGCTAAAATACAAAACAAAAGTTGATTGATTCCTGGGATGAGAGGTTGAGTCGAATATATTCTCTGCAGTTTGGAAGATAGAGGCCGAAATTTTACGCCCCCCCCCCCCCCGCAGGAACAGGCTGGAGGTGGGGGTGAGGGGGGAGCATAAAATTGAGTGGGAGACGGGGTGTGCCGTTCCTGTTGCCTTCCCACCCGTGCTGCAATTTTACAAGTGGTGGCAGTGGTGACAAACTGCCCGCCTGCCCCGGGACAATTAAGGCCCTTAAGTGGCCTATGAATTGCCACTTACGGGCCTCCTCCCGCTGCCGCTGATATATTACCAGTGACGGGTGGACATTATCACGACACTACCATCTCCTCCTGTTGGTCGTGAAGGGAGTGAATGTTTCAAATGGTGTATGGGGTGCCGATCAAGTGGGCTGCTTTGTCCTGGATGGTGCCGAGCTTCTTGAGTGTTGCAGAAGCTGCACTCATCCAGGCAAGTGGGGAATACTCCATCGCATTCCTGACTGCTTTGTAGATGGTGAACAGGCTTCAGAGAGTCAGGAGTTGAGTTACTCACCGCAGAATTCCCAGCCTCAGGAGGCTGTCCAGTAAAACCTAGCAATCTCCTTGCAGGCTCGGGGGGAGCAGGGGTTGCTCTCCTGATTGGCACCCTGTGACCCCGCGGGTGGGCATACCCTATGGCACAAGCTGCCCCCACTGCAGCACAGCAGCACATTCTCTACTCCCCCAGCCGATTGTCCTCGGCGAGGTCCCACATATTTACCTCTATTCTGGGGCCTCCTCCAATGCTGCTCCTCATGCTGGGTGCAGCCCCAGCAGTGGGCACCGCTGCAGCTCTTGGAGGTGGGACTTCCTGCTTCAGCAGGACGGAAGTCCCGCCCAAGGCCAAATAAGGGCCTAAGACATGTAAAATCACTGCGTGGCTTCCAGATCGAGTGGAGATGGGCTCGCCCCGACTTTTTGGTTGGTGGGCGGGGCCTCTGTAAAAGTCCGGCCTGAGAATTAATCTCATGTATAAAATTCTTAGCAAGCTTGACAGGATAGATGCTGAGAGGCTGATTCCCCCTGGCTGCAGAGTAGAACAGGAGTGTCCAACCTTTTCGCATGAGGCCCACGTTGCAATTGATGTCTGTTTGCTCACCCCTCTCCACTGTCTGTGTGTGCTCCCCTTCCCCACTGTCTCTGTGTGCTCCCCTTCCCCACTGTCTCTGTTTTCTCACCCCCCCCCCCACTGTCTCTGTGTGCTCCCCTTCCCCACTGTCTCTGTTTGCTCACCCACTCCCCCCCCACTGTCTCTGTGTGCTCCCCTTTCCCACTGTCTCTGTGTGCTCACCCCTCACCCCACTGTCTCTGTGTGCTCACCCCCAACTCCCCCCACTGTCTCTGTGTGCTCACCCCCATCTCCCCCCACTGTCTCTGCGTGTTCACCACCCCCATGATCCCATTGGTCAGAACCCCTGATTGACGGAACCAGTCTTCCCAGCAAGTCTCACCTCCCCTGCGCTCCTATTCGATGAAGGTCCGCACGCAGGCAAACTGTTTGTACTTTTGATTGCTGGGTTTCCATGTCAATCGCAGGAGTGTCAGCCTGCTCCCACCGCCCCCCCAGCCTCCCCCACAACTGCCACTTGCTGCAGGAAACCAAGCCTAGTGACTGCAGTGTACCAACTGTCTGCTCACTTACTGCCATTAACTGGGGGACACAAATGGAACAAAATCAATCTTGCCCCTTTCTGTTCACAAGTTATGAGGATTGGCGGGCTGGATTGAAAACTTTGGCGGGTCAGATTCTGGCCTGCCGGCTGTATTTTGAAAATCCTGGTCTAGAACGAGGGGTCATAGTCTCAGGATAAGGAGTCAGCCATTTAGGACTGAGATAAGGAGAAATTCCTTCTCTCATATCAAATCAGTAAAGTGTCCCCATTGTGCTCCTTCTGATTAATTTAATTGAAGAGCAAGTGAGTCTCCATGTTTACCATCTCTCCATTCTTGCTCAATTCCTGTGCATATAGTAAAATAAACCAGCTCAAATATGCTAAGATTAAATTATGATACATACAATACTCATCAGCCATAGCCTCAGCAATCATATTCCGTCCAATCTATATAAATAAATGACTGGACTAATCTGTGATTCTTGAACAAATAATTAACATAATTGCTAACACCATTTCCCATGGAAATTTGCTAAGATCTTTGGGCAAACTTTACTGAATATTTTAACCCCATGAATGCATTCTCTCTTAAACATCAATAAACTTTATGTTTTATTATTAACAATGGAAGTTCTGATTGCTGTTGTTGCTTTGCATGTGGTTTCCTGGCACATGGGTGATGAATAGTGTCCACAGGAGTTGCAGAGATTGACATCACATGGTGACTTGGTTCATCGGAAAGCCCATCTGCAGCCTTTCCAAGCAATTATCTGCCTTCCATTCCCATGTGATACCGCTGTGGTCCCAAAAAATCCACACAAAAGCTGGGATGCGACTACCTCCTCCCTTCAACTATGTCTCTCCAACGTGACCCCCACCTGGGGAATACATGTAATATATATCCTGTTTCAGAATACTCATCAGGTCTGGAATCCACAGCCTGTTCTAATGGTCTTCATTATTGAGAACATCTTGACAGAATATCACAGATAGCTATTTCAGAACAAAAACCAGAAACGTTTTTACACTTGGCACCCAACTGCCTTGATAACTAACCAATTGCCTCAACGTGGTCCATCCAATCTTTTATTTCACTCAAACACAGCACAGTCTTGATGGCTTTTGCAGTCGCTTCTGTGCTGTTCAGTTTTGTGACCATCCCTTTGAAACATTCACATTTTCATCAGTATTGGATTCACAGGATCGAGATTAAGCCATTCAGCCCATCATTCATTTAAATCACGGCTGATCTGCACCTCAACACCATTTCCATATCTACCTCAGTCTTTTGGAGCAGCAAGTATCAATTTTCCATGAACCATTGTTTGGAAAAAAGTACTTTCTGATTTTCAGTCAAAGTTTTCAAGATATTAAGGGGAACTGATAGGGTAGATAGAGAGAAATTAATGTCGCTGGTTGGGGAGTCTAGGATTAGGGGGCAGGTCTAAAAATTATGCCAGATCTTTCAGGAGTGAAATTAGGAAACACTTCTACACACAGAGGGTGAGACTCTCTTCCACAAATGGCAACTGATGCTAGATCAATTGTTAATTTTAAAACAGAGATTGATAGATTTTTGTTAGACAATATTCTTACAGGATATGGACAAATGCAAGTATTTGGAGTTAGGTCACAGATCAGCATTGAATGGCAGAACAAGCTCGAGGAGCTAAATAGCCTCCTCCTGTTCCGGTGCTCCGAGATTTCACTCCTAAATGGCTTGGCTTTAATTTTAATTGTGGATTCTTCCACAAGGGGAAAGTTTCTCTCTATCTACCCTATTAAATCCCTTTACCATTTTAAACTCCTTGCACTGATTTTTTGCTTTTGGTTGCAGGAAACTGGAGCTGCTGCTATTTCCATGCCCCCGGGTGAAAGGGGAGGTGGGGGGGGGGGGAAGCAGTCACTGGTTGGAATTTTTTCTGGGGGGGGTTGCTATTTAACTGGTATGGAGTCAGGTTCCCTGTCCAATTAAGGGCAGCGGGCTGGATCTTGAAAGTGGAGGGCCAATCGGAGGCCTTCCAGCTTCAGAGGAACTCCTGACTGGAGTAAAAGTTAAGTAACTGAGAGGTCACTTTAACATGGAGGTGCCCGCTCAGCCACTTTAAAAAAAATGTAATTTAAAAGTACAAAAAACAGACAGGCCACCACTGTGGTGGAGGGGGTGGGGGGAGCCCTTATTTAGAGAGACCATTAGCTGCACCCCTGACCCAGGCAGGCAAGGAGGACCTGTAGACCTGCCTGGAATGCTGGCACGCTAGCCTACCGCTGGGTACCTGTCTCCTGGCAGCTAAATTGCATCCCCCTCCCCCATCACGCTGGGAAACTGAAAGCAGACAGGAAAATCCAAGTTGGCCTCCTCAACATTCCTTTAACAAGGCTCTTAATGAGTCTAATTGGTTGCCCGCCACATGGGATGGACAGCACTGCTTGCCCCAAACCCACCTCGGCCAAGATGGCTGACACTGGGAACGGGGTCGGGAAACCTGCACGCCGGCCTGTGCAGGTATTTTGGGTCCCGTCTGTCTCCATTCTTGGCCTTGGTGAGATCCAAAAGTGCTGTCCCTTGATTAGATCACCCCTCAGCTGTCTAGACTCAGGGAATACATGTCATGTTTATGCAACCTGTCCTGATAATTTAACCCTTCAGGTCATGGTGTAATTCGGGTGAATCAGTGCTATAGCTCTTTCAAGGCCTATGGCCTGGATTTTGTGATAATCTACAAATGGATGCTGCTCGCTGCTGACCTCCAAGAAAGCTGCCCACAAAGATTTAGTGGGCTCTAGTGCGTAGGTTTCCTCTATTCTGACATCACATTGAATTTCACTCCATTTATAGGGGATTTGTGGCACCCAACAAGACAGGCAGCTGGCAGGCTGACCAGCCAATCAAATTGAAGAATTCACATAGACAGCAAAGCAAGAAGTAAAAATCACAGAATATAATTCTCATTTTTATCATTGTACAAAAAAGAAAAAAAAGATTGGGATATACACATGGGATGAAGGGAAAAGCCGAAAAATCGAACTAACTTTAAAAAACGAAAAATTATTTTTAAACTTTTAAAAATCATGAAAATGTTCTTCTTGGGGAATGAGACTCCACATTTGTAAAATTAGTTTTCCAGGGCCAGTGTGTTTGTTCAGCAATAATTATGAATTACTACACCATTAAAAACTCCTGATTGAACAAGACTTAATATTTTCAATGGTTTTTACAGCGAGTGTAGTGTGTAGAAAGGTGATGTTCATGTCAATTCACTGATTCCGTACTGATTGCACCTGCGAAGACTGCAACAGCACACCTTGTGAAGGAGTGGGGTATCACCGACAGCAGCTTCTGGATTTCCACGTTTAACTGCACATATGCAGAAGCCAGAAGTTGCTGTCAGTTTTACACAGAATAGTGATGGTCAGCGCTGACAGTTTCAGTGTCATTACAACAGCACGTTCTGGGCCAGTACATGCTTCCTGAGGTGCTCAAACTCAATTCCAGATGGGATATGACCACGTTTCTGTACAACTGAAGCAGCACTCCTGCACTTTGGAGATAAAGGCCAACATTCCATTTACCTTTTTGATTCCTCCTTGCCTCTGTATACTAGCTTTAAGTGTAGATTTAGATTGAGATTTTTTTAGATTTAGAGATACAGCACTGAAACAGGCCCTTCGGGCCACCGAGTCTGTGCCGACCATTAACCACCCATTTATACTAATCCTACACTAATCCCATATTCCTACCACATCCTCACCTGTCCCTATATTCCCCTACCAGCTACCTATACTAGGGGCAATTTATAATGGCCAATTTACCTATCAACCTGCAAGTCTTTTGGCTGTGGGAGGAAACCGGAGCACCAGGAGGAAACCCACGCAGACACAGGGAGAACTTGCAAACTCCACACAGGCAGTACCCAGAATTGAACCTGGGTCGCTGGAGCTGTGAGGCTGCGGTGCTAACCACTGCGCCACTGTGCCACTGTACACAGACACTTAAATCCCATTGCGTCCCCACAGTTTCGAATCTCTCACCATTCAAACAAATTCCAAATTGTCTTCACATTGAACAGCATCTGTCGTAGTTTTGACAATCCACTTAGTTTATGTCCCTTTGTAACTTCCTGCTCCCATCTACACAACCTTCCATGCCTCCTAACTTGGATACGCAAATCCCTATTCCTTCATCCAAATCATAGATACATATGGTGAAAAAGCTCAGGGCCAGTCCAGGTCCCTGTGCAATGTCACTTGTCATTTACTGCCAAACAGAAAATGATTTTTGCTAATAATTTCTCAAATGCTTTCTGGAACTCCGTATAAAGATCATTCATAGACATTGCAACAAGAATAGTCAAACATGAGCTATCCTTCACAAATCCATGCTGAGTCTCTGATCAACTGATAACTTGGCCAAGTGCTCAGTCACTGTCTCTGATGATAGGTTCCAGTAACTTCCCTACAATTGATGTTACCCTGACTTCCCTTTCTTCAACAACTACTTGTATTTATATAGTGTCTTTAACATAATAAAAGGTCCCAAGGCACTTCACCGGAGTGTTAGAAATCAAAGTTTGACACTGAGCCTTCGGGCTGATGGCCCAAAAGCTTGGTCAAAGAGACAGGTTTTAAGGAGCATCTTAAAGGAGGAGAGAGAGATGGAGAGGCGGTGAGGTTTAGGAATGGAATTCCAGAGCTTAGGGCCCAGGCAGCTGAAGGCATACCCGCCAATGGTGGTGCAATAAAAATCAGGATGCTGAGGAGGCCAGAATTAAGATGAGTGTGGATATTTTGAAGGGTTTTCTATTCTCTGGAGTTTAGTAGAATGAGAGATGTTCTCATTGAAACATACAAGATTCTGAAGGGGCTGGATAGGGTAGACACTGAGATTGTTTCCGCTGGTCGGGGAATCTAAAACACAGGGACACAGTCTCAGGATTAGGGGCCGATCATTTAGGACTGAGATAAGGTAAAATTGCTTCACTGAAAGGATTGTGAATCTTTGGAATTCTCTACCCCAGAGGGTTATGGATGCTCCATCGTTGAATAAATTAAAATCTGGGATAGACAGATTTTTGGTCATTCAGAGAATCAAGGGATATGGCGAGCAGGCAAGAAAGTGGAGTTGGAGCCTAAAATCAGCCATGATCGTATTGAATGGCAGAGCATGTTCGATGGGCCATGTGGTCTACTTCTGCTTCTATTTCTTGTGTTCTTGTGTTTTGGGGCTGGAGGAGGTTACTGAGATAGGGAGAGGCGAGGTCATGGAGGGATTTGAAACCAAAATAATGAAGTTACAGTTGCAATTTTCCAATGCAAAGGATCAAGAATAATAGAGAGCTTTGAAAAATTATGACTAGTGCATTCAAATTCAGATCGGGGCATCATGCTTCAAACTGCTTCTTAAAGATGGTGATGTTGCATATGCCTCTTTTGGGATCATATGGCCTCTGATGTTTTTCTATTTGTAAGTAACAGAGTGCAAGGATGATGAAGGAAGAGACTCAACACACACTGGGTATGTCGTATAGTTGACGTAAAGTAATAGTAACTGCTAGAATTCATGAGCCATGTTAGTTTCAGCATCACTTTCCACAAAAAGGCTCTTTCAACACATTTGAAAAATGTTATTTCCACTTGTCTGCTACATTTCTCCCTTAATATGAAAGATACACTTGCATTTATATAGCACCTTTCACAAACCCGATGTCCCAAAGCGCTTTACAGTCAACAAATTACTTACATTAAACCCCTATACAGTTTCAGTAAGTGTCTCTTATCTGGGTGTCCTTGTACATGTCACAAAAAGTCAGCATGCAGGTACAACAAGTAATTAGGAAGGCAAATGGAATGTTGGCATTTATTGCAAGGAGGATGGAGTATAAAGGTAGGGAAGTTTTGTTACATTGGTGAGACCACAGCTAATGTACTGTGTACAGCTTTGGTCTCCTTATTCAAGGAAGGATATACTTGTATTGGAAGCAGTTCAGAGAAGGTTCAATAGGTTGATTCCTGGGATGAGGAGTTTGTTTTATGAGGAAAGATTGAGCAGGATGAGCCTATACTCATCAGAGTTTAGAAGAATGAGAGGTGATCTTATTGAAACATAAAAGAATATGAGGGGGCTTGACAGTATAGCATGGCTACCCGACCGGGCCCGACGAAATGTGTCAGGCTCGGGTCGGGTCGGGTCGGTCTTCCGGATCCGGTATTCGGGCTTGGGTCGGGTCGGACACAGTGACAGCCAGGACGTCAAGGTGGGAAACGTACACGTGAACTCCGCACTAGTCTGCAGTGAGCAATTCCATCCAAGGTAGAGCACAACCTCTTTAATATAATCAACTTCATTCCAGTGGTCGGGTCGGGCACGGGAAAAAAATGAAAGGACTCGGGCCGGGTCGGGCTTGGGTCGGATGTGGTTCTGTCGGGCTTGGGTTGGGTTTCAATTGCAGACCCGAGCAGGCCTTTACTTGACAGGGTAGATGCTGAGAGGATGTTTCCCCTCGTGGGGGAAGCTAAAACTGGGGGGGGGGCGGGGGGCACAGTTTCAAAACAAGAGGTCCCCCTTTTAAGAGAGATGAGGAGGAATTTCTTCTCTCAGAGGGTCATTTATCTATAAAATTCTCTTCCCCAGAGAAGAGTAGAGGCTGAGTCATTGAAAATATTCAAGACTGAGTTAGACAGATTTCTGATCTACAAGGGAGTCAAGGGTTATGGGGGGCAGGTAGAAAAGTGGAGTTAAGACCATAATCAGATCAGCCATGATCTTATTGAATGGCGCAGCAGGCTCAAGGGGCCAAATGGCCTACTCCCGCTCCTATTTCTTATGATCTTATGATCTAAGTGCAGTCACTGTTATAATATAAGCAAACGCAGAGCCAATTCGAGCACAGGAAGGTCTCACAATAGCAATGTGGTGTTGGTTGAGGGATAAATATTGCGAGGAAATCAGGAGTATTCATCTGCTCTTCTACGAATAGTGCCATGGGATCTTTTATGTCCACTTGAGACAGCATAGAGGTATTAGTTATATATCAGTTGTGTTTAATTATATGCAGGTAGAGGTCATTAATTGGGGTCTTACTTAAGCACATATGAAGAGATACTTACTGAAACTGTGTGGGGATTGAGTTAGGAGGTGCACACTTGTAATGCTTCACTCTAAATAAATATAAGACTGAGTAACGATTGGCTCCAGTATCATCCATCACCAACTGGCTTTCTGTAATATAACAACGGGGGCCTCGATTTAACACCTTATCCAAAAGATGGCACCTCCAATGTGCAGTACTCCCTCAGTACTTCACTTGAGTGTGAGTTGAGAGGCGGTGTTGAAGTTATGGACTGAGGCCTGATCCTTCTGACTCAGGGTGCTGTCACTGGTCCAAGGCTGATACCACATTTTTAAAAAATTATCGGAACTACAGAAATTTGAATTCCTGGAATGATACAAAATAGTGCACTTAATGGTGAGCAGTTACTGTCTTTAGACTATGCCAAGCATCAAAATTGATTTGGAAACAAATACTGTTGTTTGTAGTTGGACTAGTGACTTGATGCTGAGCCAGCCACTATGAGGATCACTGCACACAGTTCAATTAACTTTTTCAGGTACTGTTATAGAATACTAATGACCAAAAACACACACCAAAATAGTCAAACGGCACAAAGGCACAGCCATAAAATGTTCCAGCATGCTGTGGAGCATGAAGCAAAACGATACAGGAAAATGCCTATGATCTCTCACATAGGTTTGACTACATTACAACAGTGACTACGTTTCAAAAGTACTTCATTGGCTGTAAGTGCTTTGGGACTTCCTGAAAGCCATTTTATAAATATAAGCCTTTCTTTCTTCTTTTAACCATGAGCTGAGCAGATGCCAGCTATTTCTATACAAGGGAATGGTAGCACAGTGGTTATGTTCGTGGAATAATAATCCAGAGACTTGAGTTCAAATCCCCAATAATAGCTGGGGAGCTTAAATTCAGTTAATTATTGGATCTGATGTAAAAATCTAGCATTAATAATGGAAACTACCAGATTGTTGTGAAAATCCATGGTGTTCACTTATGCCCTTTAGGGCAAGTATTTTGCCTGCTTTGGACTATATGTGATTCCAGACCCACAGCAATGTGGTTGCCTCTTAAATGCCCCCTGAAACGGCCTAGCAAGCCACTCAGTTAAGGACAGTTATGGATGGGCAATAAATGCTGGCCTTGCCAGTGACGTCCACATCCTGTGAATGAATCAAAAAAAAGGATGGTGCAAAAGTTGGAAGCTCTGGGCTGCTCCAGCTAGATTGGTACTGGCAGTTCTCCAGATGGTACTCTTGACCGGGAGATGGTCCAGCCGTTATGGAGGGGTGAAAATGGGGAAGAAAAACATTCACCAAAAAACACTGAAATATACCTTTCTGCCTTTAACATTTATCATCTCAACAAGATGCTTTTAATTTAGTGTGAAGTCATCAAATCTCAATGCAAGATAAACCCAGTTACATAATTCACTTGAAAGCTCGGTGATTTTATGCTGATTTCAGGAACCTCAATACTATACTTGATTAACAAGTTTAATAAAAATCAATCTTTGTTCACAAAAAGAAGTCAGTTTGGCTCAGAGCTAATTAGAAAATGCTGAAAGTGTCCCTCATTGCTAGTCTTTTATCTGCAGTACCACTGTCATTCATGCATAGACAAGCCACAATTCAACTGTATAATGTTGCAGACTTTCCCAAAAAGCTGCTATTTTAGATAATATATAGTACAGCATACCTTGTTCTTTAAATAAATAGCATTTTACAGTTTTACTGAGAAGTGACGCATGAATAAGCTCGCACATACGCTTTTCTCTTAAATTCACAGCCATATGCATTTCTCGATAAGAGAATCTACAAACGGAGAAATTATACCAGGTGCGATACTGAAAACAATAAATTGCATTTCAAGTGCTTTCAAGTGTTGTTCAAAATCACTGTACGCTACCCTTCATAACACCAATCCATTTACAAGTGTTGCTTTTGCAAAAAAGGAAGCTGTTATTTTAACATTTGATTTAGTTGTTATTGAGCTGGAACATCAAATGTCAATGAGCCCATCTAATAACCATCAATTCAGATGGATATGCTACAATGTCTCTAGGTTTCCTCGCAGTGTATTGTTTAAACAATATCCACAACAATGAAGAATGCAGAGCTCAGAGAGGTTGGTATCCCTCTCGATTTAAGTGAGCCAGAGCTTCTAACATAGTTTTCATCAGGCTCAGGATTAGCACTACCTAGGTGCTAGTCTTGGCTCAGTTAGTAGCACCCTAGTCAAAAGGTTGTTGGTTCAAACCCCCACTCCAGAAACGAGAGCACTTCAGTAATGTACTGCACTGTTGGAGGTGTCATCTATTGGATAAAATATTAAACTGAGGATCTGTCTACCCTCCCAGACAGATGTAAAAGATCCTACAGCACTATTCAAAGAAGAGCAGTGGAGTTATTGCTAATCTTTATCCCTCAACCAACATTTAAAAGCAGTTGATCTGGTCATTTGCTTCAAAGCTTTATGTGGAATGTCGCTCTGCAGAAACTGGCTGCTGGGATTCCTATATTACAACAGTGATTACGTTTCAAAAGTACTTCATTGGCCGTTTGGAACAGCCTGAGATTGTGAAAGGCGCTATATAAATGCAAGTATTTCTTTATGTGATATTAACAATGAATAGACAAATATGTTCATATGAAACTATTTTACTTCAAAGACACTGACCCATTTAAATTAATGGGCTAATTCTGCCCTTAAAATAAAAAGCAATGAAATATCATATTAATATACTCATTAGTAGAGTAGATAGAGGGAAACTGTTTCCAGTGGTTTGAAGGATCGAGAACCAAAGGACACAGATTTTAAGCAGTTGGCAAAAGAATCAAAGGCGACATGAGGAAACAATGTTTATGCAGTGAGTGGTTACAATCTGGAATGCACTTTCTGAAAGGGCGATGAAAGCAGTTTCAATCGTGGCTTTCAAAAGGGATTGGCTAAGCAGCCGAAAGGGGAAAGAAAATGCAGGTCTATGGGTAAAGGGTGGGGAAGTGGGACTAGCTAAATTGCTCTGGCAGACAGCCAGCAAAGGCTCAATGGACCGAATGGCCTCCTCTGTGCTGCAACCATTCTATGATACTAATATTGTACAGTACAATTTAAACTGCTACATTCCGAGAATGGTAGAAATCATCAATCAGCGAGTGATTTCTTTTTGCCTCTAGTGAAGTTGCAAGTCATAAGAAGCACACTCTTTGACAATACAGCCAAGTATAAAGCAAGGAGGAAGAGTGCAGGATTAGCCCACAGGGTACATCTGAGGAAAATTAATTCCAGACGCAATGCTGGTTATTTGTGATTTGTTATATAAGCAACATTTTGAAAGAAGGCTGGCCAACAGCAGTTTCCTTACACGACAGTCTTAGAGTCAGGGTGGAAACGCCCAATGTTGCAGCAGGTTCAGTATCTGACAAGCTATGCCACAAAATGACACAATTCTGGTTCTTAACCAAGAGGTCCTATGTAAGAAATGAAAGACATGCATTTATATAGCACTTTTCACGACCACCCGACATCTCAAAAGTGCTTTACAGCCAATGAAGTACTTTTGAAATGCAGTCACTGTTGTATTGTAGGAAACGCAGCAGCCAATTTGAGCACAGCAAGCTCCCACAAACAGCAAAGTAGTAATGACCAGATAATCTGTTTTAGTGATGTTGATTGAGGGATAAATGTTGGAAGTTTCCAATCTCTGTCAAAGCCCATGCACCTGACCAGTCTGAAGTCTTCTCCACCTCATGAAAGTTGGACTGAAATATCTTAAACTATTCACAGTTCAACAAAAACTGTTATGCAATACTAAGATGGAGGTGGTGTATACATGAGGAAGCAACAATTACTATCACCTGAACCAGTGGTTTTCAAACTTTTCTGCATATGGGAGCCTCTGCGGATATTGAGACACTCCTGACGACTTCCTCTCCCACCTCCTGAAATACAGTGGCAGCTATCCAAACAGAAACAGCTTTATCCTCGCAGAAAACACTTTTATTAGTAGTGTACAGCAACAGAGCGACATGCTAGTAAATCAACAAAATACACCGGAAATATACTGAATTCTAGAGATAGTGCACTCACAACACCCTGTCTGCCCAGCCATGAATGGGCAGGAATCTAGTGACCTTGAGGATACTCTGAGCCCCCCGCCAGAGAAATTCGAAGGGACCTCAGCATGAAAGCCAAGTCAATCAAATAAATGTCAGTTTTTTTCAGCCACAACCATGATCAGGAAAATAATATATATCAGGAAAAAAAAATGTTTATATTCAGGGTGAACTTTACACTTAAAGCAAAGGATATTAGTCACTGGACAGTGACAGACTCTTTCCACTTTTATCAGCCAGTGTCAGCATCATGCACTTCCGAATCTGTTTCACGCAGCCGACTGTAAAGCTTCCTTTACTCTAAAGCAACAATTTGCCTCAGAAGAGCAGCCACTTTAGGACTTGGGTGAATTTTTGCCTTCTCCACACCAGCCATCCTTACATGCCAAAGACTTGCAGGTTCGTTAGGTAAATTGGCCATTATAAATTGCCCCTAGTATAGGTAGGTGGTAGGGAAATATATAGGGACAGGTGGGGATTTGATAGGAATATGGGATTAGTGTAGGATTAGTATAAATGGGTGGTTGATGGTCGGCACAGACTCGGTGGGCCGAAGGGCCTGTTTCAGTGCTGTATCTCTAAACTAAACTAAACTAAACTTTGAGCGAAGTCGCCATTTCATGCCAATTAGGGCTATTTTTGGAATGTGTATTCCCACCCACTGGATATTGGATTGAGAACACTCACATTCATTTCACATAAACCCTTACAGCTAGCAGAAAGAAACTTCAATCTCACCAATCAGGGCTGGATACAAATCCCAAGGCCTCAAAGGCGATATCTGTGCTTATCCCCTCAATTCCCCAGTAAGTGACTGTATACTTAGCTAGGAATAGTAGCATTTATTTCCTATATTCAGAATATAATAATGGCATAGCACATGGCTGACACCAGAACATCCAGTTTTAGAAGTAGTGTATTACTTTTTCCTCCCAGATACGGCAGTTTTATTCCACTCTACTCTTTGCAACACAACACCAATTTCTTGTATAAATTAATATCTGGACCATTGTACTGGAGTTTCAAGGTTATCTTAAAAGGCAGATCACCACATTCCTTCCTCTTAAAAATTCAAGGACTGTGGTGGAAGCAATTCTGCACTATATCCAAAATTACAAGGCCTGTAAGACTTGACTGCAGGACCTATAAAAATCTACTAAAGCCTGTAATGTGCTTTCCTCCATCGCCCCGTTCCCACTCATATTTTATTTTCAGTTCATGTGTTTGGATTCAAGGTATGAGCTGATTTGTATTCATGAGCAATATTCAGCATTCCAGAGTCACACAGTGTGCAACAGGGTTCCCTTTATCTTACCTTGCAAACGTCTGTGCCATCTGATTAAGCCAATGCAGCCTCATTCAAGCAAGATAAAAACAGTATCATCTAATAGACAATCTTTCTCCTCCTCCAGCCTTCACACATTATGATTATTCTAATCTTCAGTAGTACTACACTCTTTGCTGGTCTGAACTTTCCTCTTTTATTGCTCACAAGCTCCAAGTAATCTTAAAAGCTTTTCCTGCCCCCTCTTAATCATACCGTGTTGAAATCGAAACACCCCTAACCCAAAGCTAAGGGAACTCTTCACCTTCCTCAATATTCACTTCCTTCAATTACACACACACATTTTTCAAACCCACGCTTCGTGCCGCATTATCACCACTTTCTGATTGGTCTATTATTCTCTCTTATTCTTTTGCTCCTATGCACTATTGCTTTAGCATTTTAAAAAAACAAGCTCCTATCATTTTGGTCCCTCAGGGTAGGATTGTCAAATCAGTGATGAGTTTGAGTTATAGAATGGTTAAAGCATAGGAGACCATTTGGCCTATCATGTCCTTTTTGGCTCTCTGCAAGAGCAACTCAGCGAGTCCCATTCCCTGTATCCCTGCAAATATTATTCTGTTCAGCTGCTTATCCAATTCTATTTTGAAAGCCCCGATTGTAACTGCTTCTACCAACTCTTAGGCAATGCATTCCAGATTCGAACCACTCAATGCATAAAGAAAAGCTTTTTCTCAATGTTGCCATTGGTTCTTTTGCCATTCACCTTAAAATGTTGTGCTCTGGTTCTCAACCTTTCTGCCAGCGGGAACAGTTTCTCTCTAGCTACACTGTCTAGACCCCTCATAATTTTGAACACCTCTATCAAATCTCCTCTCAACCTTCTCTTCTCTAAGGAGAAAAACCTCAGCTTCTCCAATCTATCCGTGCAACTGAAGCCCCTCATCCTTGGAACCATTATCATAAATCTTTTCTGCACCCTCTCTAATGCATTCACATCCTTGCTGAAGTGCGGTGCCCAGAATTGGATACAATACTGCAGTTGAGGCTGAACCAGAGTTTTATTAAGGTTCATCATAACTTCCTTGCTTTCGTACTCCATGCCTCTATTTATAAAGCCTAGGATCCCTTTTTAACCACTTTCTCAACCTGCCCTACCACATTTAACGATTTGAGCACATATACCCCCAGGTCTCTCTGTTCCTGCACCCCCTTTAGAATTGTGCTCTTTATTTTCTATTGTCTCCCTTCGTTCTTCCTATCAAAATGTACCATTTCACATTTTTCTGCATTAAAGTTCATCTGCTACATGTCCGCACATTCCACCAGCCTATGTCCTCTTGAAGACTATCACTATCCTCCTCACAGTTCACAATACTTCCAAATTTTGTGTCATCTGCAAATTTTGAAATTGTGCTCTGCACAATCAAGTCTAGGCTATTAATCTACATCAAGAAAAGCAGTGGTTCTGGTACTGACCCCTGGGGAATCCCACTATATTCCTTCCTCCAGTCCGAAAAACAACCGTTCACCACTACTGTTTCCTCTCACTCAGCCAACTTCTTGTCTATCCTAACGCTTTTTCTTTAATTCCATGGGCTTCAACTTTGCCAGCAAGTCTATTATGCGTCACTTTATCAAACACATCATGTACACCACATGAACTGCATTACCCTCAACCATTTCTGTTACCTCATCAAAAACTCAGTCAAATTAGTTAAATCCAATTTGTCTTTAACAAATCTGTGCTGGTTTTCCCTAATTAATAAGCACTTGGCCATGTGATTGTTAATTTGGTTACGGATTACTGTCTCTAAAAGCTTTTCCACCACCGATGTTAAGCTGACTGGCCTGTAGTTAGTTGCTGGATTTATCCTTACACCCTTTTTTGAACAAGGGGGTAGGTAACATCAGCAATTCTCCAATCCTCTGGCACCATCCCTGTATCGAAGGAAGTTTATGGCCAGTGCCTTGGCAATTCCCATTCTTACTTTCCTCAGCATCCCATCTGGTTCTGGTGACTCGTCAACTTTAAGTATAGCAAGCCTATCTAATACCTCCTCTTTATCAATTTTTAGCCTATCCAGTATCTCAACTACCTCCTCTTAACGATGACTTTGGCAGCATCTTCTTCCTTGGTAAAGAAGATTCAAAGTACTCATTTAGTACCTCAGCCATGCTCTCTGCCTCCATGCATAGATTCCCCCATTTTGGTCCCTAATTGGCCCTCCTCTTGCTACCATCTTACTATTTATATGCTTATAGAAGACTTTTGGATTCCCTTTTATGTTAGCTGTTAGTCTCTTCTCATACTCTATCTCTGCTTCTCTGCTTTCCTTTTTTACTTTCCTCTGAACTTTCTATAATCAGCCTGACATCTGTCATATACCCACTTTTCCTGCTTCACTTTTACCTCTCTCGTCATCCAGGGAGCTTTGGCTTTGGCTGCCCTACCTTTCACCTTCGTTTGAGTACAGTCGAGGTACATTCCCACAATCTCCTCTTTAAAGGCTGCCCATTGTTCTCTTACAGTCTTTCCTGCCAATTTTTGATTTTAATATACCTGGGATGGATCCATTCCCACCCACTGAAATTGGCCCTCTCCCAATTTAGTATTTTTACTCTAAATTGCTCCATTTCCATAGCTAACCTAAACCTTATGATACTATGATCACTATTTCCTAAAAGTTCCTTGACAGACACTTGATCCACTTGTCCCACCTTATTCCCCAGAACCAGATCCAGCAATGCCTCCTTCCATGTTGGACGGAAACATACTGATCAAGAAAATTCCCCTGAACACACTTCAGAAACACTTCCCTCTCTCTGCCCTTTACACTACTACTATCATAGTCTATATTAGGATATTTGAAGTCCCCCATTATCACTACTCTATAGTTTTTGCACCTTTCTGCAATTCCCTTGCAAATTTACTCCTTTATATCTTTCCCACTAGTGGGTGGCCTATAGAATACACCCAGTAAAGTAATGGAACGTCCATCATTTCTTAATTCTAACCAAATAGATTCAGTTCTTGACCCCTTCAAGATATCCTCTCTCTTCAGCAGTGTAATATTATCCTTCATCATTACAGTTTGAGGGCAAAGCTCTGTCTAACTTAATGTTCACTAGGGAACTGGACTGAGATTACTTATTATATTTCCCACAGGAATTTGAACATTTGTAATAGACATCATAAAAAAAGTCCCAAATTCAAGCCAAATTCAAATACATACATATATTGAAGCATTAACTCCAGGATACATTGTTCTGTAGCAAATTTGTACAACCTAATAATGAATGCCTTTATTAAATTGTTAGATATAATTTTAAATGGTTAACAAATTGCTTTCCAATACTTTTGCCAGTCGTCGCCTGTGAATTCAAATGTGAATACTTGCACTTCTGATTCATGAATAAAAAATTGGGCATGTCATTCTAATACTCAAATTCGCATGTTGTATCCATGTGAACTTTAACCTTTTGTTCATTTGTTGATAAAATGATAAGATGAAAGTGGGTATGCAAGTGTCTTTTTGATGGTTGTGTGCTTCACTTCCATGTTTACTGAATGGTGGCAGATACTTGTTCAGTCAACATTATATGTGATGTACACTTACCAAATTGTGTGTAAGGCGTTTTCTATTAAAATTAGTGTCCCGTGAGATGGAAAAAGCCATGAGCGACACCAACCTTTCTATTCATGAAGACTTAAAAACCTACCATGAAAGCACTTAAAATCGCACCGGGAAAACAGCAGCTAATATTCATGCAGTTGGTATCAACTGGATGGAATTGTGGGACGCATGCAGCATAAAAAAAACAGCATCACACTGACACAACACCAGAGCTCACCAGCTTGGACCTCCCTCGAAGACAGTGGGCAGCGCTCAACCGAATCTGCACAGGGCCTGGATGATGCAGCCACCTGTTCCCTAATGTGGAAAATGGACAACCTGAAGTGCAATTGTGGCCATGAGTTCCAGAGCATGGAACACATCACATCAACCTGCCCACTAAGATCAGTTGCAGGAGGCACCTTATTTCTCCAGTTGGCATTTCAGGAGGCCACTGAATGGATAGTCAAACTAAGCATCCAATATAAGCTTTTCCCATCATGTGAAAGTAATAGTAGTAGTACTACAATTATTGCATGTGGCTATAACAGTGCTGCCATAGGTACAACTGTGGCTTGTCAGTGATTGCTATTGGACAACACTCCCTTAGAGAATTCAGTTCTTAAAATAAAATATTAATGATTATTGACAGGACAGCCATGTCACTATAGTGCATACCAATGATTTAGGTTGCATCATAAATTGATTGCGAAGTGGATTTACTCTCTTATGCAGTATATATATTTTATCTGATCTTTCAAGCCTTAAATTAATCTTCATGTCTGTCATCAATGAAATGTGCATTGAGGCTCTTCTGAAAACATACTGACTTCGTTAATGACTCCGCCAACTCTTGGCAACTTGAAATAATGAGTACCGCTGCATTCAGTATTTTTTTAAATTTTAATCTGCTTCTGAACATATTAAATTTTTTTCTGCCCAATTTGGTAGATAGATGTGAAGCCTTTCCTTTGAATGCCTCTGATATTATTAGATTTCCAACAGCTGAAAGCTCAGTTCCCAAGTGCATCTTTAGTTAATTTCCCGACCCGTCAGAGCCCACTCAGCACAAGTCAGTCCACATTGCAGCCATTTTCATGCCCAATTTTTTGACTGCGGAGGGTGGAAATGGCAATCAAGTGTTTATATTTATGAGTTCATAAAGAGTCACCTTTTATCTTGACTCTGCTGAACTGTGCTCCATATATATGAGCCACCCATGGTATTACATTAAAAAGCAACCCAATCACTAGGTTTAAGTACACAATTGGATGCTGTTTGGCTGGCAACAAACAAAAGGGGACTGATCCTTTCAGTCTACTACAACATGTCAATAGAAGTGGTCTCTGACGATCAGTAATATTGGCCGAGCAATCATCTCTCCTCAGTCGGTATGAGAGGGCTTTGTCTTTAAGCTGTGAAATAGGAGGGTAACTCACAGATGTGGCCTTATCTGCTGAGTATTTTCAACATTTTCTGTTTATACTTCAGATTTCCAGCCTCCTCAGTATTTTGCCTTTTGAAATATTCACTGCCACTTCTCTTCCAGGAATGCCCAGAAGCTCTGCTTGTCTCTCTGATGGAATTTCAATTTGTCTCTCATACCTTGGTCACTGTCATTGCTTACTTCTGCTCTCACGCCTTCCCCTCCCCCTCAGAAACATGATAGGTTTCCCCTTGTCCACAATTTCCACCCTACCAGGCTCCACATTCAACAAATCATCCTCCGCCTTTTCGCAATACCAACATCAAAAACATCTGTTTCCTCCCGTCCCCTTTCAGCATTCGGAAGCGAGCGTTCCCTCTCCATGACATCCTGATACTTCTGTAGACCCATCTTTTATTTCTTTACTTGCCTCATTACCACCCACTTTTGCCTTGCACCAGCATGCCTTTTGTCATTTAATCCCTCCTGCCTTGCACAGTATCACTGACCTCCCTTTCTGTTCCATCTTTCCCTCTCCCTCTTTCCCAGCTTCTGTGCTTGCTTAAAATCACAGAATTGTTACAGTGCAGAAGGAGGCCGTTCGGCCCATCATCTCTGCACTGGCTCTCTGAAAGAGCAATTCCCTCAATTCCATTCACCTGCCTTCTCCCCATAACTCTGCACATTCTTCCTTTTTATATAACTATATAATTCCCTTTTGAACGCTTTAGTTGAACCTGCCTCCACCACATTCTCAGGCAGCGCATTCCAGACTGTCAGGGTCCAGTAGTTTTTTTTCTCCGGGGAATATTTGGTGTGTCTCAGGCTGGAAAAGGATCGGTACTGCTTTAAAAACCAGCAAGCCTCAGGAGTTAGAGAAAATGCATTTTTGGTTGCCATTGGATACAACCATTCGGAGACTGTGATTCAAAGGGTGCATTCTCGTTACCTTGGATACAACTACTTGGACAGAGTATTATGTGATACACTGTTACAATTCAATTTTGAACTGGCGTTTTAGTTGAAGACAGTCTGTTCTAACAGAGACCATAGATAGAGAGCTGGTGTTAGCACCTGAAAGAAGAGGTTTCAGCCATTTAAAATGAAGGAAGAGAATTTTGTCTGTTTCATTATTATTATCTCTCAAAATTCTAAAAAACGTCAAGCCAAAACAGAGATCTCTGATAATTTAAACTGAAGGAAGGGAAGTTAGACTGCGACAATCTTTTATCCCTCAAAAACTCTAAAGTCACATTGATTCTATTGAAAGTGTTTGTAAGTTGTTAATTGTTAAAATCCATCGCTGAAGGAAGGAAACCGTCTCTTACTGCTGGAATTAGACTATAGACTGTTCAACAGTAGAAGAACCTTTTTTCCTCATCGGACAGCTGTGAGGACGTCAAGCAACATTGGATTGTAAATTTGCAAGGTCTCTATTTTAAGTGTTGTTTATATCTTCATAGTGTTTAAGAATTTAGGTTTTTTAATTAAACAGTTAATTTGTTGATTTAAAGACACCTGGTTTGGTTAGTCTCATTCGGGGGTGAATAGATGGTACCATTTGGCTGGGTCTTTCTTCAATTTGGAAAGTATAAAATGATATGTTAGGCATTCTGTGGAGGGACGGGATTGAATTATCAGTGTGTTTCTCCCACCACAATCAGAATCGTATATTTTGATTGGGGGCTTTGACTGGAGCGGTCGGTCTTAACAAGACCTTAACCACTCGCTGCATGAAAACATTTTTCCTTATGTCACTTTTCCTTCTCTTACCATATACTTTAAATCTGTGCCCTCTCATTCTCGATCCTTTCACGAGTGAGAACAGTTTCTCTCTATCTACTCTGTCCAGAATCCTCATGATTTTGAATACCTCTATCAAATCACCTCTCAACCTTCTCTTCGCCAAGGAAAACCGTCCTAACTTCTACAATCTATCTTCATAACTGAAATTCCTCATCCCTGGAACCATTCTCGTGAATCTTTTCTGCACTCTCTCCAATGCCCTCACATCTTTCCCAAAGTGTGGCGTCCAGAATTAGCTGCAATAATCCAGCTGAGGTCAAACTAGTGTCTTGCACAAGTTCAACATAGCTACCTTGCTCTTGAACTTTAAGCCCCTATTAATAAAGCCCAGGATACTGTACGCTTTATTAACCGCTCTCTCAACCTGTCCTGTCACCTTCAAAGACTTATGCACATATACACCTAGATCCCTCTGCTCCTGCACCCCCTTTAGAATTGTACCCTTTATTTTATATTGTCTCTCCATGTTCTTCCTACCAAAATGAATCACTTCACATTTCTCTGCATTGAACTTCATCTGCAACCTGTCAGCCCATTCCATCAACTTGTCTATCTCCTTTTGAAGTTCGACACTATCCTCTTCACAGTTCACGATGCTTCCAAGTTTCGTATCATCTGCAAATTTTGAAATTGTGCCCTGTGCACCAAGGTCTAGGTCATTAATATATAACAGGAAAAGCAAGGGTCCCAACACTGATCCCTAGGGAACTCCACTACAAATCTTCCTCCAAATTGAGAAAGAGGAAATACTAGATAGGTTGTCTGTTCTTAAAATGGATGAAGTGCCAGGACCAGATGAGATGCATCCAAAGATACTGAGGGAAGTGAGGGTGGAAATCGCAGAGGCATTAGCCATAATTTTTCAGTCTTCCTTCGACTCAGGGGTGGTGCCAGAGGACTGGAGAATTGCAAACGTTACACCCTTGTTGAAAAAAAGGGTGTAAAGATAAGCCAAAAAACATCCATTAACCACTACTCTTTGTTTCCTATTACTCAGCCAATTTCGTATCCATGTTGCTACTGTCCCTTTTATTCCATGAGGTACAAGTTTGCTCACAAGTCTGTTGTGTGGCACTGTATCAAACGCCTTTTGAAAGTCCATGTACACCATCTCAATAGCATTGCCCTCATCAACCCTCTCTGTTACCTCCTCCAAAACATGATTTTCCCTTAAGAAATCCTTGCTGGCTTTCCTTAATTAACTCGCATTTGCCCATGTGACTATTGATTTTGTCCCGAATTTTTTTTTTTAGAGGTTTTCCCACCACCTAAGTTAAACTGACTGGCCTGTAGTTGCTGGGCTTATCTTTACACCCTTTTTTTCAACAAGGGTGTAACGTTTGCAATTCTCCAGTCCTCTGGCACCACACCTGAGTCGAAGGAAGAATGAAAAATTATGGCTAATGCCTCTGCGATTTCCACCCTCACTTCCCTCAGTATCCTTAGATGCATCTCATCTGGTCCTGGCACTTCATCCATTTTAAGAACAGACAGCCTATCTAGTATTTCCTCTTTCTCAATTTTAAACCTCTCTAGTGTCTGAATTACCTCCTCTTTCACCAGTACCTGGGTTGCATCTTCTTCCTTGGTAAAGACAGATGCAAAGTACTCATTTAATACCTCAGCTATGCCCTCTGTCTACATGTGCAAATCCCCTTTCTGGTCCCTAATCGGCCCCACTCCTCCTTTTACCACCCTTTTACTATTTATATGCCTATAGAAAACTTCGGGATTTCCTCTAATGTTAGCCAGTCTCTTTTCATGCTCTCTCTTTGCTTCTCTTATTTGCTTTTTCACTTCCCCTCTGAACCTTCTATATTCTTGACTTGGAACTATATCGCCGTTCCTGCACTGTCGCTGGGTCAAAATCCTGGAACTCCCTTCCTAACAGCACTGTGGGTATACCTACCCCAAATGGACTGCAGCAGTTCAAGAAGGCAGCTCACCACCACCTTCTCAAGGGCAATTAGGGATGGGCAATAAATGCTGGCATAGCCAGTGATGCCCACATCCCATGAATGAATTTTAAAAAAATTCAGCCTGGTTCTCAATAGTATTTTCTGCCTGGCATCTGTCATAAGCACACACTTTCTTCTTTATCTTGATCTCTACTTCTTTTGTCATCCAGGGAGCTCTGGATTTGTTTGCCCTACTTTTCCCCTTTGAGGGAACATACCTTGACTGTGCCGGAACTATCTCTTCTTTGAAGGTAGCCATTGTTCATCGACCAGTTTTTCTGCCAGCTTTTGACTCCAATTTATTCACCTCAGCTCCATTATTACTTCATTGAAGTTGGCCTTCCTCCAGTTAATTATTCTTACTCTGGATTGCTCTTTGTCCTTTTCCATAGTCAGCCTAAACCTTATGATACAATGATCACTATCCCTAAATGTTCTCCTACTGATACTTGATCCACTTGGCCCATCTCTTTCCCAAGAACCAGGTCTAGCAGTGCCTCCTTTCACGTTGGACTAGCAATCTACTGTTGTAGAAAATTTTCCTGAATACACTCTAGGAACGCTTACCCCTCATTGCCCTTTACACTACTATTACCCCAGTCTATGGATAATTAAAGTCCCCCATTCTAACTACCCTATAATTTTTACACCTCTCTGTAATTTCCTTGCAAATTTGTTCCTCCACGTCCTTCCCACTAGCTGGTGGTCTATTGACTACACCAAGCAATGTAACTGCGCCTTTTTTGTTCCTTAGCTCCAGCCAAATTGATTCTGTCCTCGACCCCTCTGGGACATCCATTTTCTCCAGCACTGCAATGCTCTCCTTAATCAATACTGCCACCCCTCCCCTTTTTTCCCTTTCCTATCTTTCCTGAACACCTTGTATCCAGGAATATTTAACACCCAGTCCTGCCCTTCTTTGAGCCAGGGTCTCTGTTACAGCCACAACATCCTATTTCCACATGGCAATCTACGCCTGTATATAGAAACATAGAAACATAGAAAATAGCAGCAGGAGTAGGCCATTCGGCCCTTCAAGCCTGCTCCGCCATTCATTATGATCATGGCTGATCATCCAACTCAGTAACCTGTTCCCGCTTTCTCCCCATACCTTTTGATCCCTTTCGACCCAAGAGCTATATCTAACTCCTTCTTGAAAACATACAATGTTTTGGTCTCAACTGCTTTCTGTGGCAGCGAATTCCACAGGCTCACCACTCTCTGGGTGAAGAAATTTCTCCTCATCTCAGTCCTGAAATGATTACCGCGTATCCTTAGACTATGACCCCTGGTTCTGGACTCCCCCACCATCGGGAACATCCTTCCTGCATCTACTCTGTCAAGTCTTGTTAGAATTTTCTAGGTTTCTATGAGATCCCCCCTCACTTTTCTGAACTCCGGCAAATATAATCCTAACCGACTCAATCTCTCCTCATACGTCAGTCCCTCCATCCCAGGAATCAGTCTGGTAAACCTTCGCTGCACTCCCTCGATAGCAAGAACATCCTTCCTCAGATAAGGAGACCAAAACTGCACACAAGATTCCAGGTGTGGCCTGACCAAGGCCCTGTATAATTGCAGCAAGACATCCCTGCTCCTGTACACGAATCCTCTCGCTATGAAGGCCAATATACTATTTTCTTTTTTTACTGCCTGTTGCACCTGCATGCTTACCTTCAGCGGCTGGTGTACGAAGACACCCAGGTCTCGCTGCATATTCCCTTCCCTCAGTTTATAACCGTTCAGATATTAATCTGCCTTCCTGTTTTTGCTACCAAAGTGGATAACCTCACATTTATCCACATTTTACTGCATCTGCCATGCAATTGCCCACTCACTCAACTTATCCAAATCACCCTGAAGCCTCTCTGCATCCTCCTTACAACTCACCCTCCCACCCAGTTTTGTGTAATCTCCAAATTTGGAGAAATTACATTTAGTTCCCTCATCTAAATCATTAATATATATTGTGAATAGCTGGGGTCCTAGCACCGATCCTTGCGGTACCCCACTAGTCACTGCCTGCCATTCGGAAAAAGACCCAGTTATCCCTACTCTTTGTTTCCTGTCCACCAACCAATTTTCTATCCATTGCAAAACACTATCCCCAATCCCATGTGCTTTAATTTTACATGCTAATGTCTTATGTGGTACTTTGTCGAAAGCCTTCTGAAAGTCCAAATAAACCACATCCACTGGCTCCCCATCATAAACTCTACTAGTTACATCCTCGAAGTCTTCTAGTAGATTTGTCAAGCATGATTTCCCTTTCATAAATCCATGCTGACTCTGCCCGATTCTACCACTGTTCTCTAAGTGCTCTGCTATAAAATCTTAGATAATGGACTCTAGAATTTTCCCCACAACTGACGTCAGGCTGACTGGTCTATAATTCCCTGTTTTCTCTCTACCTCCCTTTTTAAATAGTGGGGTTACATTAGCTACCCTCCAATCTATAGCAACTGTTCCTGAGTCTATAGAATCTTGGAAGATGACCACCAATGCATCCACTATTTCTAGGCCCACTTCCTTAAGTACTCTGGGATGCATACCATCAGGCCCTGGGGATTTATCGGCCTTCAATCCCATCAATTTCCCCAACACTATTTCTCTACGAATACTGATTTCCTTCAGTTCCTCTCTCTCACTAAGCCCTGTGTTCCCCAAAATTTCTGGTATGATATTTGTGTCCTCCTTGTGAAGACAGAACCAAAGTATGCATTTAGTTGGTCAGCCATTTCTTTATTCCCCGTAATAAATTCCCCTGTTTCTGACTGTAAGGGACCTACATTTGTCTTCACCAATCTTTTTCTCTTCACATACCTATAGAAACTTTTACAGTCAGTTTTCATGTTCCCTGCAAGCTTACTCTCGTACTCTATTTTCCCCTTCTTAATCAATCCTTTGGTCCTCCTTTGCTGAATTCTAAACTGCTCCCAATCCTCAGGTCTGTTGTTTTTTTTTCTGGCAGATTTATATGCCTCTTCCTTGGTTCTAATGCTATCTCTAATTTCCGTTGTAAGCCATGGTTTGGCTACCTTCCCCGTTTTACTTTTGCGCCAGACAGGAATAAACAATTGTTGCAGTTCATCCATGCACTCTTTAAATGTTTGCCATTGCCTATCCACCGTCATCCCTTTAAGTAACGTTTCCCAATCCGTCATTGACAACTCACGCCTCATACCTTCATAGTTTCCTTTACTAAGACTCAGGACCCTAGTCTCAGAATCAACTACGTCACTCTCCATCTTGATGAAGAATTCTATCACATTATGGTCGCTCATCCCCAAGGGGTCTTGCACAGCTATATTGTCAATTATTCCTCTCTCATTACACAATACCCAGTCTAGGATGGCCTGTTCTCTAGTTGGTTCCTCAACGTATTGGTCCAGAAAACCATCCCAAATACACTCCAGGAATTCCTCCTCTACGGTATTGTGACTTATATGATTTGTCCACTCTATATTCAGAATAAAGTCACCCATAATTACAGATGGTCATTTATCGCATGCGTCTCTAATTTCCTGTTTAATGCCATTCCCAACATCACCATTACAGTTTGGGGGTCTATATACAACCCCCACTAATGTTTTTTTGCCCCTTAGTGTTTCTCAGCTCTACCCATACAGATTCCACATCATCAGAGCTAATATCTTTCCTCACTATTGTGTTAATTTCCTCTTTAACCAGCAATGCAACTCCACCGCCTTTTACTTTTAGTCTGTCCTTCCTAAATACTGAATATCCCTGGATGTTCATTTCCCATCCCTGGTCACCTTGCAGCCATGTCTCCGTAATCCTGACTATATCATACCCATTTACATCTATTTGTGTGATTAATTCATCCAATTTATTGCAAATGCTCCACTCGTTAAGGCACAAAGCATTAAGGCTTGTCTTTTTTACATTACTCGTCCCCTTCCCACTATTTTTCACTGTGGCCCTGTTTGATTCTGGACCTTGATTTCTCTGCCTATCACTTTTCTTATTCCCCTTACTGTCTTTTGTTCTTGTCTTTGATTTCCCCCTCCTCTGACTCCTTGCAAAGGTTCCCATCCCCCTGCCATTTTATTTTAAACCCCCCCGAACCACTCTAGCAAATACTCCCCCTGGGACATCAGTCGCAGTCCTGCCCAGGTGTAACCCGTCCAGTTTGTACTGGTCCCACCTCCCCCAGAACTGGTCCCAATGTCCCAGGAATCTAAAACCCTCCCCCTCACACCATCTCTTCAGCCACGTATTCATCCGATATATCCTGCTACCTCACCTCACCAGTCTTATTAATCACACTCCATGCATTCACATACGTGCACATTAACCTTAATTTAGACTTTATTACTTTCTCCCTTTCTCTGACCCCCCTAATTATTTACTATTCCCTACTGTAATGCTATCTATCAACCCCAGTATTCTGTGCACCTTGGTATTCCTCTCTGATACTTGCTCCTGCTTCCCATGCCCCTCAGAAGTTATCGGTTTTGCTTCCCTCCAATCTGAGCTCCCTATCAGTTTCCCATTCCCCTGATAATTTAGTTTAAACCCTCTCCAACCACAACTAGCAAATCTCCCTGTGAGGGTATTCGTCCCAGTCCTGCTAAAATGCAACCGGTCCATCTTGTACAGGTTCCACCTGCCCCAGAACCAGTCCCAATGTCTCAGAAACCTGATGCCCTCCCTCCTACACCAATTCTCCAGTCACGTGTTCAATCGCTCAATTCTCCTATTCCTGTGCTCACTTGCACGTGGGACTGGGAGTAATCCTGAGATTACTGCTTTTGAGGTCCTTCTTTTTAATCTACTTCATAGCTCCCTAAAATCTTCTTTCAGGACTTCATCCCTGTTCTTACTCATGTCATTGGTACCAATGTGGACCACGGCCTCTGGCTATTCACCCTTCCCCAGGAGAATGCCTGTAGCTGCTCCGTGACATCCTTGATGCTGGCACCAGGGAGGCAACACACCATCCTGGAGTCACATTTACTGCCGCAGAAACGCCTAGCTGTTCCCCTAACTAATGAATCCCCTATCACTACTGCTCTTCCACTCCTCTTGCTCCCCTCCTGTGCAACTGAGCTACCTGTGGCACCACAAACTTGGCTCTGACTGCAATCCTCTGAGGTACTATCACCCTCACCAGTATCCAAAATGAAAAACTGATTAATGAGTGAGATTATATCAGGGGACTCCTGCACTACCTGCCTGGTTCTCTTAGACTGCCTGGCATTCACCCATTCCCTCTTTGCCTGCATGCTCCTAACCTGAGGTGTGACCACCTCCCTCAACGTGCTATCCACGTAGTCCTCTGCCTCGCGGATGCACAACAGAGACTCCAACTGCCGCTCGAGTTCCGAAACCCGGAGCTCAAGCTTCTGCAGCCAGTGACACGTCCTGCAGATGTGTTTGTCCAGGACACGTGGTGTGTCCATGACTTCCCACATGGCACAAGCTGTACATTGAACCCGGCAGAGCTGCCCTGCCATACCTTAACTTTACAGACTATTTATTATAAGTAGAATAGCTTACCAGTTACTCACCAACCAACTCTTTCCACTGCACTGAAGCAAGAACCAAGTACTGGAGGGTTAAAAAAGTAGAAAAAAAACAGAAAAATGGAACACCTGCTTCCCCCCTTCACCAAACTTGCCACTCACCAAACTCAAATCTCCACACTCAGCTTGCAATCTTCATTCTGTTTGCAGGCTCCACCCAGATCTCTGTATTTATTCCTTTTGAAGCTGAAACTGCAGCAACCAGATTTGATTGGTCAGCTACTTAACTAATCAGCTACTCTATAGTAGAGCTTGCAGAATTGTGCAGAATTGTTTGGAAGCGGCAGAAGTCCCACCGCTGGGGATGAAAGCGGGGGGGCAACCCCACTTCGGTGGGCAGTGGGACTCAGGGGCGCATTTTGCCAGTGGAAGCCAATTAATTGGCTGCTGCTGGGGCTTCTGTTCCATTAAGGATGGTGTCCGGCCCCCAACAGCTGCTGGTCCAATCAGAGGGCAGACAGTTCAGTAGCCTCAGCAGCACCACCACTACTGGTCACCATTACTGGGGCTGCACCTGGATGACGAGGGCGCATTGATGGCCGTGCACGCTCAAAGTCAAGTAAGTGAGGTCTGGGGCCACTGGAGCCAGTAAGGCAGGTCCCGCCAAGGGTCGGGGGCGGGGTGGTTGCTGAGGGCAGCCATGGGAGCAGCCATTGGTGTCGTGGTGCCCTTCTGTGGGCCATGGACTGCCCAAAAAAGTACAGCTCTCACCGTACCCCACAGCCCGCAGGACAGCTGCCAGGGTTTACTTGGCAGTTTCCCTACGTGGTGGCGGGCCTCCCCGGCCCCCCCCACCCCACCCGCCACTGGCAAAATGTCAGTGGAGGCGGTAAGAGGCCCTTAATGGACCATTTAAATGGCTCAATTGGGTTCCCGGTGAGTAGCTCATCTGCCACCTTTCCCGCCACTGGCAAAATGGCATGGCAGCAGGAAGGCATCGGGCACCCCTCTCCACCCACCAATGCCTCCCTACGCCATTTAGCCAGTCTTCCTGCCAATCGGTCCGGAAAATTCCAGCCATTATATTTGTCACAGACCTGATACATTAACTCTGTTTTTCTCCCCACAGATGCTGCCTGACCTGCTGAGTATTTCCAGCACTTTCTGTTTACATTTCAGATTTTCAGCTTACACAGTAAGCCTTTTGTCACACCTTTCTTTGTCACTGATAGGTGATAGGATTGACAATGAACCTGCTGGTATGACCAGAAATCATAGAGTCATAGAGAGAGATACAACACTGAAACAGGCCCTTTGGCCCACCGAGTCTGTGCCAACCATCAACCACCCATTTATACTAATCCTACATTAATCCCATATTCCCTACCCCATCCCCACAATTCTCCTACCACCTACCTACACTAGGGGCAATTTACAATGGCCAATTTACCTATCGACCTGCAAGTCTTTGGCTGTGGGAGGAAACCGGAGCACCCGGAGAAACCCACACAGTCACAGGGAGAATTTGCAAACTCCGCACAGGCAGTACCAGAATTGAACCCGGGTCGCTGGAGCTGTGAAGCTGCGGTGCTAACCAATGCGCCACAGTGCCACCCAAACCCTTCAGCAATTCAATGGTATGTACGATTGGTCAGACAACTATGAACTGAAATGGTCTGCTAATGCAACAGGTAGGCAGCTGGTTGCAGGGCATATGACCAAGGATAATGGTTCTATCATGGTTGGCCAACAAACCCTATCTCTGTAACCTCCTCAGCCCTCACAACCCTCCGAGATAGCTGAGCTCCTCCGATTATGGCCTCTTCACATCCCCAATTCCATTTACTCTACTCTACTGAAGGTTGTGCCTTCAGCCTTCTAGGCCCTAATCTCTGGAATACCCTCCCTAAACCTCTCTGCCTCTTTACCTTGTTTTCCTCCTTTAAGACACTCCTGAAAGCCTACCTCTTTACCAAGTGTTTGGTCACCGGTCCTAGTATCTCCTTATGTGACTCGGTGTCAAATATTGTTTGGTAACTTGTCCTGTGAAGTGACTTGGCATGTTTTATTATGTTAAAGGCGCTATATAAAGACAAATTGTTGTTGTTATTATTATCAAGGAATTGTATATCAACCATAATGCTCTTTCCGATCCACTCCCCACCAACACAGCAGATGCCAAGAAGGTTCCCATATTTGGCAACATGACATTTTTGTTCCATTCTGTCACCCAAATAATAATTGCGATAAGCAGCTAATGGAGCTCCTTTGCAGCTCAGTGACATCAACCTTGCGACATGAAGTAGACTTTGAGACAAAAATTACTTCCCATAACTGAAGCAACATCTGGTTCATTTTCTTGACCCACGCCTTTAGGGCGTTTCATACAGAAGCAGTAAGGATCTGGCCTGTGCCCCTGTTAGTATTCTCCGACCATTTGCAGATCAACAGTTAAGGTGCTTGGTGAGTTTCAGGTCTTTAGGCCACAGATGTCCTTCCATGTACAGGGTGGGCTCACAGCAATTGTTGCAACAGATCACAAGCATTAGTCACAGAGATTTCCCATTCCAGAATAAAGTCAAGCATGTTGCACTTATACAGTGAATACAATCATTTTTTATATATAAAATATATAAAAGCATGTTCGCCTCGATTCGAAAGTTAAAACACTAATTTGAGAAGGCAGATTATTGCCTCAATCGCTAAGTCAGTTGAGACTGACTTGTTGTTGTTATTATTATCAAGGTCACTGAAGCATAAACATGTTGCTCTGAATTGACTGTAACAAACAATGAAGGGTCAATATATGAAGTGTCATATTGGCTCAGTGAGCGCACTCACCTCTGCATTGGAGGGTCATAGATTCGAGCCGCACTCTAGAGTTTGAACACATCATCTGGGCTGAAGGCGTGCTGCATTGTCACATATACTATCTTTCAATGAGATGTGAAGTCATGACCCCCATATGTTTGCTCAAGTGGATGTAATAAATGCCTTTGCTCTATCTGAAGTAGTGCAGAGGAGTTTTCCCAGTGCCCTGGTAACATATATCCCTCACCCACCACCATTAAAACAGAGTAACTGGTCATCTGTGTGAAAATTGTCTGTTGCACTAGCTTGCATACAATAATGGCTGTACTTCGTAAGTAATGCAATGGCTACGAAGAGCTTTTCGTCATCCTGAAGACATGAAAGGCGCAATATAAACGTTAAGTTCTTTTTTTCTGTGCTGTGCAGCCAAGGACGGCAGTGGTTCAAGAAGGCAGCTCACCACCACCTTCACAAGGGCAATTAGAGATGGGCAATAAATGCTGGCCTAGCCAGCGATGCCCACCTCCCCCAAATGAATAAGAAAATTGTAAGGAAGTTGAACCCGCTATGGGCTATATAGGCTTGCATTAAAGGATTCAGAACGGCATTAAAATAGCTCTACTGCCCTAATCACGCCAACGCAGAAGATGACACGATTTTGAGGGGGCCCTACTGCTGGATGCCAAAAATGCCTGTGGTTTCAGGCAGGAGGCCCCTTTTAATATGCATATCATGGCCCTAAGATGCACCCACCCTCCCCTCTATCCCCACCATGACTGCCATTTTAGGTCAGTATGTGCACAAGGCATAGTCTGCGGGTGATGGAGCCAAACATTAAGTTTGAGATTATTTTTATGGACACAGAGGAGCAACTTAACTGTTCCAGGCCCTACAAAAATGGTCTGGGCATCCCCACCAGGACCTCAAACTCACCCTCCCCACCCCCTTCGACAATTACCATTCCCTGCTGACCCTTTTTAAAATAAAAATTCATTCATGGGATGCGGACGTCACTGGCTAGCCCAGCACTTCTTGCCCATCCCTAATTGTCCTTGAGAAGGTGGTGGCGAGCTGCCTTCTTAACAACTGTGTGTCTTGCTAGGCCTTGCACAGGGCAGTTAAGAGTAAACCACATTGCTGTGGGTTTGGAGTCACATATAGGCCAGACTGGATAAGGACATCAGATTTCCTTCCCGAAAGGGCATCAGTGAACCAGATGGGTTTTTACGACAATCCTGTAGTTTCATCGTCACCATTACTGATACTAACCTTTTAGTCCAGATTTTATTTTATTAATTGAATTTAAATTCCCCAGCTACTATGGTGAAATTTGAACTCATATCTGCAGATCATTGGTTCAGGCCTTGAGATAATAATTGTCTAGTAATATAACCACTCTTCGCTTGAGCCTTGCATTTAGCAAGCTGTCAGCCTGAGCAAGCCGATGTTGACCGACATTAATCTTATGAGCACACTGCCCAAAAAGAGGCCTTAAAATCACAACCACTACTTCGCCACCGAACCGGGTGACCAGTTGCCTCACATTGAGGCTCGGCCACTCAGAAATCAAAAAAATTGACCCCTGACTTTGCTCAGATCGTGTGATCTCCTGGATTGTTTTCAATCGCCTGAAGGGGCTGAGGAGGAACTTTTCAGTGTATTGCTTCCTTTATTGGCCCTGGGTTTTTCTCCCCGTCCCCAGGGATTACATGGCTGCGGGGAGGAGGGAGGGAAGGAGTATCTAACTGCAAAGTTCCAGCCAACACAGTGTGGGGGCAGGCTTGATGGAGCAGCTGGTCTTTTCCTGCCTTTCAATTTCACATGTTCACATGAACAGAGACCAGCTGTTGGGTACCGATTATTTCACATTCTTTACGACACATGCTCAGGTTAACAGAGCATGATTTAACCCAAGCAGAATAAAACTGCTGATACTGTTGGGTTCAACCTGTTCCTAATTCAAAGAGATTAACTTGTAACATTGGTTCAATGTTTGGTTTCGAAGGTTTCTCACTCATGGGTCATGGCAGGTAACGTACAAACTCTAGAGTCTGTAAACAATGCAGTGCTGAAAGGATTATAGTTCCTACAGACACACTGCTAAACTTCAACGCACAAGATAAGAACAGTCAAGGCCACTGAAACTTTAGCCCTCTGCCATCCTACCACTTCCATTATTGCATCCAACTTCCTCCTCAATCTTCCTAATGTTTTTGTGTCTCCACAACCCCAGCTGAAAGATTATTTCTGACACATGCTCTTTTTGAGCAAAATATTTCTTCTTAAAATCTACTTGAAATTACTTTTCACTAATGTGAAACTTAAAAGAGGTGGCTAATGAGGTAGCAGATGCGTTGGTGTTAATTTTTCAAAATTCGCTAGATTCTGAAAAGGTTCCATCAAACTGGAAAACAGCAAATATAACCCCTCTATTCAAGAAGGTGGGGGGGGGGGGGGGGAGCAGAAAACAGGCCAGTTAGCTTGACGTCTGTCGTGGGGAAGGTGTTCGAATCGATCATTAAGGAGGTTGTAGCTGGGCACTTCGAAAAACTCAACGTAATCGGGAATAGTCAGCATGGTTTTGTGAAGGGGAAATTATGTTTAACCAATTTGTCGAAGTTCTTTGAAGGAGTGGCATGTGCTGTGGATAAAGGGGAGCCTGTTGACGTACTGTACTTGGATTTCCAGGAGACATTTGACAACGTGCCACATAAAAGGTTATTGCACAAAGTAGGAGCTCATGGTGTCAGGGGTAACATATTAGCATGGATAGAAGATTGGCTGGCTGGCAGAAACCAGAGAGTATGCATAAATGGGTCCTTTTCTGATTGGCATGATGTGACAAGTGGAGTCCTGCAGGGGTCTGTGTTGGGGCCTCAACTTTTTACAATTTATATCAATGACTTAGATGAGGGGAGCGATGGCCTGGTAGCTAACTTTGCAGATGACACAAAGATAGGTAGGAAAGTATGTTGTGAAGAGGACATAAGGAGGTTGCAGACCGATATAGATAGGTTGAGTGAATGGGCAAAAATCTGGCAGAAGGAATATAATGTGGGAAAATGTGAAGTTGTTCATTTTGGCAGGAAGAATAAAAAAGCAGAGTATTACTTAAACGGGGAATGACTGTAGAATTCAGAAGTGCAGAGGGATCTAGGTGTTCTAGTGCAGGAGTCAGAAAATGTTAGTATGCAGGTACAGCAGGTAATAAAGAAGGCTAATGGAATACTATCCTTTATTATGAGAGGAAGTGAAAATTAAAGCAAGGATGTTATGCTTCAGTTATACAGGGCATTGGTGAGACCACATCTCGAATACTGTGTGCAGTTTTGGTCTTTTTATTTATGAAAGGATGGTAATGCATTGGAGGCGGTTCTTAGGAGGTTTACTAGATTGATACCTGGAATGAGTGGGTTGTTTTATGATGAAAGGTTGGACAGACTGAGCTTGTTTTCACTGGAGTTTAGAAGAGTGAGAGGAGACTTGATTGAAGTATACAAGATCCTGAATGGTCTTGACAAGGTGGATGTAGAGAGGATGTTTCCTCTTGTGGGTGAGTCCAGAATGAGGGGGCACTGTTTTGAAATTAGGGGCCACCCTTTTAAGACAGAGGAGAATTTTTTTCTCTCTGAGGGTTGTGCAACTTTGGAACTCTCTGCCTCAGAAGGTGGTGGAAGTGGGGTTATTGAATATTTTTAAGGCGAAAGTAGATAGATTCTTGGGCGGAGGTAGATAGTTAGGCAAGGGAATCAAGGGTTATTGGGGGATAGGTGGGAGTGTGAAATTTGAAACACAAACAGATCAGCCATGATCTTATTGAATGGTGGAGCAGGCTCGATGGGCCGAAAGGCCTACTTCTCCTAATTGTTCGTATAAATTCATGTCTCTCTGCTCCAACTTTCCGAGCTTCATTTGAAATACTAGGGTTGAATTTTACTTTGCCTGTCAGTGACAGGCTCGGATTGGGACTTCTAAACAAAAAAAGAGTTCATTTCTTTGGCACCTTTCACTTTTGAAGTGTAGTCATTGTTGTAATGTAGGAAACACGGCAGCCAATTTGCACACTGCAAGCTCCCACAAACAGCAATGTGACAATAGGAACATAGGAACACAACAACAGGAGTAGGTTATTCAGCCCATCGAGCCTGCTCTGCCATTCAATACGATCATGGCTGATCATCCACTACAATGCCTTTTTCCCCACACTATCCACATATCCCTTTATGTCACTGGTATTTAGAAATCTGTCAATCTCTGCTTTAAACATACTCAATGACTGAGTTTCCACAGCTCTCTGGGGTAGAGATTTCCTAAGATTCACAAGCCTCTGAGTAAAGAAATTTCTCCTCATCTCAGTCCTAAGTGGCTGCCCCCTTTATCCCTGGTTTTAGACTCCCCAATGAAGGGAAACATCTTAGCTGCATCTACCCTGTCTATCCCTTTAAGTATTTTGTAGGTTTCAATGAGATCACCTCGGATTCTTTGCAACTCTAGAGAATACAGGTCCAGTTTCCCCAATCTCTCTTCATATGACAGTCCCGCCATCCCTGGAACAAGTCTGGTGAACCTCCATTGCACTCCCTCTATGGCAATAATATCCTTCCTAAGGTAAGGAGACCAAAACTGCACACAGTGCTCCAGGTCTGGTCTAACCAAGGTTCTGTACAATTGAATGATGACCATATAACCTGTTTAGTGATGTTGGTTGAAGGATAAATATTGCCGAGGACACCAGAGGAATTCTCCCGCTCTTCTTCAAAATATTGCCATGGGATCTTTTACAACCATCAGAAAGGGCAGATGGGTCCTTGGTTTAACGTCTCTTCTGAAAGATGGCACCTTCGAGACTGCAGCACTCCCTCAGTACTGCACTGGAACATTAGCCTAAATTATTGTGCTCAAATCACCAGAGTGGGGCTTAAACCCACAGCCTTCTGATTCAGAGGTGAGAACCTTTTGCCTGCTGCCTTGACCTTGCCCAAGACTGGACAATTTTATTGGGTTGGAGTCAACGTGCATTCAAGGTGAGCCTTAGGGTGCTGCGGGGGACACCAAGCAGGAGCCCCCCAGTGGGAATTAAATACGATATTCTCCCATTCCTCCTCATTCTTTCACAAACTCATTAGAACGTTGACTGCTGCCACCCTTCCTCCCCCATTCATCAGCTTAAACATTCACTCCCTCCACCGCTGGTGCAGTGGCAGCAGTGTGTAGTATCTCCAAGATTTCAAGATACAAGACAGTAATTCGCCAAGACTCCTTCAACAGCGCCTTCCAAACCCACGACCTCTACCACCTAGAAGGACAAGGAAAGCAGATGAATGGGAACACCACCACCTGCTTTCCCCTCCATCCTGACTTGGAACTGTATCACCATTCTTTCATTATCGCTGGGTCAAATCCTGGAGCTTCCTCCCCAACAGCACTGTAGGCGTACCTACATCACACAGACTCCAGCAGCTCAAGAAGCTGACTCACCACTACCTTCTCAAGCACAACAGAGATAGGCAACAAATGCTGGCCTTGCCAGAGATGCCCACATCCCAGGAACAAAAAAAAAAAGTGTTTTTATTAAATTGTGAGCCAAATGCAGCCCTAACGTAGCTAATCAGCCTGAGGGGCATTGATAGGATAGATAGAAAGAAACTTTTTCCTTTAGTGGAGGGATCAATAACCAAGGGGCATAGATTTAAGGTAAGGGGCAGGAGGTTTAGAGGGTATTTGAGAAACAAAATGTTCACCCAGAGGGTGGTTGGAATCTGGAATACACTGCCTGAAGGGATGATAGAGGCAGGTACCCTCACAACATTTAAGAAGTATTTAGATGAGCACTTGAAATGCCATAGCATACAAGGCTAGGGGCCAAGTACTGGAAAATGGGATTAGAATAGATAGGTGCTTGATGGCCGGCACAGACACGATGGGCCGTAGGGCCTGTTTCTGTGCTGTATAACTCTATGACTCTATGAGCAGTTGGTGAGCATTCACATTGTAAAAGTGCAAGTAGATGTCAGAGGAAATATTTTATAACTTTCCCATTTTTGTGAAATTATAAGCACGTTTGACAGGTTTAGGCATTTAGCTTTAAAAGGCTGGAAACTGGAAAACTGCACAATGTTAAACTATGCACTTCATGAGGTAAATAAATAATTCATTTAAGTACTGAAACAAGGGGTTTTGTCTTCTTTCTGCATGAGTTTCAAAGAAATGCAGCAAAATCTCATGACATGCTCAGCAACGATCTGTGGCAGATGACTCGATTCCCATGCTCCAGACCAGAGTTCAAATCCCAGTCACAAGCCAGAGATTATAGGTTTGAATTCAATGATTGCTTGAAACTAATAAACTGATGGACGATTAGTTTTTGACAAAGTCTTTTGGTCACCTGAACTTATATCCCCTTACGTGGCTCGGTGTCAAATTGTGTTTGATAATTCTCCAGTGAAGTACCTCGGGCCGTTTTATTGTTTTAAAGGTGCAACTTGTTCTTGTTGTTGCTGCTGAATCACTCGGTGCAGCGTCGAGGCCTAAAACTGAACTTAAGACTTCCTTTTCTCGGCACTGTGCTTCTCTATTGGACCCCCTCTATTCACTACATGGCTACCTGCCTTTGACATCTAAGGTAATGCAAGCAACCCGCCTAACAATTTCACTCAGCAGCTAGCCACCAAGAGGCATGTAACTGCAGTAACCTGCCCTCTGACCCTTCACCTTTCTGTGAGGGAGACACTGGGAGGGGAACAAGGAATGACTGACAGTAAAGGAGCAAAGACTGGGAGCTCAGTGGGAAATAAGTACCTGCACAATATTCTGGGCCACTGAGCCACTCGGAGCTTGTAACCTTACTGGAGGAGCGGGGAGGGGGCGGGGGTGGAATTAACTGTCTTACAACTGTGGCCCTGCCAGCAGACCAGTCAGTGTTGCACCAGTCTTGCTGGAAAGAGGAAGCATGCAGCTTCCAACTACTATGTGAAGCCTTGACAAAGAACAAACAGTGGGATAAGTCACCACATTGCACAGGGGCAATGGAACAGCAGTAGGCCGATCAGCTCCTCGAGCCAGTTCCACCATTCATAGGAACAGGCCATTCAGCCCCTCAAGCCTCTCCTGCCACTCAGTTAGATCAGGGCTGATCTGTAGCTTAACTCCATCTTCCTGCCTTGGTTGTGGAACTCCTAATACCCTTGCCTAGCAAAAATTTATCAATCTCAGTTTTGAAATTTTCGATTGAGCCCCAGGCTCAACAGCTTTTAGAGCGGAGAGTTCCTGATTTCCACACTACCCTTTGTGCAAAGAAGTGCTTTCTGACATCACCCCTGAACAGCCTAGTTCTACGTTTAATGTTATGCACCATCACCCCCGCTTGTTCTGGATCCTCCCACCAGAGGAAATAGTTTCACTCTATCTACCCTATCAAATCCTTTAATCATCTTAAATACATTAATTAGATCACCCCTTAATCTTCTATATACAAGGGAATAAAAGCCGAGTCTATGCCATCTGTCCTCATAAATTAACCCTTCAGTTTGCTCAAATGTTCTCCAAGGAACAAAATTACAACCATTACTACTCTTTATTAGTGTGATGAAGATACACTCCTGGAATGTTGTTATTAGCGGCCTTCATTCTTTACCAGCTGTGTATTTTCAGCATTTATGTTTTAATTTAAAATGTTAACCACCTTATACAATGATAACAAGGCACACTTAATTGACGTGACGGCCTAGTGAATATGGGACTGGTCCAGCAAACTGGAGGTCATAAACTCCACCGTGACAGTTTTAGAAACTGGGGCAGGATTTTGGGTTTGGGTCGGGACCCTGACATTTGGGACAAATGGGGGTCAAAACCCCACACTGTGACAGTGATTTCCCCAAAATTGGTCAATTAGTGGTCAGAGGGTAGGCTGGGCGTCTAACTAAGGGCAGCGGGCGGGCTCTCGAAGATGGAGCACCAACAGGAGGCCCTCCAGCTTGGAAGAATTAGCAGGCTGCCTTTTCAGGTGAGAGAGAGAGGGGGCACCTCAAGATGAAGGTGTCTTCTCCCAACTTTTTAAAATTTTATATTAAAAAAATACCCTCAGCAGCCACCATTGCAAAGGAAGAACCCCTCTACAGGGCAGCCTCTGGCTGCAGCCAAAGCTAAATAGACGGGGGAGGGCCTCAAAGCCTGCCTGGAGCACTGGCCACCAGGAGGCTGCCTCCAGCCAGCTGGCCTAGTCCCCGACACCTGCAGTCAGCCTCTGATGGATAGTCCTGTTGCTACCGCACCCCACCCCCCCCAATCCCCTCATGGGAAAATGGCCTGGGGGCGGGATGCTGCTGGTAAAATCAGCACACCGGCTGGCAGCGCAGATTTCTGCATCCACCCGCCTGCCTCTGTGCTCGGCCACATCGGGGGCTAAAAGTCCAGCCCCTGAATTCAACAAATCTGGTCATGTGTGGACTCGCATCAGGATATGTCCATGGCAGCTGCTGGATTGTTGTAACCTCCTTCAGGAAAGAGATCCTGCCACCCATTCTCCAGTCCCACACTATATATGATTCACTTGCAATGCCCTCAGGGCAATGAGACAATAAACACCACCTAGCTAGTGTCATCAATATCCCAAGATCAAATAAAGGCCAACTGCCTGCAACCTTTCAGTTTTCTTGCTTGAAAAACACTCCGGTCCTGACACTAGACATGAGCAATGGTCATTTTTCTTGCATTTAACAGTTTTAGATGTTGCTCTTGGAAGATTTCATACATTATTTTCATTTTCAACTAAAACAAAATTTTAAGTACAGTAAACTATTTTAAGCTGCATTTTTTTGGGACTGCAGTTTTACTTTTCATGTAAAATAGCATGTAATACTTTTCATCCAATATTAATCTGATTCGATACGATTATCCTTCAACTCACAGAGATTAAAGGATGTGCTGCAATTATTCTTGGACTTTTAGAATCATAGCATCATGTAGCACAGAAGGCGGCCATTTGGCCAATCGTGCCTGCGATGGCTCTTGATAAAGCCATCCAATTATGTGCCGGCTCTTTGACAGAGCTATTCAATTAGCTCCTTCCCTCCTTTCAGTAAATAGCTCGCTTCCAGTCTACAGCTCACCAGACATTCTTGCTCAAACTTCAAACTCAACATGCAGATAAATCATAGGAAGAATATTCTTCCTGGCTTCCTTTCAGAAAAGAATTGTTTTTCTTATAAAAGTTTTACATAATACCCAAGGAACTGTTGCCCGTTATGCCAGCTGAACCACTACATAAGGAAGATAAGATTCACCAAAAGGCAAATTAACCAGACAGAATTTGGATGAATTTGACGAATTCAGTCTTGCCATTGGTAAATGCTCAACAGTTATTCAAGAAGCAAGATATTGTAAGAAACCTACCCTACTCAGATAATGTCCTTAAGGCAAATCAGTTCTGGACAGTGTCTATTACTTGAAAGTTTACTACAAAATATAACACTGAACAGTACTCATCAATGAAATAAAGCTCGTGTTCCAGTAATTTTCAACTACTGGGAAATGTACAATGGAAACCAATTAAGTCTTTGTATGATCCTTCACAATCTGGAAGTGAGACAGTCAGAATCATGTTTTTCTACATTCAGAATGACTTAAATCCCAAAGAAATTTTGAGACTTGGCTTGAGTGACTTTTCCGTTTACATGGCAACCAGTAAGAGAGCCACCATTCATTTTGAAAGAAGTTTTGTTGCATGTGCAATGTGTGGTGGGAGTTTAAACACAGCCAAGTGATCCGCATATTGTAACTCCTGGAGAAGAATCACAGGGCAGTGGAAACCTTGAAGAGAGAGTTCTCGTAGTTATGTCTGCAATCGAAGGCTGCAAGATATTAACCAGAGGCTTGTGGAAGTTAATGAGAGTATGTTAGAGTGGCAAAACACCACAGTAAATTTCCAATTTAAAAGGAACTGTTGGGGCAAAGTGCCAAGTGATGGGAGTCAACACTGCAGCAACTTACATTTATATATAGCCTTTAACATACTAAAATGCCTCAAGGCTCTAAGAAGGGTTCTCAAATAAAATTAGACACCGAGCCACATCAAGACATCGCATTAGGACAGGTGACAAAAAACTCAGCCAAAGAGGTAGGTTTTAAGGAGTTTCTTAAAAGGAGGAGGGAAATAGAGAGGCAAAGAGGTAGAGAGATTAAGGGAGAAAATTCCAAAGCTTGGGGTCCAGCAATCTCGTAACAGTGAGGAGCAAAATCAAAGGGTCAATCAACCCTTAATGCACTGCATGCCTGCAGCTTTCAAATGACACTTCTTTTGAAAATCTTCTGAGACTCGTTTTAAGGAAAATAGGAGACATCCAAAGAACTAAGCTATATTTCTTAATTCACTGCGTTCTTGGAACAATAATAACTTTAAAAAATTCCTTGGCACCCTGTTATCAGAGTTAAATTACAAATAATAGGTTTTCAGTAATGATATTCCTAAAAAAAAATGATGGATTTTTTTAAAAAAGCCTTTTTTTTCCCGTGCAGCTGCTTATTCTGCTAAGTACAACAGTACTAGCTGCAAATAACGAATTACAGAAGGCACTATATAAATGCAAGTTGTTCTTGTCATTATGACAATTGCTGCAGGGCCCTCTATCTACCTGGAAGGCTGCACAGTTGCTCAATGACCTGAAACTCACCAGTGTTGCTCTGTCACAAGCATGCTCGAAGATGCACAAATAGCATCCTTAGCAGATATTAGTGCAGGTCAAGAGATCAAACCATTATATCATTATAATTTTTTACGTCCACATTTATAATAGAAACTGCCTATGTATATTTTCACAGTGTAGACTCTCTCCAAATTAATACAAGGGCAGAAGGATTAATTCTTTAATCCATGTCCTATATCTATCTCAATGGAGACTTGACATTTCAAAAGGCACCCTGGCTTGAGCAACATCCAGTAGACACAGACTAGGTTAATGAATGATTCCAGTGATTCAATGGAAATTGTCATCTTTCCTTCCTGTCATATCCATATCATCTTGAGCCAATATTCATTAAATAACTTCATACCAATTATGTACTGGGTTACTTGATAACCTGAGTTTTGATCAAGATGTGACAAACATGAATCTGAGATGTATATAATCTTGTACATGTATTATTTTAAAGTTATAGTAGTCTTATGATGGATTTAAAGCACATCCTTAAAAAAAAACTGTAACAGTTGCTCAGGAAGCTAGAAGGTGCTTCACTGGACTGATAATATTCTAACAACACAGGAGTGAAATAACACCTTCTAAACCTTTTTCTGGCCATTACAAGGCACAATTGCAAATCATAATCAGTTTCATGTATAATGGACATCCTGTGTTGCTAGGGATCAGCTGCAGGCAGACGTTCAATTAAAGGGCAAAATAAGATTAAGTGAACATTTTTAAGGTGGCTTCTGGACCATTTTTTTTTACTTTTTAAAAATAAAAAGAGTTGCCATTTAAATTTTCACGAGCCTTGGCAGTAACTGCTTTGCACCTTTTCTTCATCTAAATATCCCCATGAACAGCAGAGAGATTTCAGGCAGGTCAGATTACACCTGAGGTTCTCTATCTACCCACCATGACCCTCACATTCATATCAAATCCGCATAGCTTGTTTTTGGAATAAGATTAATGTATACAAAGGGCAGTTATTCCCAAAGAAAGTTGGGAATGCCGGACGAAGTATAATGCTGAATGATTGCTTCTATAGGACCCTAGTATGTAGTACTTTCAGTGGCATTACATGAAAGAAGACATGCCAGGATAACCAACAGCCAGAATCACTTGATCGCTGAGAATTATTAAAGTAGGTTTTATCACAAGGTTGTGGGTTCAAGTCCCACACCAGGACTTGAGCACAAAAATCAAGGCTGATGCTCCAGTACGGTACTGACGGAGTGCTGCAGTGTTGGAGGTATCGTCCCTCAGATGAGATGTTAAATGAGGCCCCATCAACCCTCTCAGGTGGACATAAAAGATCCCAGCGCACTATTTCAAAGAAGAGCAGAGGAGTTATCCTCGCTGTTCTGGACAGTATTTATTCCTCAGTCATATTCACTAAATAAATATTATCTGGTCATTACCACATTACTGTTTGTGGGAGCTTTCTGTGTACAAATTGGCTGCTGTGTTTCTTACACTACAATGGTGACTACATTTCAAAAGTACTTCATTTGCTGTAAAGTGCTTTGGGACGTCCTGTGGTTCTGAAAGGCGTGATGAAAATGCAAGTCTTTTTTTCTTTTATTGCTGGTCTAAAAAATGGATTTTTACAGGTTTTATTGTCAGTCTTGAAGCAAGTTTGAATCCTGTTTCAATGACCACAGTGGAAAGAAAAGGCCTACACAATAATACTTATGGCAGCTAGTTTCTTTAAAATCAAGTCAAAGAAATTGTCCTCTAGATACATGGTTAAGTTTGGTTAAGTGCAACATCAGAGGATTCACAAAATAGCAAACTACTTCAAAGATCACAGAACTGCAATGTTCAGTTTAGACTTGATGCACCAAGGTCCAATCTCTGATATCTCTAACCTAAACAAGCAGAATGATTTATGATATTCAAGCCTTTCATACAAGGTTCACGCTCTTCCAGAATATTAGTCCTTCTGGGTCCAGGGGATTACCAACACCATAGCACCAGTCTGCCAATTTGCTTCTCATCTCCAGGTTGACAACAATTCCTGCCTAAAATGTTTGTAACACAGTCCAAAAGATGTAGGGTGAGGGCGCTAAGTAGAAAAATCTGACTGAGCTCCCTCAACAAGTCCAGAAGTGAGGCTATAAAATTACCCGATGAAGAGAATGTGAAGAACAATGCGTACGGTATACAAAACCATCAAGCCATCTATGATTTTGACTGCTGACCATTTGTTTTGGAAACTCAAGTCTTGTACCTCAGGCACAACTTTTCAGATCCCCAGACCAACCGAGGATTCAGGACCATCACCAGAGCTTCTACACTACAGCTGAGACACTGATAGATGCATCAGGTGGCTTTGTCAAGACTGGTCTCAGGTTGTCAAGGCAGCAAGCAATAATGAGTGGTTTTGCAAGTTCTCTGGGATAAGGATCATGAATGGCAAATAGCATGACACCATGTGTGTGCTGACATTGGGGATACAATCATACAGTGTATGCATGCCTGGACCCAATTTTTGGTATAGAAATATGGTAACTTTTGGGAGTGTGGGGATTCAAACTGGGGCAGAAATCAGTTTTAAATTACCCAATCTATCAAAACAGAACCCAGAACTTTTGAAAATCAAGTGAACAAGACCGACAATTTGAATAATTTTTAGAGTGCTCACAACTGCCAAGATGTCACCAACCATATCTGCAGGGATTAAAGCATCTGCCTGGCACTCACATGGGGGAACTGTCTTCATGGACTACAGGCTGGTAGAGAGTCATATGCAGAGCACCTACAGCTAGCATACATCATAGGGCTGACTCAGCCAGTGACAGTACCGGTCAGCTATGACCTTTAACCTGCATTCTAGGAGTGCTGCAATGTTGACCTAAGAACAAGGACAAAGAACAAAGAAAATTACAGCACAGGAACAGGCCCTTCGGCCCTCCAAGCCTGTGCCGATCCAGATCCTCTATCTAAACATGACGCCTATTTTCTAAGGGTCTGTATCTCTTTACTTCCTGCCCATTCATGTATCTGTCTAGATACATCTTAAAAGACGCTATCGTGCCCGCGTCTACCACCTCCGCTGGCAACGTGTTCCAGGCACCCACCACCCTCTGCGTAAAGAACTTTCCACGCATATCCCCCCCTAAACTTTTTCCCTTTCACTTTGAACTCGTGACCCCTAATAATTGAAACCCCCACTCTGGGAAAAAGCTTCTTGCTATCCAACCTGTCTATACCTCTCATGATTTTGTACACCTCAATCAGGTCCCCCCTCAACCTCCGTCTTTCTAATGAAAATAATCCTAATCTACTCAACCTCTCTTCATAGCTTGCGCCCTCCATACCAGGCAACATCCTGGTGAACCTCCTCTGCACCCTCTCCAAAGCATCCACATCCTTTTGGTAATGTGGCGAGCAGAACTGCACGCAGTATTCCAAATGTGGCCGAACCAAAGTCCTATACAACTGTAACATGACCTGCCAACTCTTGTACTCAATACCCCGTCCGTTGAAGGAAAGCATGCCGTATGCCTTCTTGACCACTCTATTGACCTGTGTTGCCACCTTCAGGGAACAATGGACCTGAACACCCAAATCTCTCTGTACATCAATTTTCCCCAGGACTTTTCCATTTACTGTATAGTTCACTCTTGAATTGGATCTTCCAAAATGCATCACCTCGCATTTGCCCTGATTGAACTCCATCTGCCATTTCTCTGCCCAACTCTCCAGTCTATCTATATTCTGCTGTATTCTCTGACAGTCCCCTTCACTATCTGCTACTCCACCAATCTTAGTGTCGTCTGCAAACTTGCTAATCAGACCACCTATACTTTCCTCCAAATCATTTATGTATATCACAAACAACAGTGGTCCCAGCACGGATCCCTGTGGAACACCACTGGTCACACGTCTCCATTTTGAGAAACTCCCTTCCACTGCTACTCTCTGTCTCCTGTTGCCCAGCCAGTTCTTTATCCATCTAGCTAGTACACCTTGGACCCCATGTGCCTTCACTTTCTCCATCAGCCTACCATGGGGAACCTTATCAAACGCCTTACTGAAGTCCATGTATATGACATCTACAGCCCTTCCCTCATCAATCAACTTTGTCACTTCCTCAAAGAATAAGGGAATGGTATTCTCGAGAGGCAATCAGGCCCATCTTCCTTGCAACTACCTTGTACAGCACCAACCCTGCATGAACTGCTGTTAAACAGGGGCTCGGATGTTGGACTGCTCCTTCACTTTCCTGCAGACTTATGTATGTTTCCTTGGATTTCCTCTCTTTATAGTTTTGCCGCGGATTTTTTTAACCCATATCCCCTTCAACCTTGGCAAAAGTGCTAACCAGTTGAGATACCGTTTGAGCCTTTCCAAGATCGAAGAATTTTTGGCCCACTATTCTACTGCTTCCTGTTAATTGTCCCTTGAATTTCCTCCATTCCTTTAATTATCAGCATCCTTTTAATTACTGCCTTCCCTTTCATTTTCACTTACTTGGAATTTTCCACTCCCAGCACAAGTGTGTTATTTGCTTATGTCCAAATCTGCACAGAGTTGTGAATAATTATGCAGGTTTGCTGGACAACAAATTGCAATTATCAATTTGCGATTTTGGGATGGGCAATAGATGGGGACTGACAATACTGCTAACCTACCAAGAGCAAATAAAATAAACCTACTGAGAATTGCTTAGAAGTGACTTGCACTGGCACAGGAAAATCATTGTCATGAACTTCACAGATAAATAATGGGATGGAGGGATTGTCCTATCAGGAAATATTAAATAGATTGGGCCTTTATTCTCTGGAGTTTAGAAGAATGGGAGGTGATCTCATTTAAACATACAAAATTCTTACAAGGCTCAACAGGGTAGATGCAGGAAGGATGTTTCCCCTGGCTGGGGAGTCTAGAACCAAAGGACACAGTCTCAGAATAAGGGGCAGGCCATTTAGGACTGAGATGAGGAAGAATTTCTTCACTCAGAGGGTTGTGAATCTTTGGAATTCTCTGCCCCAGAGGGGTGTGGAGGCTCAGTCATTATGTTCAAGAGAGAGTTCGATAGATTTCTACACATTAAAAACATCAAGGGTTACGGGGATAGTGCATGAAAATGGTGTTGAAGTAGAAGATCAGTCATGATCTCATTGAATGGCGGAGTGGACTCGAAGGACTGAATGGCCTACTCCTGCTCCTATTTCTTAAGTTCTTATAATGATAAATAAAAATTGAAATGTCTTACAGTTATTTGGTCTGAGTGCAAAAGCAAACGCTTCAAAGAACAGATGTTTTTTTTTGCATGCAAACCTAATGCTTAGAGGACTGGATTGATATGCTTTGGAGCTGAGCCAGTTCCATAGCACTAGGAAACCATCAAATTACACTCACAATCTGTACCTGTGACCAAAGAAAAAGGAAATGTCAGCCCAATTACTACACACTCTGTACAGGTTCTGATATAGCGGCAATGCTATCCATTTCATGTTTGATGAGCACGTCACTGTTTAAAGACAATGGTAATTTACCAAATTGCTAAACTAGGAATCTTCCAATCAGAGAGGAAAGAGCAAAATAGCTGCTGCCTGAATTTGTTCTCAGCCTTTTTGAGCAAATATGGGTTGCAAAGCTCCCAGCAAGCCTGATAAATTCCCATCAATTGTAGATCCAGAGAATGCAAAATGACTTCCAATTGACACTGCAATAAGAAGCATGAAGAAAGCTTTCTCCTGTGGAACAGAAAGCGAGGCTAGAAGCCAAGCAGATTAATTCATCTGACTGAAGCACCAATACCTGTTTTTAATCTACATGCAGAAAGCAATTTTAAAAGTAGCAGACGGATTTTTATTCTTACGGAAGTGCAGGGCATCAATTTCAACACTGACTGCACATCATTGGGGTGGCACAGTGGCACAGTGGTTAGCACCGCAGCCTCACAGCTCCAGCGACCCGGGTTCAATTCTGGGTACTGCCTGTGTGGAGTTTGCAAGTTCTCCCTGTGTCTGCGTGGGTTTCCTCCGGGTGCTCCGGTTTCCTCCCACATGCCAAAGACTTGCAGGTCGATAGGTAAATTGGCCGTTATAAATTGCCCCTAGTATAGGTAGGTGGTAGGGAAATATAGGGACAGGTGGGGATGTGGTACGAATATGGAATTAGTGTAGGATTAGTATAAATGGGTGGTTGATGGTCGGCACAGACTCGGTGGGCCGAATGGCCTGTTTCAGTGCTGTATCTCTAAAAAAAAAACTAAAACATCCTTCTTTAACTGTAAAGCACTATTGGGCGTGAAAGGCACTATATAAATGCAAGACTTTCCTTCTTATTTATTTCCTCAAAAATAACAAATTAATGAGATTGCATTTGTCACCCACTCTCATTCTATCTGGGAATAACACCAGAAATGAGCAGGAAAGTGAAAGACTGATTGTTGTGCGTGTTACGACCGGCTCATCACTTCATTCAGGTTTCTAATTGCTTTTTAAGTTAAAACATTCTCTCTCGCCACCAGAGCTGGCAGAATTGGATGGAACAACCGGACATGGAATTCTCAGACATTCAAACAGCACAAAAAGAAAAAGTCATCAAGTTTACTGAAGTTGCCAGCCAAAGCCAATTACCTGGACAACAGATGTTAGAATAACACCAAGACAATTAAGGCTGCCAGAAGGAGCAGAGAGGAATGCATTTGGGGAAGGCTAACAAGGCAAGAGAATACATAATAAATGGTAGGAAGCTGAGAAGTGTAAACGAACAGCGGGACCTTGGAGTGCATGTCCACAGTTCCCTCAAGGTGGCTGGATAGGTAGATAAGGTGGTCAAGAAGGCATACGGAATGCTTGCCTTTATTAGCCGAGGCATAGAATATAAGAGCAAGGAGGTTATGCTGGAACCATATAAAACACTAGTTACTCCACAGCTGGAGTACTGCGTGCAGTTCTGGACACCGCACTGTAGGGAAGCTGTGATTGCACTAGAGAGGGCCCAGAGGAGATTCAGGAGGATGTTGCCTGGACTGGAGAATTCTAGTTATGAGGAAAGATTGGATGGGCTAGAGTTGTTTCCTTTGGAACAGAGGAGGCTGATGGGAGACCTAAATAAGTGTGTAAAATTATGAGGGTTCTAGATAGAGTGGATAGGAAAGCCCTAAATCCACGCCCTATAATCGGGGCATAGAGTCAGAGTAAGAGGTAGGAGGTTTAGAGGGGATTCAAGGGGGAAATGTTTTCTCCCAGAGGGTGGTGGGGATCTGGAACACTGCCTGAAAGGGTGATAGAGGCAGAAACCCTCATAACAATGAAAAAGTACTTGGATATACACTTTGAAGTGCTGTAACCTACAAGGACCAGGAGCTGGAAAGTGGGATTAGGTTGGATGGCTACTTGTCGGCCGGCATGGATACATGAGCTGAATAGCCTCCTTCCTTGCTGTAAATTTCTATGATTCTATGATTTCTATGATCTCTCAGATATAAATGCCAAATTCCTGCTATGAAATGCTTTAATTTTATTTATTCTCCTGCATTAAGCCCAACAGTAAATGCAGGTTATCAACATCATGCAGACATTCTACACATGCAATGATTCTCCTTCAATTACAACAAAGTAAGTTCAATCTAAAAAAAGGAGCAATCACACTGCTGGGAGTGTAATATAGACCCCCAAACTGTCAGAGGGAGATAGAAGAGCAGACATGTAGGCAAATCTTTGAGAAGTGAAAGAACAATAGGGCAGTAATAATACTGGATTTTAACTAACCCAATACTAACTGGGATAGTTTTAGTGCAAAAGGAATTGAGGGAGCAGAATTCTTGCGGTACATTCAGGACAACCTTTTTTGGCCAGTATGTAGCAAGTCCAACAAAAGAGGGTGCAGTTTTAGACTTAGTTTTAGAAAATGAAGATGGGCAGGTGGAAGGGGTGGCAGTGGGAGAGCATTTTGGTGGTAGTGATCATAATTCAGTCAGTTTTAACATAATTATGGAAAAGGACAGAGATAGAACAGGAATTAGAGTTCACAATTGGGGCAAGGCCAATTTTACTAAACTGAGGAGTGATTTTGCGAAAGTGGACTGGAAACAGCTACTTGAAGGTAAATCAGTGTCAGAACAGTGGGAGGAATTCAAAGGGGAGATTCAAGGGGTTCACAGTAAACATGTTCCCACAAAGAAAAAGGGTGAGACGGCCAAATCTACAGCCCCATGGATGTCAAGGAGCTTACAGGGTAAAATAAGGCAGAAAAGGAAAGCTTATGTCCGACACCGAGAACTCAATACTACAGAAAGCCAAGAGGAGTATAGAGAGTGGAGGGGTGAAATCAAAAAGGAAATTAGGAAAGAAAAGAGAGGGCATGAAAGAATATTGGCAAGCAAAATCAAGGTGAACCCAAAGATGTTTTATCAATACATTAAGAGTAAGAGGATAACCAAGAAGAGAGTAGGGCCCATAAAAGACCAAAAAGGTAACCTATGTGTAGGGGCAGATGATGTTGGTATGGTTCTTAATGAATACTTTGCGTCTGTCTTAACAAAGGAAGGGGACGGTGGAGTGCGAAGTATTGGATGTGATAAACATAGGGAGAGAGGAAGTATTAATGGGATTAGTATCTTTGAAAGTTGATAAAGCCCCAGGGCCAGATGAAATGTACCCTAGATTGTTAAAAAAAGCAAGAGAGGAAATAGCAGAAGGTCTGACCATCATTTTCTAGTCCTCACTGGATACAGGTGTGGTGCCGGAGGATCGGAGAACTGCTAGCGTTGTACCTCTGTTTAAAAAGGGAGTGAGGGATAGACTGAATAATTACAGGCCAGTCAGTCTAACCTCAGTAGCGGGCCAATTATTGGAATCTATTCCGAGAGACAGGATAAACTGTCACTTAGAAATGCACATGTTAATCAAGGATAGTCGGCATTGATTTGTTAAGGGAAGATCTTGTTTGACCAACTTGATTGAATTTTTTGAAGAAGTAACAAGGAAGCTAGATGAGGGTAGTGCAGTTGTTGTGGTCTACATGGATTTTGGCAAGGCTTTTGACAAGATCCCACATGGTAGACTGGTTAAAAAAATAAAACCTCATGGGATCCAGGGAAATGCAGCAGGGTGGATACAAAATTGGTACAGTGGCAGGAAACAAAGAGTAATTGTTGACAGGTGTTCTAGTGACTGGAGGGCTGTTTCCGGTGACGTTCCGCAGGGCTCAGTACTGGGTCCCCTGCTTTTTGTGGTATATATTAACAATTTGGATGTAAATGTAGGGGGCATGATCAAGAAGTTTGCAGATGACACAAAGATTGACCGTGTGGTTGATAGTGCAGAGGATTGCTGTAGGCTGGTCAGATGGGCAGAAAAGTGGCAAATGGAATTCAACCTGGAGAAGTGTGAGATGATGCATTTGGGGAGGTCAAACAAGGTAAAGGAATACACGATTAATGGGAAAATACTGAGAAGTGTAGAGGAAGTGAGGGACCTTGGACTGAATGTCCACAGATCCCTGAAGGTAGCAGGACACGTTGATAAGGTGGTTAAGAAGGCATATGGAATCCTTTCCTTTATTAGCCAAGGTATTGAATATAAGAGCAGGAAGGTTATGCTGGAACTGCATAACTCATTGGTTAGGCCACAACTTGAGTACTGTGTGCAGTTCTGGTCACCTCATTACAGAAATGATGTAATTGCACTAGAGAGGGGACAAAGGAGATTTACGAGGATGTTGCTAGGACTGGAAAAATGCAGCTATGAGGTAAGATTGGATAGGCTGAGGTTGTTCTCCTTGGAATAGAGAAGGCTGAGGGGAGATCTGATTGAAATGTACAAAATTTTGAGGGGCCTGGATAGAGTGGAGGTGAAGGGTCTATTCACCTTAGCAGAGAGGTCAGTGACATTGGTCATAGATTTAAAGTGATTGGTAGAAAAATTAAAGGGGAGATGAGGAAAAACTTTTTCACCCAGAGGGTGGTGGGGGTCTGGAACTCACTGCCTGAAAGGATAGTTGAGGCAGAGACCCTCAACTCATTCAAAATGAGTCTGGATATGCACCTCAAGTGCCGTAATCTGCAGGGCTATGGACCAAATGCTGGAAGGTGGGATTAGAATGGGTGGATCATTTTTCAGCTGGCACAGACACGATGGGCCAAGTGGCCTCTTTCTGTGCCTTAAACTTTCTATGATTCTATGAAATATAAAATTATCTTTTTCAGGGTCGTCATAACAGGTGTTCAGCAGTAGTTACGAACTTAGCATACGAATAGAAACACTTTTACATCTCATTCAGCAAAGTGTAACTTTTTAAAGGGTTTTTACAGTGAGACAAAAAGTGTAAAAAAGCAAGTTTTCATCAGTTCAATAATTTCTAATTGTTTGCAGTCTGCAGAGACCTCAACAGTGCACCCTCTGGATAAGTGTAGAATCACTGACAGCAGCTTCCGGATTTAACTGCACAATGTGTGGACTCCAGAAGTTTCAGTGGAGAAATGACAGTGAACTCAACAGTTTTGCCATCATTACTACTGCAAAATCAGACCATTATCTTCTGATGCTCAGATGGCAGATGCAAAGATAGGAACTAGAGTTTAGAGATGATCATGAATACTCTGGAACAAGTTACACTTGTAGCACGCAGCAGTCTCTGGATGGTTGGACTGGAGTTCATTCATTTGTTTAGGAGTTAAGAAGGGATCAGATAGTAAGGATCAAGCCTATGCTCCCATCAGGTAGTGTTTGCAGGGAGCACATTGGAGGTGTGCAGCCCTCAGTCTTCAACTCATTAAAATCAATGGATGGCGAACCATATCTGGTGCAGCCATGATTTCCTTGGAATGTTGCTCTCGCTGGGAACACAGGAGCTTGGAAATGGTCCTTAGAGATTTGAAAGGAATTAAGAGTTATTTGTGAGCACAATAAAGTCACAAACCTCAGCTTCTAATACTGCTTCTGGACGCCAATGCACACTGGCTGCACCACAGTGTATTAAATGAAAAGCACAGAGAACAAAGCAAGTTTTAAAACCTCCAGTTCTTGCGGTTAAAGAACAGCATGATGTTCATTGACGGAGGACAGACACAAGCATACAACTATCTAGTGAGTAACCCCATTAAGTAATGGCAGACCTATACCTTAGAGGTCTGTGCCTCAAATGGTTTATCATGTAAGCTGTTCTTTGCTACATATATTCTATTTATAACACAAACACAAAACTACCTTCTATGCTTTTGAATGGATTGATAAGGGCCATTGCTCAAAAAGTGTACAGCAGCACACAGTAGATTACATTTCTCCCTGACCTTCAAAGTCAATCATGTGGAACTCCAGGATATTAATTCATTCTTAGAAGCCACCTATTCAACTCTGACCAGTTTCATTCCACAAATGACTCATCCATCACCCCTGCAGCACTGCAACCTTCTTGTTCCATAAAGTATTTGATCTGTGCTTGTCCTTATCCCAATAACCTTCAATCTTAATCCGAAACAAACATTTATCCTTTTTTTTTATTTTAAAAGGAGTTAATCAGTTCATCATTAACTACTTTTGCTGGGAGCCTACAGTAGAGAGAAAAAAAGGTCTTCTGATCTCTAGTCCAATTTAAGGCTGGATATCTTCACACCAATGCTATTTCCTTTTACCAGAAAACTGCAACGAATTCCTGGTTAATAATCTGCCTCAAGGCTGTCTGTTTGATTTGGCAAGATACCTGGAGCTGCAGCTCAGTTCAAGGAGATGATGTACTATTTGGGCAAACTAAATAAAGCCTTTAGAGACCAAGGTGCTGCATTTACATGGCAAGTATGCACTCGTACACCAATTTGGAGGAAATGGTTTACAATATACTGCAAGCCAAAGGATAGGTCTTGTAACCTGGAATAAGTTTTCTTGAAACAACAAGCTCTGCACTCTAATATATTGCACCTATTAAAAGAAAGAGTTGAGACACTTCTGCAACAGTATTGTCCAGAAAAGTGCCTCACCATAGAAGACAACTATTATTATCCTTAGCTGCTGTTATGTATCAATCAGAGGAATACGCACTGTCACAGATGGTAAAGCAATATCACATGACTGACTGTGCCCACTCAAAATTAATCGTGCACTTTACAAGTAGTTAAAATAAAAAGTTAAATGGCAGTACAATGGTGCAACAGTTTAAAACACAAAGGCACCAAAGGCTGCATCACATTGGAACCCAGGTCTGTACTCAGTATTATGCACATACATGTTGTATGTAATGTCTGTGGTGTTAGGGGAAAGGCTAAATGGAGATAAAGCTTGGGAAAAGTGAATGTAAAAATCTGGGGCCACAGCATCATGACTGAACACTTCTCCCCTCCCCCAATCTCTTTCCCCTGCCTCCCGCTCCACCCACCCCACTCATGCAACCAGAATCAAAGGGGGAAAATTTACTCTGGAATATTCCTCTGACCTCCTCAGGAGATAGTATGGACCAAATGTTCTCCATAAAGACACTTAACTTCTGCCTCAGTCAAAAACTAGCCTCACTCTCTCTTGAAGGCATGGGTAGTGTCCTAGGCCCAACCATCTTCAGCTGCTTCAGCAATGACCTTCCTTCAATCATAAGGTCAGAAGTGGGGATGTTCGGTGATGATTGCACAATGTTCAGCACCATTTGTGACTCCTCAGATACTGAAGCAGTCCGTGTAGAAATGCAGCAAGACTTGGACAATATCCAGGCTTGTGCTGATAAGTGGCAAGTAACATTCACGCCACACAAGTGCCAGGCAATGACCATTTCCAACAAGAGAGAATCTCCCCTTGACATTCAACGGCATTACGATTGCTGAATCCCCAACTATCAACATCTTAGGGGCTACCATTGACCAGAAACTGAACTGGAGTAGCCATATAAATACCGTGGCTACAAGAGTAGGTCAGAGGTTAGGAATCCTGCAGCGAGTAAGTCACCTCCTGACTCCCCAAAGCCTGTCCACCATTTACAAGGCACAAGTCAGGAGTGTGATGGAATACTCTCTATTTGCCTGGATGGGTGCAGCTCCAACAACACAGTGACCTTTCATCAGAACTGGCAAAGGTTAGAAACGTAATAGGTTTTAAGCCAATAAAGTGGGGGTGGGGCAAGAGATAACAAAAGGCAAGGTATTGATAGGACACGGTCACCGAGAATAACTGACCAGAAGGTCATGGAGCAAAGGCAAATGGTATGTTAATGGTGTGCTGAAAGACAAAGCGTTAGTGCAGAGAGGATGTTAATTGACAGAAAAATGAACAGCCCTCGCCTAAAGCACAAACATGAAAAAATAGTGGGCAGGCACATGGTAAAAAAATTGAATGATGAAACAAACTAAAATAAATTAGAAAGAAAAAAGAAATAAAAAGATAAAGGAGGGCCCGTCATGCTCTGAAATTATTGAACTCAATGCTCAGTCTGGCAGGCTTTAACATGCCTAATCGGTTAATGAGATGCTGTTCCTCGTAAAGGTCTGCTGCCCGACCCGTACCCAATGGGACCCGACGACATGTGTCGGGTTCGGGCCAGGTCGGTCGCTCTTCCGGGTCCGGCTTTCGGGCTTGGGCCGGGTTGGTCCGGGTCCGGGTTGAACACACACAGCAAAAATTGCAGGTAAGTGTTAAAAGTAAAAAACCTACCTGAGCTGCGAGTCCGGGATGTCAAAGAGGGAAACTCTGAGTCTGCGCAGTGAGCGAATGAACGTCTCTATGACGTCATCACGCTCATGCTGCAGCTTCCTGAAGATTGGGAGTTGCAAAGTAGGTAAAGGGAACATTCCAGTGGTCGGGTCGGGCTCAGGTCGGGTTGGGTCGGGGTCGGGGTCGGGGTCAGGCTCGGGTTGGGTCGGGCGCAGGAAACATTGGAGGGACTTGGGCCGGGTCGGGCTCGGGTCCGATCTGCTCCTGTCGGGTTCAGGTTGGGTTTTTTTCCCCCTGACCTGAGCAGGCCTTTAGTTCCTCGAGCTTGCGTTGATGTTCACTGGAACACTGCAGCAAGCCCAGGACAGAGATGAGGGCATGAGAGCGGGGGTCGGTGGGGGGGGGGGGGTTGAAATGACAAGCAACCGGAAGCTCGGGGTCATGCTTTCGGCCTGAGCAGATGTGTTCCGTAAAGTGGTCAACCAATCTGCGTTTGGTCTCCCCAATGTAGAGGAGACCACATCGTGAGCAGCGAAAACAGTATACTAAATTGAAAGAAGTACAAGTAAATCACTGCTTCACATTACCTCTCAGCATGAGTTTACCATCCAGAGTAGGGAGGCAATGACTCATGCAAATGAGGATGATGTGTACAGTTTCCATGGGGGACGAACATTTGCCAGCTGCCCAGTCACCCAACACTGGAATATTCAAGTCAAAATCTCCTGTAACTTTCCTGACAAGAGGTTATAGTGACTACATTCCAACTATTAACAACCTTTCTGGGAACAACAAAATTCCCCTGGCGCATAATCCAGACAATAGGAATTGTACTAACATAGACTAGAGATCATGAAAAGTGACAGGTAGTAAGCATTTTATGCAACAAATGCTTAAACTTTAAAAAAAAAATTATGTTGATAAAAATAGATTGACTGCAAAAATGCACATGCAATTAACTGTTAATAATGTATCACTGTAAATAATATTTTAATAAGCTAACATGATAACATTATCTTGGCTGGCAATAGGGCAAATTTAAAACATTCATCTTGTTTATCACACAGCCATCTGGAAGGTGGAATGCGTAATTTGTTAAGGAGGTAATGTCACCTTTTCAAATGTCAGGACAAATTTCCAACGTGAGTCAAGAGAGAGGAGTGCAATATCGTGACGTCATATAAAATCAGGCATAAAGACAATTATTTAAACATTAAGACTGACTCACAAATCCACAGAACTCTGATTAGGTTTTTTTTTTAAGGATAATCTTCCTAGTTGCTTCATGAACTAAACTTACCCAGAAAATCCCTCAGAAGATGAGGAATCTAAGTAGTGAAACCAAGCAGGTAATGTACTCAAATGACACAGCTTTGACCATTAGCCATAGCTCTGTGGTAGTCCTCTTACCTCTGAATCTCAAGATTGTGTATTCAAGTTCCACTCTAGGGATTTAAGCATATAATCTAAACTGACTTCAGTGCAGTACTGAGGGAGTGCTGTACGTCAGAGGTGTCATCTCTCAGATGTGACTTTAAACTGAGACCCTGTATGATCTCTCAAGTGGACTTAAAAAAAATCCTATGACACTATTTTAAAGAGCAGAGGAGTTCTCCCCAGTGTCCTGGTCACGATTTATCTCTTAATGAACATCATTGAGACAGATTATCTGATCATTATCTTCTTGCTGTTTGCAAATTGGCTGTCACATTTCCCACATTACATCAGTGACTACACTTTTAAATTACTTCATTAGCTGTAAAGTGCTTTGGGACATCCGGAGGTCATAAAAGGTTCTAAATAAATGCCTGTCCTTTATTACTTGAAATTGTTAAGCAATTTCATTAAAATGGTGGTCAGAACAATTTCATAAAATTGTGCAGCACAATTTCAGACTCCAAAACATAGAGGGATGTTTTAGTAGCTGAAAATACTAAAATGGCACAGTGGTTAGCACTGCAGCCTCACAGCTCCAATAACCCAGGTTCGATTCCGGGTACTGCCTGTGTGGAGTTTGCAAGTTCTCCCTGTGACCGCGTGGGTTTCCACCGGGTGCTCTGGTTTCCTTCCACAGCAAAAGACTTGCAGGTTGATTGGTAAATTGGCCATTATAAATTGCCCCTGGTATAGGTAGGAGAATGGTGGGGATGTAGTAGGGAATATAGGATTAATAAAAGTGGGTGGTTGTTGGTCAGTGCTGACTCAGTGGGCCAAAGGGCCTGTTTCAGTGCTGTATCTCTGAATAAATAAAATGCAATTTCATGTAACTTCATTGCTCAGATGTTTACTGAGATGGGTCCCACCTGTCTCTACTCCAATTCTAGATCAGCTGGAGTGACAAATGCAATTGCATCTGGTCATGAGCTGCCTGGAAATATAGGGTCAGGCTGGGTTTTTATCTGTTTTTCCGCCTCTCTCAGCAGATCACCTGGTTTTTGGATGGGATGGCGAGTGCACATATTGTGATACACGAGATATCACAATTGTGTGGAATATTCTGGATGGACCAGAGTGTCTTTTCATGTCCGCCACTTTTAGTAGTCATGGATGCGGAGATGAAATCTGATCTTAGTACCAAAAACTCAATTAACAGCACCGGGGGATATGCTAACCCACCTCTAATCACGCAAGTATTTTTTAAACCAAAGGCAACATTTTATTTGGTCGATAATCGGTAGTTAAACTGCCTTATTAAACTCAGCAGTTCAATATTAATGTGCACAGAATAACGCATAAATTGAGAGCTGCTCTGGCACAGTCCAGTCCACAGAACACTTAATGAGCTTCATTAATCCTAGAAACAATGCAGTTAGTAGTATGAAGCCATCTACCTCAAAACAAAAGAGGAAACTGATCTACTACACTCGATAGCTCATTCAGAAAGATTAAAATACTAAAATATTGACCTGCAGTTGTTCCTATTCCAAGTGCATAGGTATCAGCAACTACCATGGAGTTATATGGTTTTTTTTGTCCATTTTCATAACTATTTTCAATCTTACTCATGTGATCCTGTAAGCAGACAGCCAAGAAAGGAATCAGTATGTGAAGGTGCGGAACACCAAATGGAGCATAAAGTCACTCACTGAGAGGGTAGTACAGCACCAGAAGGAACACCAGCCCTTACAGGCGAGTGGAGAGGAAAGTCGGGTCTGATTAGGACCGCAACACAAATGCAAAATACTGCAGATGAGTTCTGATGAAAGGCCTCAGACCTGAAACATTAACTATGTTTCTCTCTCCATTGATGCCGCCAGACCTGCTGAGCATTTCTAGCATTTTCTGATTAGGTTCAGCTGCTTCTTTTGTATTTGTTTACCACCATGTTTAAAAATGAAGCCATTAACTGTAGCAAATAAAAGTACAGTTATTAGAAAAGCTTCTCCAGACGTACGTCATCAATGATTCTTACAGTTGAAAATCCTGTTACCAGTCAAAATGTTTGCACTCTGAATTGGAGTGTTGTAACGATGCATGGTTTCGGTTTGGTTTTAAATGAGCAACCTGAGACGACTAACCATCAACAGTGGTCTTACCCTTAGTAGACTAGATGCTCATGGTGCTCACTGCAGAGCCAAAGAAAATGAATGTACGACACAGGTTACTTTAAGTAATGACTGAAAACTACCACCTTAAAAACATTAGTGACACAATTCTGACATGCACTACTTTAACTTTAGAAATATATGAATGCATGAAATTGGCGGGCAGGAAAAAATCAATTGATCCATCGAGCCTGCCCCACATACCATGCTGACCAGAGGATCATGACTAAACATTTTCTCTGCAGCCAGATAATCTCCGGGGAGAGGCAAAAACAGGGAGAAAAAAAAAACCCCTGGGCAATAAGGGGAAAAATACTCTGGAATGTTGTGATATTGCTTTAACTGCCTGAATGCTAGTTAACACACTACTGAATATGTAAATAGTTTAGTATCCATCATCACAGGAACCGACGCAAGCTAACATGTGATACAGTAGTTGGAGCAGTGTTAGGTCAGCAGGTAGCACGTGTCTCTCAGAACTCTCCTGTAATTCTCTTATTCTGTAATAAAGAACCCTTCATTCAACTTAGCAATCATGCTCACAGTGTTTGGTACATTTGTGTTAGAAACCAATAACACAACATGGAAAATTCCTGTCCGACTCCCTCAGGTGACTGAAACTCGTCCAGCATGGGCCAAGTGTTATCTATAAAGATAATGACCTTTTATATGATGCAATCTCTGCACAAGTCAAGAATCGGTTCAGCTCATTCTGCAATGCCTTTTTGTAGGTACCAATTATTTTGTTTGTAAAAAGGTATAGTCCATAATTTCAACGAATACATGGAGTTGAATCTCTGCTTGGTAGTTCACTCATCTGTCGAAACCACATGATTGTTGATGCATTGTCATTCATGCTGTTACCAGGACTTGATCCCACATCCCTCCCAGCCCAGGTCTCACTATATAGCCAGACAACTCCCTCCCAGCATGTACTCAAATTTTACCTCAATCGGCTTCTCGTTCCAGGTCCCAGCACCGCACCTCAAACCACAGACTTTTCCGCCTCTACTCCCACCTCCCAAGTCCTAGATTTTGCAACTATGCCTGTCTTCCAGTCACAGGCTCTGAACTGAGATGCCAGGGACTACAGGCTGTTACAAAGAGCAGCTACATAATGCGAACGTGAAGTGAAGCCTCAATGACGGTATTGTTGCAAAATTTATAGCTGCAATAACTTTTAGACAAAGCCTACTTTTTAATAATGTGCTCTGGGATACTGAAGGTAGCAATGATATTTTTTAAATATGTATTTCAGCTATATTATACGCAGTAGATGGAAAAAGTGCAAGAACAGCAGAGCAATGAAGGCAAAGAATTAAGAGTGTGGGAAACAAGCAGAGACAGTTCCAGGAAGGGAGAGGCATACGTTTTAAACATTTTTGCACGAACATTGGTCAAATCAGTTCATTATTTTCTTTTTAAATTAACATAGTGCAATCAGGTAGAAGGAAGAATTGTTCTCCTTGCCACATGTGACAATATTACTAACATGTTCATTTTGAATGCATTTATAATATTCCCACACATATCTGTGCAATCTTTCCTCTATACTTGGTTTGAAATCGTACATTGATTATACAATCTAAAACACAGCAGAAACATCATAGTGACAGCGAAGGGGCTTTAGAAATAATTCTGGCTGATTTTAACTTTCGACACAGTGGAAACAAGTGATGGTGGATCAGCCACCTATTATACAACAACTACTTGCCTTTATATAGCATCTTGATGTATTATATAATCCCAAGTCACTTTACTGTTATGGAACAAAATATGACACCGAGGCACACAAGGAGATATTGGGGCAAATGACCAAAAGCTTGGTCAAAGAGGCAGGTTTTAAGGAGTGACTTAAAGGAGGAGAGAGAGGTAGAGAGATATAGGGAGGCAATTCCAAATCTCAGGCTGCTGAAGGCACAGCCTCAAATCGTGGAGTGGTTAAAACCAGAGATACTCAAGAGGCCAGAATTGCAGAGGACTGAGATCTAGGAGGGTTGTAGGGCTGAAGGAGGTTACAAGCTTAGGGAGGGGTGAGGCCATGGAGGGATTTGCAAACAAGGGTGAACATTTTAAAATTGAGGCATTGCTTGGCCTGGAGCCAATGTAGATCAGAGAGCACAGGGTTGATGGAGAACAGGACTTGATGCAAGTAAGGACATGTGCAGCAGAGTTATGGATGACCTCAAGTTGGCAGAGGGTAGAAAGTGGGAGACTAGCCAAGAGTGCATTGGAATAGTCAAGTCTAGACGTAACAAAGGCACAGGTGAGGGTTTCAGCAGCAGATGAGCTAAAGCAAGGGTGGAGTCGGACGATGTTATGAAGTACAGGATACACTGCAGCAACTCGCCAAGCCTCCTTCGACAGCACCTTCCAAACCCACAATCTCTACCACCTAGAAGGACAAGGGCAGCAGATAGAAACATAGAAAAATAGGAGCAGGAGTAGGCCATTCGGCCCTTTGAGCCTGCTCTGCCATTCAATACGATCATGGTTGATCATCCAAACTCAGTACCCTGTTCCCGCTTTCTCCCTGTATCCCTTGATCCCTTTAGCCCTAAGAACTATATCTAACTCTTGAATATATTTAATGATTTGACCTCAACTGCTTTCCGTGGTAGAGAATTCCACAGGTTCACCACTCTCTGGGTGAAGAAATTCCTCCTCATCTCAGTCATAAATGGCTTACCCCTTATCCTTAAACTGTGACCCCTGGTCCTGGACTCCCCCGCCATCAGGAACATCCTTCCTGCATCTAGTCTGTCCAGTCCTGTTAGAATTTTGTAATTTTCTATGAGATCGCCTCTCATTCTTCTAATCTCTAGTGAATACAAGCCTAATTGACCCAATCTCTCTTCATACGTCAGTCCTGCCATCCCAGGAATCAGTCTGGTGAACCTTCGCTGCACTCCCTCCATAGCAAGAGCACCCTTCCTCAGATAAGGAGACCAAAACTGCACACAATACTCAAGGTGTGGTCTCACCAAGGCTTTGTATAATTGCAGCAAGTCATCCCTGCTTCTGTACTCGAATCCTCTTGCTATGAAGGCCAACATACCATTTGCCTTCTTAACTGCCTGCTGCACCTGCATGCTTACTTTCAGCCACTGGTGCACAAGGACATCCAGGTCTCACTGCACTTCCCCCTTTCCCAATCTATTGCCATTCAGATAATAATCTGCCTTCCTGTTTTTGCCACCAAAGTGAATAACCTCACATTTATCCACACTATACTGCATCTGCCATGCATTAGACCACTCACTCAACCTGTCCAAATCACACTGGAGCTTCTCTGCATTCTCCTCAAAACTCCCACTCCCACCCAGCTTTGTGTCATCTGCATGGGAACACCACCAACTGCAAGCTCCACTCGAAGCCACACACAATCCTGACTTGGAACTATATTGCTGTTCCTTCACTATCACTGGGTCAAAATCCTAGAACTCCCTTCCTAACAGCACTGTAGGTGTACCTACACCCACATGGACTGCAGCGGTTCAAGAAGGCAGCTCACTGCCATCTTCTCAAGGGCAATTAGGGATGGGCAACAAACACTGGCCATACCAGCAACGCTCACATCCCATGAACAAATAAAAAAATATGGTAATAGGCAGACCTTTAATCAGAACTGGAAAAAGTGAGCGATGTAACAGGTTTTAAATACAGAGGCAGTTCTGTTGAAGGGTCATTGACCTGAAACGTTAGCTCTGTTTCTCTGTCCACAGATGCTGCCAAACTTGCTGAGATATTTCCAGCACTTTCTGTTTTTATTTCAGATTTCCAGCATCTGCAGTATTTTGCTTTTATTATATAAAAGTACTGGGATGTTTGGTGGCGGGCGTCAGAATAGCAAGAAATTAATTATCTCTGCTCCGAACATGCACTGAGCATTCCTACTGAAGGAAAAAGCACTTGTAAAAAATTACAATAACAGCCGATGTAACTTATTAGGGCCTTTTTCCAAGATTATAAAGGAGGAATTTGTTCAGCATTCCGCAGCTATGGAAGCAAGTTGAAAAATGAGTATTGCATTTAATTCCAGACCGTGGAGCTACTGAGAAGGAAGGTAACATAGGAACGGGAGTGGGCCATTCAGCCCCTCGAGACGGTTCCACTATTCATTCAATTAGATCATGGCTGATCTGTACCTTAACCCTATTTATCTGCTACGGCAAGTTGCATGTGACAAGAGAATAGTGAACAGTACAGGAATTTTATCAATTAAATGTACCGATTTAGTGACCGGTAATGGGAAAATAAAGAATAAGGAGGGAGAGGAGGAGGTTGTTATCTGGAGCAGAGAGTGTAGTTAAGGGTTGTGGGGTCCCAGCAGTAGGGTATGAAAACAAGAACAACAAATTGCATTTATATAGCGCCTTTTCTGCACTCTCAAGTGGATGTAAAAGATCCCGTTTCACTATTCAAAGAAGAACAGGGGTATTATACCTGGTTCCCTGGACAGTATATATCCTTCAATCAACATTACTGGAGAAACAGATTATCTGGTCATTATCTCTGCTGCTCCTGGGAGTTGGCTGTGTGCAAATTGGCAGCTGTGTTTCCTACATCATGACAGTCACTCCACTTTGAAAGTACTTCATTGGCTGTAAAGCATTTTGGGATGTCTTGAGATCATGAAGGTTGCTATACAAATGCAAGTTCTTTCTTTCAAATGTCACAAGGTGCTTCACAGGAGCATTTTCAAGAAAAACTTGTTGCTGACCCACATTTATTTTCCTTTCGTGGGATGTGGGCATCACTGGCAAGGCCAGCATTTATTACCCATCCCTAACGGCTCTTGAGAAGGTGGTGGTGAGCCACCTTCCTGAACCATTGCAGTCCATGTGGTGTAGGCACACCTACAGTGATTTTTACCTGTGATGGTTTTCATATAACTGTGCCTGCTACACCATTTCAGAGGGCCGTTAATTAAGAGTCAACCCACATTGCTGTAGATCTGGAGTCACATGTAGGCCAGACTGGGTAAGGATAGCAGATTTCCTTCTTTGAAGTGAGGAGTCTTTACAACAATCCAGTAGTTTCATGGTCATTATTAATAAGACTAGCATTTTATGCCAGAATTATCAACTAATTAAATTCTTCCAGGTACTGTGGTGGGATTTGATCTCATAGCTCCTAAGCATTATTACAGGCTGCTGGGCAGTAACATTACCACTGTGCTACCCTAGCAGATAATAGGGAAGGTGACCAAAGTTTGGTCAAAGAGGTAAGTTTTAAGGCATGTCTTAAAGGAGAAGAGAGAGGTAGAGAGGCGGAGAGGTGTAGGGAGGGAATTCCAGAGCTTGGGGCCCAGGCAGCTGAAGGTTCTCAAGCTCCTCAGCAAAATTCCATTGGTTTCAGCTACTTGGGGGCTAATTTTCTTCTTTTTAAACAAAAATAAAAACATTACCTTACATAGAAGATAGAATTATCAAAGAAAAGACATAGTACATTAAAATGAAAACAGAGTATGCCGGAAATACAAAGATTATTGTTGAAAACAGAGACATTTTATCAAAGCCTTTCATCTTGCACTCATTAGGACAATTCGCAAGAATACCAATGTAAGGGAAAGCAACAACTTTATACCGTATGAGAACAGCGTGCTGATTGGTTGGCAAGTGGACTCTGATTGGTCGAGGCATTGCTATGGAGAATGCACCAGTTTAAAGTGACTGACAGTGAACTGCCAAGCTTTGTTTGAAATTTAAACTAGGCAGCTTGACTCTGATTGGTCAAGGCATTGCCCTGAGGAATGAACCAGCAAATGACTGTCACTTATTTTGTTTAGCTGAAAAAGGCACAATGTGTGTACATGTTCTTTCTGTCTGCAAAGAACAGGGCCCTGTGTATTAATATATGTAGCTCCCAGTATGCGCAAATGCACCACACTGTGAGCACAGAACGTTTGGCATGTCTTTTCACTTCACAAGTGCTGACAGACCTGGTCGTGTATTTTGACCATTTTCAGTTTTCATTTCACTTTTCATGTGTTTGCATTTTTTTTCCTTCTTAACTAGATATATGGCACTTCTGGAAATTATAAGGGAAGGGTTGCATTTAAAAAGTGACTATCCAAATACAATCTTGCATGAAGTCAAATACTGCTGCAGACCATCCATAATTTATCAACATCAATAAGGGAATTCAGGTACAAGTATTTTAAAGTACACTTAATTGTTTTGCATTTTAACACACAAGAGAGTTGAAAATAAAGTCTGAAGCTTTCTTTAATAAGCACTCAAGGTAATGAACTAAAGGACAGGAATCAAGTCAAATTGTCAGCTATCGAGCAGGTATTTAATCTATATAGATTTCTCCTGCACTGTAGCAAAGCTGGTGAATACTTTCCCCACAAAGTATAGATATTTAAACCATAAATCTACAAGATCCATTTAAAAATCTTGAGTAGCCTTTTACAACAGAAAACTGGAGAATCTTTGAGACTCCTACAAGGGATTATGAGCTGTGGTTTGTGTTGTTCTTATCCCAATGTATTCTCCTCAGATCACTTTCTGCTTTAGTGCAACCCAGACTATAATGATAGCGTACAGTAACACTTCTAACCACAGCACACTGCTGGCATTTGTTGGCTTAGTGATGCAGGTTCAGTGATGCAGTTTGTTGTTGCAGGGGTGTACCTGGCAGTAGTGGGGTCCAGCTTCACATAGTGGGGGGGTGGGGGGGGGGTGGTGTGTGGGTGGTGAGCCACCGGCCCAATTTATTATCAGTCAAATATAAAGCAATACGTCTAGAGCCTTGGAAACTGGATTATTGCCCGTCTGCTTAACCTGGGGCCAGTGTGATCATATGCGGCCCAGTGCAACAAGCCACTGTACAGGCCAGTAAGAACACATTTAATTGGGCCCTTAGGTAGCTCTTTTACCCCTGTGCCCCCAACCGCAAACACAAACACGCACACATCCTTTTTATGGCTGCAAATTTTCTCTTCATTGCTGTATTGCAACAGAGGATGTAGCCAAGCAGTCTGCCTCCACTCAACTGCCGATGCCCCCATTAGGGGAGGTACCATAAACTGTACATGTAGAAAACTTCCTTCCTCTTCTTCCCCTCGCTCGATGCCTCCCAGCTCGACCTGACTGAGATTACAAACTAAACAAAGAGTGGAGCTCAAAACTAAATCTTAACACCAGCTGCCCTGGGTGTGCACCTTGTTAAACAGCCACCACTTTGCTCTCAAAAGCCAGAGTCTTAACTTTGTAAACTTCATGTACAATTACCAAACCTAAGTAAACACCTGGTTGAGTCACAAGTTTTGTTTGGATTTCTTGCACTAATCGGCTAGCTGGCAGCAAACCATAAAGTCACACCTCAGAGACAAGCACAGGTGCAGCAAAGGGAGAGAGTGACTGCTAGTCAGCAAGGTAAGGGGAATCAATGGGAGATAGAGTTGGAGGTCCCACAGACATTGGTACAAAAGCAAAATACTTCAGAGCTGCTGGAAATCTGAAAAGGAAGAATTCTGATGACAGGTCATCAACCTGAAACATTGGGCTGAATTTTCCCAATGTGGTGGGGACCTCGATATCAGGACCAGTTCCGGGTCTCCACCCCGCACAGGTCAGAGGTGCGCTGATAGATGGAATCTTCCTGGAGGCGGTCAATTAAGAGGCCTCCTCCGCATGTGGCCTTCAATTAAGGATGGTGGGCGGGTTCCTGTGGCAGGAGGCCCAATAGGAGGGCCTGCAGCTCTGGACTGATGGCAGCCCCACCAGCAGAGTTGGCAGCTGCCAAGGCAGATAGGCGATTGGGAGAGCACATCAACATGGATGTGCACTCGGACGCCTTCTGCAAATGTTAGAATGAAGAATCCCACAGCAAATAGAGTCATTGGTGTGGAGAGGGCCCCCGCGACAGGACTGCTTTTGACTGTGGTGGTGACCTTTAGTCTTGGGGGTGCCTTTATTGGGGCATGCACAAGAACACCCAGATCCCTCTGTGCTGCTCTTTTTTGGAGTCTCTCTCCATTTAAATAATAGTCTGCCTTTTGATTCTTCCTACCAAAGTGCATGACCTCACACTTTCCTACATTAAACTCCATCTGCCAAGTTTTTGCCCACTCACTCAACCTATCTATATCCCCTTGCAGATTCCTTATGTCCTCATCACAACATGCCGGAGATAATAATCCGTAGCAAGGAACAAGAAGTGGTAGGAATAACTGAAATATGGCTAAAACCCCTAATCCAGATAGAATGCGTCCACACATATTAAAAGAAGTTAGAAGAGATAGCAGGGGCAGCATTACATATAGATAAAAATTCATCAGAAAATGGAATAGTGCCAGAGGACTGGCAAAAAGATAATGTGATTTCTATAGTTAAATAGAGAGATAGAACAAGTCCAGGGAACTACAGACCAATTAGTTTAATGCCAGTAGTAGGAAAGATTATGAATTGTTACAAAGATGTAACAGAAAAACATCAAGAAACTGAAAATATAATTAAAAACAGTCAGCATGGATTTCAAAAGGAAAGGTCATGCTTGACCAACCTTATTGCATTCTTTGAAGAAGTAACAAAAAAGGTAGATAAGGGCAATGTAGTAGATGTAATATATTTAGATTTTCAAAAGGCCTTCACTAAGCTACCACATAGTAGACTCATAATTAAAGGTCAGAACATTTGGAATTATGGGACAAGTAGCAGAATGGATCGCAAGCTGGCTACAAAACAGAGAAAGGATTAAAGGTAGTTACTTAGATTGTCAGAAGTGATGCTCAGCAAGGATCAGTACTGGCATCACTGCTGTTCACCATTTACATAAATGAGTTGGACTCGGATATCGGAAGTACAATTTCAAAATTTGCAGATGACACCAAATTGCGGGGTGGGGCGATTGGGGAGGTGTAGTTAATACAGAGGAGGACTGCGACAAAATTCAGGAAGACAGTAATAAAGTTGCAGAGTGGGCGTGTAATTGGCAAATTAACTTCCATATAGATAAGTGTGCAGTGGTACATGGTGGTAGGAAGAATAAGGAGGCCACATACTCCTTGGAAAATAAGTGCCTGAATTGGGTAAAGGCAAAGAAGGGTCGGGGAATACGGGTATACAAATCACCAAAAGTAACACTAAAATTCCATTTGCGATCTTGGTCTCATTAACACCTCATTTGTGAACGGAAATTACCACCTTTGAAACAACCTGCCGATTACATTTTCCAAAGATTTATTTCAGGCAAGTTTCACATTTCAAATATTAACAACTGCTGTGTTTCTACTAATACCACCTGTGAGTAATAACAGTAGTGATTAATAGCACCAGTAGCATTTTCTGCTGCCATTTAGAACGCAAAACAAAGATGTATTTTCTTTTCTCAGAAGTGTCAAATCATATTTCAACTTGACTTTTTCATGTAATTTAAACTGGAAGGATCCATCAATTAAATTTGTCAGACCGGAGGCTGTTGGATTGTTTCGTAAATAGTGTTTTCATCCTACAATCTCATCAGGGACGACTGCTGAGAATTACCAAAATGAAAATGGCAAAGGTGAATCCTTGCCATAGAATGACTAACCCTGACTCAGTTCCATTTGTTTCACTGCAACGCACAAGGATCAATTAAGTTTCATAAGCCTAGGCTTACATAATTCATACAAGGACGGAATTCCACTTTTGCAAAGAATCCGGATGGTTTATACTTTTAAATATGTTTTGCCAGTAGAATGGATTTTCAAAAAGGTGTTTGATGTAATTGTAAAGTGTTGTATACAAAGCTTATTGATTCTACCGCTAATTTGCTAAATAAGCCATTTTTTTTAAAGAAATAGAATGCTGATGGCATACATCCTGTAATGCTAGAGGAAGCAAAGAGAGAAAATAATAAAGTCTCTGACCACAATCTTTTAAGCATTTATTGGATGTGGATGTTGAGGACTGTTGGGCCGTTAATATTATATTTCTGTTCAAGAGAGAAAGGGATAAGTTAGGTTAAGTATAGGCTAGTTCAGCCTGATAATCACGAAGAACGTAGGAACAGGAGGAGGCCATTCAGCCCCTCGAGCCTTTTCCACCATTCAATGAGATCATAGCTGATCTGTATCTTAACTCCATCTACCGGCCTCGGTTTGGTAACTCTGAACAGCCTTGCCTAAGCTAGTGGGTAAACTTCTAGAAGCCATAATATAGAATAAAATTAATACTTGCTTAGAAATCAGGTTGATTAAGAACAGCTGCCACGGATTTTTTAAAAAAAGACAATTCATGTCTGACAAATTTAGCAGAGTTCATTGAAGAAACCTCAGAATTTATGGATAAGGAAGTGCAGTGCATGTTGTTTATTGGCATTTTTAAACAGGTGTTTTATGAGGTGCCACATCAGAGACTTGTTAATAAAATTAGGGTGCATGGTATTACAGGGAATATGGCAAAATGGATAAGATGTTGGTTAAAGGACAGAAATTAATGCTTATTGAATATATTTCACACTGAAAGATGTGTCCTCCAAGGCGTCAGTGTTAGAACCGATTGATCTTCTCAATTTATAGAAATGATCTGGACTCAGGTATAATATCAAACTGTGAAGTGGAGCGAGAAGAGACTTGAGGGGGACGCATTAGCAGATTAGGCAACTAGAAGCTAGAAAATTGGAACAGATTCCACTCGGATGCAGAAGGTTAAAAAGATATTTAACAGTTTTGCTCAAAATGATTAGGAGTTCTGGTAAGGTAAACTATTTCCAGTGCTCAATTAGTTGGTAACAAGATAGCATAAATTCAGGATCAACGCCAAAGAAATAAACTGAGCGGCTAGGAGGGTTTTGCACAGGATGTTAAAAAGACGTGGGATGCGCCACCTGAATTTAGTGGTGGAATTAATATCTATAACAGTTTTTAAATGGGACGTGGCTAAACATGTGAAAAGGAAATGTAAGTGGATATGGGCAAAGGGCAGGGAAATGGGACCAAATGAAAAGCTCTTTCAGACAGCTGGCAGAGACAGGATGGACTTCCTCCTGCACTACAATATTCTACGATTCTAAGAATAGGAGACATCTGGGGGCATACATACTGTTCCCTCATCTCTGGAACCTAGGTTTCAATCTAGTTCAAAGCAACGAGATGTGGTTTGCTCTCTCGCTTTCTCTCCTAGCTGCAAGAGCCCCATGTAAACTGGGTTCAGGTGGTCTCAACACAGTTTCCAGAGGGCAGGAGCTCGAACTGCAAAACCACCCACAAATTAGAGAGGTCACGTTGGAGGCAGTTGATGCATGAAATGGAGCTCGCATGCTATTTGCAGTGGGGCATGCTCTTCAAATGACTCTATGACTCTCAGAGTGAGGAAGTGATGCTTCAGTTACACAGAGCCTCGTCAGACCCCATTGGGAGCACTGCGTACCGTTTTGATCACTGGACCTCAGGAAAGCTGTATTGGCTTTGGAAGAGGGCACAGCACAGATTCACCAGAATGTCATCAGGGCTTTAAATTATGAGGACACCCTGCATAAACTTGGTTTGTATGTACTTGAGTTTAGATGGTTGAGGGGTGATCTAATACAGGACTTCAACTTGATAAAGGGTTTTGATTGGATAGATAGAAACCATTTCCTCTGGTGAGAGGAATCCAGAACAAGACGACATAATTTTTAAATTAGAACTAGGCAATTTAGGAGTGAAATCAGGAAGCATTTTTTTCACCTGGAGCTCATCTGAAACTCTTCACAACAAAAGACTGTGAATGCTGGATCAATTGGAGCTTTGAAGACTATGAACGATAGACTTTTAATAATGTAAGGATATCTTACAGTCATGCAGTCATTTACAGCACAGAAGGAGGCCATTCGGCCCATCGAGTCCATGCTGGCTCTCCATGGAGCTACATAGTCAGTTCCACTACCCCCGCACGATTCCCATAGCCGTGCAAGTCTATTTCCCTCAAGTGGTCCAACTTCTTCCTGAAGTCATTCACTGTCTCCACTTCTGCCACCCTTCAGGGCAGCGGGTTCCAGGTCATTCTTTGAAAGAGCTATCCAACTAGTCCCCTACTTTTCCCCCATAGCCATAGAAATCCTCCCCCTCCAAATCCCATTTGAAAGCTACCATCTCCTATTTCCTATGTTCCACCACCCGTTTAGGCAGTATACTCCAGATCACAACTCGATGCACAACGCATTCTATTCCTCATCTCCCTTCTGGTTCTTTTGCCAGTTATCTTTGACCTGTGTCCTCATGTTAATGACCCTCCTGCCACTGGAAACAGTTTGTCCTTCCTTACTTCATAAAAACCCCGTACATAGTTTTGAACACCTCTGTTAAATCTCCCCTTAACCTTTTCTGCTATAAGGAGAACCCCCCAGTTTTCCATTCTTGCCATTTAACTGGAGTCCCTCATCCCTAGTTGCATACTGGTAAATATCCTTTGCACCCTCTGCAAGGCCTTGACATCCTCAGTTTTTTTGGGGGGGGTTGGTGAAGAGGAGAGAGGGATCAAGAGCATATTGAGCAAATGTGAGTAAATGGGGTTGATGTACATACCAGCTGTGATTTAATTGAATGTTGGAGCAAGCTTGAGGGGCTGAATGGCCTACTCCTGCTCCTATTTTGCTAGGATCCCAATGCTTCCCTAGCTAGCTTAAGCCATGCTGATGATATGAGTCAATGGAGCATTACTTGTCTCATGACACTGCTTATACTGACACTGAATTCCAAAAGAAGAAGAAAAGTTATTCAATTCCACAACACCTGATCTCATTCATCCTGAGCGGCACAGACATTTGCTCAGGAATCTGGATTTATTTTTTATTAAAAAGCAGTCCTGTTGGTATCACCCCAGGCTGCCGTTTGGAATGTGCACAGGCGAAGCAGACTACATCTGTGCATTTGTACCCACCTGCAGATTGACTTCATTTCCCAAGCAGCTTGTGGTACGACAATCACTGGAATAGGTTGTCTGTCACATGGGCTGGCACAGCATCAATTGTTGAGGTTAAATACTTTCCCCATTATTTTAACCATTACTATTCCTTTTTACTACCTCCCTAAGGACTGAGGAATCGCACAGTTTTATTAAAAAAAAGAATGGATAGTTAGTTTCTTTGAGATCTTCAGCAATTGATATCTTTTTTTAAATTGAGTTTTTTTTGGAAGAAGTAATATTAAAGGATACCACACAGATAGCCAACTGATATACTCCAATTTAATAAATCCTTTAAACCTGGAGTGCAAGTATTGCTGCTTGGGAAGGTCTGTCTGACAGCACAAACAAATTATTATGCAACTTTCTAATCTCTCTTTGGATGCTAGTCAGTGCTGAACGTGAAAATATAACAAATGGAAGTGTACAATCAATCAGCCACTCAGCACTTGCTAAAACTGTTACCAGATTAATAACATTGCTTTTTAAAAAAATTCTACTTCTCCAAAAATATTGAGCAAATGATTATTTCAGTGGCACCTTAAAAAGAAAACACAGTTCCTCCAGGCTCCTGGTTGATATTTTAAAACTCTGTGGTATAATCAATGATGCCCTATAATTCTACCCTCATAATGCCTCGGTACAGTGAGGGAGATCTCATGTGGTCCCATGCAAAGGTGTTGGCAATGGAGTCACACATCTTAATACAGAGCAACTTCTGGGAAACAGCAAGGTGATAGCCACCACTCTGACTGTAAAACCAGCCAAAGGCCAAATGTGATAATCACACCTGACCTCTGAAAAGCAGACGTATTGATTGGAAACCTTCAAACTGTGGCTGTGAAAACAAGAAACGCAGATTTCTTCATCATCCAGGAGCTGCTGTGCAGAAGATCAGCCTTTGTCAGTCCAGCAGTGAGTTCCCTCATCTGCTACAAAGCACATCTGGGAAAAATTAACCGACTCCTTCAACACTACTGCCACCAACTAAAGAACTCAGAAACTTACTTGCATCATTGCCTCTTTGCAAAATACCACCTAGGTGTACATGAAACACAGAAAGATATTACATACTTTACCTTCAGTCTGTGCAAGAATATAATTTGCAACCTTGATGTCACTTTTAATACATCCAACCTTTCATCCTGCCCTTTGTCACATTACTGGTTCTCCTCAACACAACCACTCGAGTCATGTCGAACATCAGCGACATGGCTGATGTCTCCTCTTTGCTTAGAAGACAGTTCCTCCATTTCTTGAGTTACAACATCTCCATCTAGCACAGCCTTGACATAAACGAAAACTTCAGTGCACAACAGCTGGCAGCCTTAAAACCACAAACTATCACTCTTCGTTCATGGAGTAAATTGCCTTGCCTGAATCCTTTGTTCGATTGTGAAAAACAGTACAGAGGAATATAGTGAAATGAATGCTTTTTCCAAGTAATGTTATTCATTTTAATGGTTCTATTCTGTTAACTATTTTAACTGCCTTGCCAAGTTGGGCGAGAGCTCCCAGCAGAATGCAACCTAGATTGCAATGAGTGGAGTGAGAAAACAGCCACAGTTGTTGGATAACTGAGGCTGGATCAATTAAAAATTTCAAAACTGATATTGATAGATTTTTGTTAGCCATGGGTATGAAGGGATATGAAACCAAGGTGGGTAGATGGAGCTAAGATACAGATCAGTCATGATTTAAGTGAATGGCGGAACAGGCTCACGGAGCTGAATGGCCTACTCTATGTTCCTATGAGGTGTATTTATGTCATTTGCTTCACTATAAAATACACATTACAACAAATCTTTAAAAATAAAAGGCTGTGTTACACTGAATGGTTTAACGATTTCACTCTGGCAAAAATTTCAGCCCATTCGGTATCACAATTACTTTCACCTCATCAGCCAGAGAAAGAGGCTTCTTTCAAAGTGGAGTCTTCATTATTCAGGCAGAGTTTCTGCTATAGCCTGTTGCCAAAGAGTTTGTGTGTCATTAAAACATTCATTTAGAACGTTCAGTTCTGAGCATCACAAAGCTTGAGCAATAGCACCTGATGAGGCGATTTTCGCACCTTAAACTAAAGCTCCCGTCATAATGATTGCCAAAAGTGCATGAACCCCAAAAAGGGCTCAATCCAGCGGCTTTAGTGAGGCAAGACAATGCTTAAATGAATAAATCCAGGCTTTTCCCATTCGTTTAAATGTTTTGGTTATTTAACAATTATTCACTTAACAGGGAAAGCTATCATTGGAAAAGATAGAAAGGGAGATTTTATTTCTTCAAACATTTTATTCTTTTAATCTGTTAAGTGGCCTTGACCATAATTATTGCTGAGCTTCCACAGTTTGGAGGCATGTTTGTCTCAGATTACAAAACAATATTGTTCTTGAAACAATGATCACAAGAAAGTTTAATATACATAAGACTACAGTTTCCAAAATGTCTTTCCCAAAATACTGAGAAGTAAACAACCATAGCTGAAACAGGGTTAAGAATGCAAAGAATATAATGTAGCAATTAAAAAGTCCAAAAAATCAGCATTGCAATACACTAAGACAAAACCACAACTTAAACTGCTAATGGCAAATATTTTCAAAATCTGATTGGTTTGATTTTGTGCTAAAATATGGTCATATGTTTAAAAATCTATTTTGATTCAAATCAAGCAGCATGAAGGGATAACCGATCAACACATCAAGGATACAATCATTATTTACCAGTTACAAAGATCATCTGAAGCATTCATTGTTAAATCCAGTCATCAGCAATTTTACTCATTAAGGGACAAAAAGCGACCAAAACATGAAAAGGAGATTCCTGATAAATATCGACATGGAGGTAGGACCAATAATGCAAAATCTACTATCAGCAATCGATCAAATAAAAATCTAAAATTAGATGTTTTGAAAAATTAAAATGACAAATTATTGAAGCACAATGTGTGACTCTTCCTCAAATTCACTGTGGCTCCTGGTCATGAATGCACTGCTGTGGGAAACCACCAAATGCAAGCACTTCCTCACCCTGGATGAAAAGGAACATTCTTTCTGGTGAAGAAAACAAAATACTAGCTCATACAAGTATCACAATGGAATAGATGATGCACACATTCTCTTCCAAATGGCATACAACTCCCCTTCATGAAAGGAGCACAATACACACATACACACATCATAATAATGCAGCTTTTCCAGAGGTTGTACTGTAGTTCAAATATAAACGCCATTTCCCTACTTTATCACAGAATGCTATCTTTCTACAATTCATTCAGGATCTGCCAATAAGGCAAAATAAAAAATTTATAATTTTAAGAAAGAAGGGCAAGGTTTATAAATCCAGTTGTCGATCTGAATTCGAATTGTTCAGCTCAATCGACTGTTCAGATTTTCATATACATTTGTGCCTGACACCATTCAATGAATCACACTGACAAATGATTGGGTGTAATAATGAAATTCTGCAGTTGTTCCTAATGAATACTATGACCTAGAAAGTTAGAGTGCACCCAGGAACAGGTGCACAGGGATAGGCCCAAGTCCCACTCAATGTTGGGTCTCTGGCCGCGTTATCATTGACGCGGGTAGTGGCATTTACCCAACGAATGACCTCAGGCAGCTTCTCAGCACAAAGCATTAAAGATCAGTTTACTGTGTCGCCAACAGCAGCCTTCAGACAAGTCCTTAAAGGTGAACAGGAGAGCAGCATTGGTGGAGACTAGGAGAGGGGCATCGCTGGGGATCGGAAAGGAGGGTAGTGGATGTCAAGTCGCAATTGGGGTGCAGGTGAAGCAGTGGGTCAGAAGTGGCCAGAGTGGTTTCAATGTGGGACCGGAAAGAGCTAAGTATTGTTAAAATTGTACCTTATTGATGGCGGTCTGCAGCAGTCCCTTTAATGACCAGCACGTCCAGCCACAAATAGACCATGCTTTCTTGCACAGCATGAACGCTGATTGCGTCATGGCAACCCAGTGTTGAGAGCTGGATGGGCATCAGGCCCTTTGCAATGCAAATAAGCTCCCTAATGCCGATCCCAGGTGCGGACCTTGTAAGCCTACATTATTGTCTACGCCAATATCGCAGGTGTGCACTTGCAGCTCATAAACACCGTGCACATCCTGCCCACCAATTGGACAAACCGGGCACTGCATGTTCAGATTTCTAGGGTCTGGCATACTGAATGGTGGCTACCACTTCCCACATTGGGAGACAATTAGAGGGTTTCTTTCTCTTAGAGAATGCATCTGCGCCACAGGCTGTTAATAACTGGCTATCAATCTGACACAGCAAGCTACATATCCTGTATGTACTTTAATGACTATACTACTTGTGACATTTACATCAAAGCTCAGCAATTAAAGATTCAGGATTCCCACCATTAGTGAGATGCCAATTCAGCATTTTGTTCTGGTTAACACCCAAAATAATAACTTTAACATCCGTAACAAATTAGGCAGCAACTGCATAGCAGACACAGTGACAGACCCTTCTTGGGCATGGGAGGAGGTCCAGCTCTCATCAGGCCAGCGCTGAGAAACAATCTCTTTGAAAATGACCACAATTTTGGTATCTTCTGGTCGCACCTCTGCAAGATCGGTGCTCATCAATATTAGGCTGGCACAATGGCCAGACAAACAATTATCTCTAAACTGATCTCCAGACACTAGCTGCAGATGGACAGTATATAGTTGCAAATGTAGGGCTGAATTTTGTTCAGTGACTACACTTCAAAAGTGCTTCTTGGGCTGTAAATCGCTTTGGGACGTCCTGAGGTTGTGAAAGGTGCTATATAAATGCAAATCTTCCTTTCTGTACACTGATCTCCTAAATTGGTCATTATTTGGTGTCAGTCTCTCCACCCCCACAACCCCCCCCTCCCGCCCACAAGCTGCAGATACAGCATGGGTTAAACTGGCTCGATTAAGGAGCAAGGTTAGAAAGATTGATGATGTACACTATAATTTGTGACAACGAAGAGTTTATTATGAAGATAAAAACTGAATTCGAGGACACAGCTATATGGATCTGGAATTTTCCAGGGATTACACTGTAAATTCACATAAAACAAACAAATATTGTGATTGATTTGTTTTTTTTTCTGTTGCTTGGCTGCGAGTCGTCTGCAGTCCAAGGAGGAACAGAAGTACTCTATTGTGAATCTAAAAGTCACAATAAAAATAGATGAGGATTTCCTTCAGTGAAAATCCAATGATGAGTGCTCTCACTGTATATTTGTAAATTCCTTTTATAGTGACATTTTAATATACTTACCCCTTTTATAATCAAGTTCCTCGATAAACATCCAGCCAGGTGGAGCAGTTCGGAGAAATCTGAACAGCATCAAGTTTCCACAAGGCAGCTTCATAAATCAGCTGAGACACATCATGTGACTGCATGAAAACTAACAACAGAATGATAGTCTCCTCCAAGCAAATACGCCGACAATTAGCAAGAATAAAAAAAAGTCATATTCTTGTTCTCAAGTCACAGACAGTTTCCTTCCCGTTGCACAGGCATGAAGTAAATCTCTTGGAAGCCTAGTTGGTTGGGCCCGGTTCCAGCAACAATCTGCCAGTGAAATGTTCAAAAATAAAACACTTCCCCCCCCCCCCCCCCCCCACCTCTATTCCTGGCCTAAAATATAAGCCTGCTTACCAGAGGATCAACTCCATCCCACTCAAATTAAACAGGACAGACAAAAAAAAACTGTAGTTCAAGAAATTTCTCCTTTCTCTCAAAACCCTCGTCAGCAGCAATAATGGGGCTAAGCATCAACAAAGAGAAGCTAAACGATTACTACAACAGACTGCGAAAGCCTAAAAGGCAGCACAATTCGATTTAAAATGATAAGAAAACGTCCCAAAAAGTGGCCTTAACAGGTGACATAATCTTCCTGTTGTGCCCTTTAAATGAACTTCTCTCTGCAGCTGATGTATGTGCAAACCTGTTATTTGCAAGCATGATTTGTACTGGGCTCAAATGGTGGGCAACATATGACATTGGTTCATCCTCATTTTAATGTTCCAGTTGGAGATTTCATGCCCCTGAGTCTCAGTATAATTCATCTCTCCCACCTTGTCCAATCAGTGATGACCCTGAAGTATTACAGCCTTGAAACTCTGAGCTCTGGACATTAACTTTAATACATGGTGCATTTCAGCAAACAATTGATTTACCATATTTAAGAAACTTATACATTGAATAATTTATGAAAAACAGTTGAAGAAAATAATCAAAGTTACATTTAATTAAATAGATCGATAATTAATAGCTCCTAGCTAGTCCCTGGATAATGAGGATTAGCCGTATGTTGTGTGTTACACAGAGTATTATGTAGTCTACTTTATTTGTTATAATCCATTGAACACATGTAATGCAGCAATAGTAGTTTATATGTCAGTGCTGGGACCTGACTACCTGGGATCCAGGGAATGATTGTACATAGAATGGAAGTTAGGTTTGATATATAACTGCCTTCAAAACAGGGCCTAGAGCTTCCATATTAAAAGCTCAAACAGAGAGTCCATCAGTTTATGCTTCATGAGACTACAGCCTCAGACATAATACTTGATGTTCTATCAGTATTTAGTTAAAAAGCACACTGATCCTGATTTTTAAACCATTGGTTGAGATTTTTCTTGCGGTTACATGCTTTGTTGGTTTTGTAATTGCATTACTCTAACAGCCCCATAGCCAGAGGTGTCCAACTGCAGCTAGCTCCTCCAGTCCCATTCCCCTGTTCTTTTCCTGTAATAGGTAATAGTGAACCGTTTGTGAGATCCCTATCCAAGTCACTGGAGCAGAGCTTAGCCTATCGTATGCCAAGTAAGAAAGGCTTGCATTTATATAGTGCCTTTCACAACCTCAAAATGTCCCTAAGCTCTATACAAGACAATTAAGTACTTTTTGAAGTGCAATCACTGTTGTAAATCACACACAGCAATCAATTTACACACAGCAAGATCCCACAAACAGGAATAATGACCACATAATCTGTTTTAGCAATGTTGGTTGAGAAATAATTGTTGGCCAGGACATTAATTAGAACTCCCCGCTCTTCTTAAATATTGCAATGGGATCTTTTACATTGAGCTGAGAGAGCAGTCAGTGCCTCGGTTTAACAACTCATCCAAAAGACAGCGTCTCTGCAATACTACGTCAGCTGCTTCATCAATGACCTTCCTTCAACCATAAGGTCAGAAGTGGGGATGTTCGCTGATGATTGTACAACGTTCAGCACCATTCACGACTGCTCAGATACTGAATCAGTCCGTGCAGAAATGCAGCAAGTCCTGGACAATATCTAGGCTTTGGCTGATAAGTGGCAAGTATCATTCATGCCACACAAGTGCCAGGCAATGACCATCTCCAATAAAAGAGAATCTAACCATCTTCCCTTGACATTAAATGACATTACCATCGCTGAATCCCCAACTATCAACATCCTAGGGGCTACCATTAACCAGAAACTGAACTGGAGTAGCCATTTAAATACTGTGGCTACAAAAGCAGGTCAGAGGTTAGGAATCCTGTGGCGAGTAACTCATCTCCTGACTCCCCAAAGCCTGTCCACTATCTACAAGGCACAAGTCAGGAGTGTGATGGAATACTCTCCACTTACCTGGATGGGTGCAGCTGCAACAACACTCAAGAAACTCGACACCATCCAGGACAAAGCAGCCCGTTTGATTGGCACCCCATCCATAAACATTCACTCCCTCCACCACCGCCGCACAGTGGCAGCAGTGTGTACCATCTACAAGATGCACTACAGCAACGCACCAAGGCTCCTTAGACAGCACCTTCCAAACCCGCGACCTCTACCAACTAGAAGGACAAGGGCAGCAAATGCATGGGAACACCACCACCTGCAAGTTCCCCTCCAAGTCACACACCACCCTGACTTGGAACTATATCGCTGTTCCGTCACTGTCATTGGGTCAAAATCCTGGGACTCCTTTCCTAACAGCACTGTGGGTATACCTACCCTACATGGACTGCAGTGGTTCAAGAAGGCAGCTCACCACCACCTTCTCAAGGGCAATTAGGGATGGGCAATAAATGCTGGCCTTGCCAGTGATGCCCACATTCCATGAATGAATTTAAAAAAACACTACGCTGGAACATCAGCCATCACATGCGTTCAACTCTCTGCAGGTGGGGTTTGAACCCACAACCTTCTGACTCAGAGGCGAGTACGACCATTGAGCCTTATCTGACAACTAACTAAGAGGGCTTATAAACAAGACGTCTGTTCTGACTGACTTCAGTCAGCAGTGATAATACGAAGTGACAAAGCCACCAGTAGGTGGACAATTACCCTCCCTATAATTTGAGGGAACACAAGATAATTCAGTTTCCCATTTAAGACAGGCATCCTGGTGATTTTTCCCAATTGCATTACTTCCTCACCACTTTTTATGGGCAAGGTGCCAGTGGAATCATAACATTCATTAGGGCAGGGGAGGCAGTGGGGAACATCCGTCCGTCCTTTTCCTGTGTTTCGGAGGTGATGTGTGAGAAAAATTGATCTGTAGTGCAGTAAAGGACAAGTTTGTAAAAAAGCCAGAGAAAGGTTTTCTGTGAACTGTACTAGCATGGAATCTAACTCGAGAAAATGGGGAAGTGAAGAACAACTGGAAGAATCTATTTGAAAAATTATACAGGGTTAGAACTAGCTTGGAAACAGCTTGTGTGCCCCTAGGACAGAGGCAGTAACCAAAACCAAGCATTTGTCGCTATTAAATTGACTGGCTGGGAGACAAATGAAATTGCGTCAGATGTAAACAGTCACACAGAACATTTGCACAACAGACTAAACTTTTTCCTTCTCAAGCAATAACCAACTAAATGCTTACAACATTCGGCATGTTTATTTGTGATAGCTAGCTTTCAAATGACAATTTAAAATGCTTACCTCTCACAGGCACTGCCATCAATCTGTATTTATTCCAACATGCGACTGTCTGTACCCTTCAGTGTGCCACTGTTCTGTGACACACCCTTCACTGTGTGTTATCCTGTACACAATATATTCCAGCTGAACCCTTCGATGTCAGCCCTAGACAAATTAAGCATTTTGCTTACCTCTGCCCTATTTTTATTTTATTTACATCGCGGATTTCCACTACAGGACACTGATATCAGCACGTTTCCAATTAAGGCAGGAATAAGACTTTCAACATTCCCACCGAGAATGCCATGGTCAATAAAATCTTCCCAGATTATCCCACTGGAGCCACATGCACCTTTTCTTGTACCTGAGGCGACAAAGAGTTTCTGTCAGCCTTTGCTGATTAGACGTTAGGCTCAGCGGTAAAGTTGACCAGCACAATCCACACCAGGCTGTCGATTAATCTCATGGACTGTCTGTCCTGTCCTTTTTCCATTTGCCTGTCACTGTTACACTCACCATCTTTGTAACCTAGCTGTCTACATAAGAAGTTACTGAAGCTCGAAAACTGGAGCACTTTGAGATGCAGCTATTTTTACACGTTGCACTACTGCATGTGATCAGGCCACAGCGGCCTCAAAATTGAGACCGTATCCTTTCTCGTACAGTGATTGTGATAAAATAGGAGAACTTTTGCTTCTGTTGAATTATTCATTTAGATTACAACTTCTGGTCTTGACTCTGGGTTGTGGAGGGGGGATGGTTGGCAGTAGGGAAGGGGAGGGAGCTAGATGGTTAAAAGAAAAACAAAATATGGCAGATGCTGGAAACCTGAAATAAAAATAGAAAATGCTGGAAATACTCAGCAGGTCTGGTGGCGTCTGTGGAGGGAGAAACAGAGTTAACACTGAAGGTCATTGAACTGAAATATCAACCCTGTTTCCCTCCTCACGGGGGATTAAATCCCAGGTTCACTTACAATGATCAGCCCTGTCAATTCACAACAGCTTTGAACCTAGAGAGATTTCCCATCGATAGGTGATGCATACGTAATTAGTAATTATGTGGTTGCCAGCCAAGGTCATGGTGTTCCAAAATGCTGCTGATGACAGTTAGGTTGCTACAGTATAATTTGGGAACAGTCGCATAGAGGTTATGTCGTTGGATTAGTAATCCTGAGGTCTAGCCCAATGATCCAGAGTCATAGGTGCAAATCCCACCATGACAGCTGGGGAATTTAAATTCAATTAAATAAATCTGGATATAAAGCTAGTATCAGTAATGATAGTATTGGATTGTTGTTTAAAAACCCATCTGGTTCACTAATGTCCTTTAGGGGAAGGAAATCTGGCCTCTATGTGACTTTAGACCCACATGTGGTGGACTCCTTACTGAAATGACCTCGAAAGCCACTCAGTTGTCAAAAAGGTTGCTCACCATCATTTTCTCGAGGACAATTAGGTACGGGTGATAAATGCTGGTCTTGCCAGTAACACCCACATCCTCCTGTGAATGAATTAGAAAAGGTTCAGTAAAAGTGATCGTCACCCTTGTATACTTATGAAATATCATTTGAGAGATTATGCAAGCTATAGGGCTGGATTTTGTGCTTCTAGCGCTGGGCCAAAAAAGCCGGGGGATCTCCGTCTCTGCCTTTTCACGCATCCCTCCGCACCATCCCCCTACCCCCCGCCCACATCAGCCCGGAGCGATCCTCCATTGTTGTGGAAGTGAAGTTTCCGGCGCTGGGATCTCCATTCCTCTAAAGACGGGGAACCCAGCGCCGGAAACGATCCACCTGCCAATCACAGGGTCGGCAGCTCAGCAGTACTGGCAGCGTCACTGGGAGTGCTGGCCACTGCTGGCTCTGCGGAGGCCTTGGACCCAGGCCCGATGCTGGAGACCCAGACCTCAGGTAAGTGAGGCAGGGTCGCCAGGGCCTGTCCGAAGGGCACCAGCAAGGTGGGGGTGAGGGGTGGGCGTGGTCCAGGGGGAGGGGGTTCTATGGAGGTGGAGGATTTTCCAGCAGGGATCCGTGGGCCACAGATTGCCCACAGAGGAGGGCCCCACCTCCCCACCCAATACCACAGGAAGGATGCCTCATATTACTGGGCGCCCTCCCTGCATGGAGGAGGCCCCCCGTCACTGGTTAAATCCTAGTGGCGGGAGGAGGAGGCCCTTAAGTGGTCATTAATAGGCCACTTAAGGGCCTCAATTGGCCTCTGGAGGGGAAGGCTGTCATCGACCTATCCCGCACCTGGCAAAACTGCTTGGCAATGGGCCCTCCACCACCCATCTCCTGTTGTGATTCAAGGGTTCCCGCTGCTTCCGACCCCTTCTCAGGGGGCCCATAAAATCCAGCCCTTTGTGCGGGAATGCCTTTTATTCTGATAGATTCTTGAGCTGGTTGCTTAAGCTATCTGGTACACATCAATGTATCAAACTATCTTGGGTTAGTGGGCTTGATTGACCGTTGTGTCTGGGGTGGACATGTGGATCAGGGCTGTGCGTAAGGGTTGCATCAATGACTGGCTGTAATACCTTTCACAGACAACTCTGCAAACAGGGGGTTCCAATTATGGGGTTATATTGGACTACCTGAACTTAACTCATCAGTCAGGTTAGATGCCAGCAGAAAGACTAGGCTACTCTAACTCCATGGAAGTGCTTTGCCGTGTAAGAAGTAAACAACCAGTTTCAATTATGAAGGTATCTCAACAACAACTTAAATCTATATGGCGCCTTTAACATAGTAAAACATCCCAAGGTGCTTCATAGGAGCAAATATCAACAAAACTTGACACTGAGCCACATAAGGACATATTAGGGCTGATGACCAAAGGCTTGGTCAAAGAGGTAAGTTTTAAGGAGCATCTTAAAAGGAGGAGAGAGAGGTAGAGAAGTGTTGGGAGGGTATTCTACAGCGTAGGGCCTTGGCAGTTGAAGGATGGCCATAAATGGTGAAACAATTAAAATCAGCGATGTTCAAGAAGCCAGATTTGGAGGAGCACAGCTACCTCGGAGGGCTATGGACTGGAGGAGATTACAGAGATAGGGAGGGGTGAGGCTATGTGGGGTTAACAAAGTATGAGAATTTTAAAATTGAGATACTGCTATAAACCATTGTAGTCAGTGAGCACAGGAGTGATGGGTGAACAGGACTTGGATGGTGTTAGGACATGGGCAGCAGAGTTTTGGATGACCTTCAGTTTAGGGAGGGTAGAAGGTGGGAGACCAGCTAGGAGTGCATTGGAGTTGTCAAGTCTAGAGGTACAAAAGCACAGACGAGGGTTTCAACAGCAGATGAGCTGAAGCAGGGGTGGGGTTGGGCAATGGTACGGAGGTGGAAATGGGCGGTCTCAGGAGAAGCATCCATTGTTTTTGATACATCAAGAACATTAAAGTATGGTAATTACAGTACTAGATACTGTTTTTAATGGACACTTTTATTTACCCATTCTATGTTAAATAAAATTCTTTGTTAGCATCTGAGCCTTGGTCTGGTAGAAAGTATATGGAGATGTGGAGAAATAGATGGCAGCACGAGTTATATTGAAGCGGCAAAGGTTCTTTGTTCAACATTCAGTCTCACCATTGCTTAGCCAGATATTGGGTTGGTAAAGATAAACATTGGTCCATTGGAGACACAAGAACTGCTTAAGGGATTGGTCACTCACGCTAAATCCATGTGGCACAAAGCTCGAAAACAGAACAACAATGTGATTAAGGCTAATGTGAAAGTTTAATATTACTTTGTCCATCCTTTCTATTAAAAAAAATCACAGATTAAGTTAACTGTAAAAAAAAAATCAATAACTGAAATAGTGGCTACTTTTCCAAGTTCTCCCTGTGAATCAGAATAATTTGCTTATCCAAGACTATCAAAAGCACATTTTGTTTTGTTGTAAAGTAGTAAGAGTTTGAAATGCTGAGCAAAGCACCAGCAATATCAGAGAGGAGTCAGGAGCAGTGGCACAGGGAGCAGTGTGGAACAGGATCATATGCAGAGAGTAGGGTGGGATTTTCACACAAAAGAACTGAACCCCAATATTAATTAGGATCATCTCAGGACAGCAACAAACATTTACATCTTTGCAATTTTTTTTATAGCCAAAAAAACGCAGAGTGCTGGATCCAGCTGGTACAGACACGATGGGCTGAATGGCCTCCTTCTGTGCTGTAATTTTTCTATGGTTCTATGGTTCAAACTAATGAATGTCTGTATAAAACACAGATAGTTGGTATCTATGCCTCATGATAGTGAAGTGGCAGCTATCTCTTGCTTGTACAATTGGTGGTATCAGGTGTAATCTATCCAGCATTTCTCTGATAGAAACAGTCTATTGCTTGCACTATCTTCTGCAAATTCTAGCACTGACATGAATATTCGCTGCTACACGGGCACTCTATCTGTGGCCATTAAATGAACATGCTGTCTTTTTAGCTGTCTTTTCTCAATTCTGTCAAATTGCATATTGATTTGTTATCTGATGCCCTCATTCTGCATCCTTTGTTAATAGAACCTTTCTGTTGTCATGTACCTCATCACAGACAATGCACAGTAACATCCACAGAGGCCATGGTGGATTTCCTGCTGTTTCTAGTGTGTCAGCCTTGGCTCAGTGGTAGAAAGGCAGTGGGTTTAAACCCCACTCCGGGACTTGAGCACAATCCAGGCTGACATCAGTGCAGCACTGAAGGAGTTGCTGCACTGTCAGAGGTGCCGTCTTTCAGATAAGTTAAACCGAGGCCCCGCCTGCTCTCTCAGTTGGGTGTAAATGGTACCATTTGAAAAAAAACAGGAGTGTTCTCCCAATGTCCCGGCCAACATGCCCTTCAACCATCACAACAATCTGGTCATTTAGCTCATTCCCTACATTGCAAAAATGACTGCACTTTAAATGCACTTGACTTAGCGAGTTATCACCATGCCTTGGAATTATTTTTTTAAACAAATAATGCTGGCATTAATAAAGACAGCACAGCATGGATTGACAGTGCACCAGGTGTAAACATGGGCTTTCCACCTCTAGGACCTAGGTTCAAGTCTAAACCATGCTGATAGCATAAAACAGTCCATCCTACTCTGGTGATGTCTTCCATGTGAAATGATTTCGGGCAGTTTCAAACTAGTTTTTAGCAGATGTGGCCCCAGAATTTCCAATAAGTCGGCACTTTCACTCAGTCAGCATAGACCTAGGAAATGTAAGAGCTACAGTCGTCTGAAGATCGGTGCTGAGGCAAACTGTTGCGAGCTTCACTCTGCATCCAGCTGTGCTCCATCCAGACTGGGATTACTGGTTGCCCAAAGTGGGAAGGAGGGAAGAGAGGGGAGAAAATGTGTTCCAGTTTTGAACATTACCAATCCCCCTTTCACGAGCAGCAAGATTCACCATAACTGGTGGGGAGCATGGGAGGAAACATATTTTTTGTCAATTCAAATTTCAGACAGGCCCTAGACTCCTGCCCTAAATAGATGCAAGGCTGTTAAATCGGGATCCTATCTGGGTTGTCCTTAAATGGACCGCTGGAGGCTGCTCCATCAAGATTTTCGAAGAGGAGGGGTGTCACGAATCTTTATGACGCTCCAGGCCCCACAAAGCTACAGTTCACACCTTGTCTGCCCCTCATTCTCATCCAACCATGCCCGTTCCCCACTCACTCTCCCTGACATAGACTCAACCTCCTCGTCGACTCCCTGCCGATATTTGGCCCCCATTCGGTGCCATCCGGTTAAATTCAAAACCACGCCTGGAACCGAAAATGAACCAGGCCTTCCGACGGTAATGCTGGGTGGGAGCCGAGGACACATGACCCATTTCATGCCCATTTCTAGAGAAAGTTATAAACTACCTTCCAGTGCACCTGCGCTGGGTAGAAATGAAACTGTTAAATATATTTTTTTTTAAGTTTTGAAAATTTGGTTTTAGCTTTTAAAGAATTGCAACTGGCTGAAATTACAGCCTGACTACTTTGGCAAATCATTGTTCCACTCTTTCTGAGTGCACAGAGAACAAGTCAGTGGGAGACATTCACAATGCGTAGTGTCACTCAGCAGGAGCTGCCTAATTACTCAGCAGATGTGGAGACTTTTCACTTTCCTCTTTGCCGGGAAAAACAAGACAAAAAAGAATGAAAGAAGCTATTACGTAGACCTCAAAAAAAACTTTCAGCCCCTGAACACAATCTAACTTGGGGCACAGTTGCCTTCTGCATAGAACAAGTTGCGTTTCTTCTTAAATCTCAAAAAAATTCAACCCCAGGTCACTGCTGCTATTTTAATGAGAATGTAATTGGATTATAAATAAAAATACGGATGCACAAAGCTTGCCTACAAAGCATTTCTTGTTTTCAGTACGAAATTGGCTTCAAAGCCACAAAACGTTTCCTGGTACATCAATAGATTCAGACAACAGGAGAAACATTTTGAACCAGTTTTCGGGCAAAGCTATTTTAACAATTAAACTTTAGCTGCAGGTTTTTATATAGCATGTTAAGAACTGACTACAATTTATTTTAAAAAGTATTTAGAATTGCATTATCTTTAAATGGCACAGTCAAAAGTACTGCATTAGCCTTTTCTGCCACACAGTCTCCCTACGATTCTTTGTAAATAATTACACTATGGACACATATTTCTAAGACACCAACTTTTATTTAAAAAGCAACAAGGACCTGTGAAAAAGAAGAACAAAAACTAATTTCTATCTGGTGAGAGAGAGGACCTGATGCACACCAACTCCTTTTAACATTATGGGCTGAATTTTCTCGTTGGCCATGAAGTCCCGCTCCTGGGCTGAAAGTGGGAGCCACCCTCGCTATGATGGCGACGAGACCCTAGGGTGGCATACTGTCGGCAGTGCCAATTAAGAGGCCACCGCCAGGGCTGCCGTCCATTTAAGGATGACAGCCCGGCCCGTCCCCCCCCCAACAGCTGCCAGCCAATCAGCGGTGGCCAGTGCTGAAGCTGTAGCTCCAGGGAGAGGCGGCCTGAATGGCGGGACGCCCTCAAAGTCTGGTGAGTTGGGTTGGAGGACACCAGGGACAGGCAGGTCGACTTTGGCGATTTGTTGGGGGGGGTGGGGGGTGGGCGGTCATAGTGCACTGGCAGTGCCATTGCTGTGGGGTGGCCATTGTGCTGCCGGGATGGGGCCCTCCATGGGCCATGGAGTGCCCATAAAGGAGGGCACCCCCCCATCCTGGGACCTCCCGGGAGGCCACCAGGATTTACCTGGTGGTCTTCCCATGCAGCGGCGGAACTTCCCAGTATGCCTACGAAGGGGCGAAGTGACCCTTATTTGGCCGCTTAAGTGGCTCAACTGGCCGCCAAGCGGACTGCCATGCCACCACGTTTCCTGCCGCTGGCAATATGCCATGACAGCAGGAAAATGTCAGGCTCCCCTCCCGACACCTTCCCCCGCCATATTGCCAGCTCTCCTGCCTCCCAGCCTGACCCCAATGGGCCAGGAGAATTCAGCCCTCTATCTTGTGAAGACAGTTGTAAGCATTTGCTATTTACTTGAAACGTGTTACTATTCCCTCTAATACTTTGACTGCTTAATCTCAGTTGAAGCCTCAAGTTTTCTGATCAGTTTATCTTTGACCCAGAAAAACATACATTTGCCGACAGCAATTCGGGAAAAATAAAACCCAAAAACCAGAGGGTCTAAATATGATTATAAATTAGGCACCAGTTATAAAAAAAATCAGTTGCAGATTATTATTGAGTCCAAAACTTTCAACAAGTTTCCATCCACAATTTTGGGTTTCCCTGCTTTTTTGGTGCGCTGTTTAATCACAGAACATTTGTCAAATATGAAAACACTGCACTGGCAATAAAACAACTTGGCAAAGTGAAGCAACAACTTGACAAATAAGGCAGTACAAGTCTACACTTCAATAGATCCAATCTACAGCAAGAGACATGAACTGGAGCAAGATATGAACTGTCTCTTCCACTTAACATCACACACAACTGTACAGCAATCAACAGCCAGTACTTACAGTACTAATAGAATGTCAAAATGCTACCTCACGTAATCACTCTTTTGCTAAAAGAAGCAATCATTTTGAATCATTGGAGCAGCAGAGTAAAGTGGATTGATTCAGCACTTGAGTCACTGTACATAACTGTGGTAAGAGATATTTCATAAACATAATTTCCAGAAAAACAGAGTCTCGTCATAAAATAACTCCTACAGCCCAATAAGCTGGTGGACATGTTTAGCGCACACAAAAATTAATTACAATTTGTTATCGTTCTTCATCCAAGTTTACGCATGAGAAATCTCTCTCAGTGTGCATTGTCGACTGAAAATAATCGTGGATTTTTCAGTCTTGCTAATCAGCATTTCAACTGTTAGCAACAGTTCTGAACCTGATGTGGTGCTGAATTGGATATTTCAGGATGTCATTACTAAAAGACAAAGCAAAATCAAACCACATCAAAATGGACATTTAATTTCTTCTTGTTTCTGTAATGTAATTTACCACCCCACCATTCTTCCACACTCACATCACCACCATTTTTCAACCACTATAAACTAACATTCTTCCTCACCCCAACTATTCTTCACCACAACTAACATTCTTCACCCCATCCTTCCTGCCATCCACACCCCACCCCATGTCTTCCCCACCCCTGCCCACCATTCCTCCACCCTCACCAACTCCTGCAGCCTACAGTCAAGAAGGGGGCAGTCAATTTTCCTCCTGGCTTCAACGAGCTGGGGTCAATTTTCCTTCTGCTTTTCTCCCTGTGCTCGGTGAGGGGGTTGGGGGGAGTAAGTGCCTGACTTCCACATGATGATTCCCCACAATAGCACAGTAGGAGTCAAGATTTCAGCAGTGCAGGGAATTGAACTAGTGTCATATACTGCGGTGGTGCTTTGTGTTGACTCTCCAACACAGCCCCCTCCCAAGTAGTCAGTTTTAGAACATTCTTGTAGTTTTTTTTTGCTTGAACGGTGAACACTATGTGATGGAAACTACACTTGCCAAAATGAGACATATTAATTTCGACATATGGAACATTATTTTTGAACTGTTACTGAACTTGAAATAACTTGTTTAAAAAGACCACAACTGTAACTGAAAACATGGCTGTACATTTGCATTCTAAAACACAGTTGCCTGAAGAAGACATTGGGAGTCGTCCCTGATTCAATTAGCCAGATGGATTTTTGTCAATAATGATGATCAACAGACAGTGAATGTGTAAGAGCCAGCATTCCACCCTCCCACCCCCGCCCACTGAGAGGGTCTGGTAAGCTTGGGGGAATCCACAAACCTCACAGGAGAGACTGTTCCAAATAAGGAGCTAGTTTCATGAATAACCTGCTGGGCAACCTGGGGTTGTTTGAATTGTGCCACACAGAAAGGAACAGACTGCTTTTTGAAGACCAAAGAGAAGCAAGGCCTCTCTCTCTCACTCTCTCAAGCAAAGTTCCAGGGACCCACAGAAGTAACTTAAACCTCAAGACAGAAGACCAATGAAACAAGTTTGAAAGTGTGCACTGGGACCTAACGAGAACTGCAAGACTTAACTTCAATCAAAGACTTGACATCAAACCCTATGCCAGTAACTGAACTCCAGCTATTACTTCAAATCTTTCCCCTTCTTTCTTCTCCTCTGTCTCTATTTGCATGTGTGTTTATTGCATATGCATGCTAGCGTGGTCGCGACACATATTTTTTGCAGCTTTAACTGAATTAGAGTTTTAAGGTTAATAAACTTACACCTTTCTTGTTTAAATCTGAGAAAACCTGTCTGGTTGATTTCTTTGTCATCATAATTAGAGAGCAGTGAGCAAGGACTCACTGAGAGGGAAGTTAAAAACACGGTGTTTTAAAAGTTAAATCCTGTTACAGCCAAACCAAAAAAAGGCTGAGAGGGAAGCCCTAGACCCCTTCCTCACCTGGTTGTAACAACTGACAACATCATCGCATGAAATATTTGGCCAGCAGTGTCAGATCTTAACTCATTCATTCAGACAGCTGGAATCATTTTATTAATTCAATGTATTCCCTCTAATATTACTGCAGATTACTTTCTTTTCCTGTCATATCCTCTCTCGAGGTCTCCCTTTGCTACATATTACACCCGGCTAAGGAGCTTCTCCAAGACCTCTAACAGGCGGATCCTTTAAGGCTGCAGGTAGGCCTGATTTTTCTGCCTTAGCCTAAGCCAGTCTTGCACATAAGGGCCTCAAACAGGCGTTATGTCCATTGCGTATGCAAATATGAGCCCAACACCTATTTCAGGAGTGGGTACAGCACACCAATTTTTTGACCTTTGCCAACAGGGTGGGCGGCACACTCCCGGCTCATAATGAGTGTCCACTTTTTGATCTCAATATTGAAACTTGGGAGGCCCTTTCGTGCCTGAGTAATGAGCTGTGCATTGTTGCATTTCTGCACCTAAGAGTGCAAAAGTGCAGAAGTGGCTCCGCGTATTCATTTGCTTAACAATGCAGCCCTAATCCAATGATAGGATGCTGCTGGTTCCGAGAACGGCACCAAAGGATGGGGATGGGGGAGGGGGAGGAGTGGTGCCATGTCTGCAGTATGATGCAGTCTTTTAATCTAAATATGCCTATAGGCTTGTGCAACGCACTAAGACAGCCTGTGAGCATCAACTTGCTCTCCTAATATTTCACTGCTGGTTATTGTTGCTTCTAATGATTTGATCTGTTCAAATAGGGAGCTTTGCTGCTTTGATTCCTGTTTGTCGCCCTGACCATCAGTCTCGCTTGGATTCTGAACTATTTATTCATAGAACAGTGACTGGCTGATATAGGGACTGAGTAAAACATGCTGCCTATCTTCCCCCTCTGCCCAAATGGCTGCATTAACTTCCTTTAGAACTTGGCAGCATGGTGTACTGTGAACTGTGCTACTGATAGAACCTATGAATACTTAGTGCAATCCACATACAGCTGGTGCCAGCATAATGGAAGGCCCTAAAGTGAAACTGGTTCCGCTCCCGGCCATTTCCAGCCTGGTCCACTGTGAAGGGCATTTGTGAGGGAGTGACGAGCACAATCCAGAAGAGGTCCGATCATGACGTCAAACACTCATTCCAGCTGACATGAAGCTTGCTTCCCTAAATTGGTCTGCCGTGTGTACTGAAAGCCTGTACTAATGACTCACAGTTGAACAGGCATTCACAGCACAAGGGACCCCGCACCCCCAACCACTGCCCCTCCCCCCCCACCGCCCCACCAACGTTATTTAAAGGATCAGAAACCAACTTGCAGTTGAGGTGCTTTCGACTTCTGCTTAGGCAAAGTTAGTGGAAATGCTGTGGATTGTGTTTAGAGGTGTTTGGGAGAGCATCTGTATACATTGAGGGAGACCACACAATTTGGTGACCCAAGTCTGCATGAGGTATGGGAGCTGTGGCTGCAGTGCTTCAGGGTCTGCAATATGATCAGAAAATGGAGCGAAGGCTGCAGAGAGAAAGGGGAAGCTCTGCAGAGGTGGGGGAGGGGTAGGAGAAGGAGGGCTCGACACAATATTACAAGTATTTTGTTTTTAAAATGAAAACTTAGAATTCCGTGTGTTTTAAAAGCTGAGAAAAGGATTTTTTGCTCAGTGGAAGACACCTGTAAATAGTTGGAATTCCTGCAATATTTTGAAAGGAAGTTCATAACAAGAGTGAAACTATGGGTGCTTTGAAAGGGAGTTGAACTTGTACAAGGACAGGAAGGCCAGCAGTTTCAAGGAAACCACAGGGACCTTTCCTCAGAGCAGTCTTTTTTTGAAGGACAAGAGACACTGGGTTGAATTTTACTGGCCGCTCGACGCTGCAGACATCAAGAAGTGCCCGCCACATATTAGCAGCGGCGGCAGTTTGTGTATTGGAACAAACAACTGATGGTCATTTCATTGCCTGAAAGGACCATGGGGGGGGGGGGGGTGTTGGGCAAGGGCCTCCATCACTTATCTGTCAATGTATTAAAAATCTTTTATTTTATACCCTTTAAAAATTAAACTTATTTGTGCGGGCTTAAAGCCCTTTAAAAATGGCACCGGGGCCTGTGGTGGCGCCGGATGCCGTTGCTGGGGGCCCCATCTACGTCATTGGGGCGGCCGCTCCGCCACCTCTATTTAAATGAGCCGTAATATCGTGGGGGCTCAGGGTCGGCGCATCCGCACAGGATGCACACCATTCTAAGAGTGTGCCGCAGCGAACTGCGGGGCACTCATAAAATCCAGCCTACTGTGTCTGGACATGTGACCATATTCAGGAAGGTCTTTTTCACCTTGGACCCTTTAAAAAGCCTGTGAATTGGACAAAGGGAAGGCATTTGAAATCTTTGTTTTGCCCTGCCTGGAGTGAGGGAAAAGACCCAGAAAAGTGTTACCTCTCTCTGTAAAGGAGACTCGCATCTCTTGAAAAGGAATCCTGCATTTGAAAGGTGGCAGATTCCTGTTGTCTCCCGTCTCTGAAGAATTTCTGCATCCAGTGAGATTCCTGCTGCCTCCTGTGTGCTAAGAAATCCTGAAATCCGAAGAATTCTTCTTCTGCTATACTGCTGCTTCAAAACCCAAGCAGATCTGTTGCTACACCCCTGATGGAGGACCTCTGTGACGCCTGCTGCAGTTAAATTGCCGTGAACGCCTAGCATCACATCAACTTCGCCTGGAGAGACTTCGAGTGGCATCCGAAAACATCCTACCAGAATGTGAACCTCAATTATTTTTAAATTATTCCTTCTATTCCCAAGAAACAGCTGTAAACCAAAAACTCTTTTTCCCCGGTTAACCGATTCCATTATTTCTTTTCTAATGAATAACTAATGGCATTGTTGTTTAAAGAAACCTGGTTTGGTGAGCTTCATTCTGGGGGAAAAATACACTGTTTAATTTGACTATTCTTGGGTAGGTGGGAAACTTTATTTGATATGCTATGATCTGCGGAGTAGTGGGACTGAATTAACAGTGCATTACTCTTGCCTTGGTCGTAGCAACAAAAGGCCCTACACACTGCTGGTTCCAGAAGACTTCTCCTACCTCCACTCACTCAGAAGCAATGCCTGAGGCGACTCATGTTCAACGAGGAGATAGCGACTGAACTGTGCCACCTCCTTCAACCCGAGCGTCACACCAGGGTGAGGATGGTGTTACCAGCGGCCATAAAGGTCTCAGTTGCAATCAACATCTATGCGTCTGCATCTTTTCAGGCTGGAGTAGGAGATATTTCCAACATTTTCCAGTACACTGTCCTTCAATGCATCCAGGAGGTGACTGAGTCCATCTATACCAGGAGAGCTGAAAATCCCATTTTCTCCTCAGCAGGGAGAAGCAGGATGAGAGGGCACATGGCTTTGCCCGGATGGCAGGAGTCTCAATGGTGCAGAGAGCCATCAACTGCCACACCAGTGACTCTGCAGGCCCCCCAGGTCAGTGGGGAAAGGTGCAGGAACCGCAAGTGCTACCATTCCATCAAAGTGCAGCTGGTGTGTGATCGCAGTACATCATGTCGATGAATGCCCGCGAGCCTGGCAGCATTCTGAGGCAGCCTGCCATTCCTGCCAACTTCGGGCCTTCATGGAGGACCAGAGGTTGGCTGCTCGGGGACAAAGGCTACCCCTTGTACTCGTGAATGATGACTCCCCTCTACCACCTGACCTCACAAGGGCAACACGCATATAATGAAAGCCATGGAGCCACCAGGAACCAATGATGTGCTCAAGCAACACTACCGATGCCTGGACCGCTCGGCGAGAGTCCTCCTGTACATGGCGCCAATGGATCCTCCAAAACATCAGCATCATGAGGGCACAGCCAATGCCACCAGGATTCTGGAGACCACCTTTGGAGAAGGAGGAGGAGGAGGAGGAGGAGGAGGCAGGGGAGAGGCATCCCGGAGCCCTTGTTCCTTTGCTGCCGGTGGGGTGTCCAAGAGCACTTGCTCAGACTCCCTTTTTCATGAAACTACTCCTCTTGCCCACCATTGATTCACCATTCCCCACTGTTAAACCCATGAGACGCCCCATCACAGAGTCCCCTTGGCTACCATCCTGCTATAAAAGCCACCTACAACCTTTTCCTTAACATCTTAATCTAACAATACATCCAATTCTTCAAACAGAAATAAACTATTCATTGTTGTGCATTCCCCAAGTGCCTGTCTTGCCTTTACCTGCCTAGTGCTCCTATGCAGCATGACCAATGGAAGGCTGCTGACTTTCACTGGCGGAGACTGCAGACGGCCTTGCAGAATGGCCTCAAGCAGCTCTGGGTCTTGAGGGCCCAGCTTTGGACAGCACCTCCCTGAACAGGCAGCAGCAGTCTGGGCTGGCTGGCTGAGAGGCAACAGCAAGGTGGACGACAGTTTCTTCCCCGCCTCAGCCACCTCAAGGGCAGCATATGGAGGCGGTGAGAGTCCGGGTGTGCAGGAAGGATGTGACGGAGATGGTCCTTCGCACTGCCATTCAAGCTATGACTTGGCGCTTGTTTGAAAGTTCTGTCGACGAGGTATTCTGCCAAATGAGTTTAACAGCCTGCTCAGGGAACCATCCACCAGGATCCGCCATCTCCTTTTCCCGCAGGGCCTTGAGGACATCATGTACGGACCACTGCCTGACGGACTTGTGGTCACAGGTGTTTTTTTGCACAAACGTTTCCACGAAGGATAGGTGGCACAGCATGGTCCAACTGAATTGAGCATTCCGTGACAATTTGGCCAGACCCATCCTTTGTAACACCTGGGACAGATAGTACCTCAGCACGTAGTGACACTTGGTGTTTGTGTACCAAGGGTCTACACACAGCTTGATGCAGCCACAGACAAGGATGGCCATCAGGATGAGGGTGAAGTTGGGTACGTTTTTTTTCCTCCTGCGCTGTGGACCGTGGAGTCCTCTTTCTGCCCTGGTGTTCCATATCCATTCTGTCCATTTTTAGCAGTGCAGCATTCCTTGACGAGGGACAGACTGACTTTAAGAGCTGGAGGCTAACTAGAACATGTGCTCGCCTTGCATTCTGTTAGGCCTTCTGATATGCAATGCAGCCAGCCAGCCAGCCCTGTGGGTTGTGCTGGGCTGCACGCTTAAAACATGGAAATGAGGAGGCAGCTCTACACTTACGTGTCGCCTGGGAAAGGGCACAGACAGGTCGCGAATTCCAATCCCTGTGCCCGTAAAAGGGCATTAACAAATTTTTTTCCTCATTATGTTTAACGTACAGGACTGACAAGCATTCACTCAGAGTACAGTTAAAAACAATGACGACAGCACAGCACTTACAAATAATCAATTTTGTATCTCAAATGAATTTAGCAAGAATCTGATGCAAACACTGACTTTGTCCTTTGTCTTTTCCCCTCTGAAATCCTATAACTTTATGCGCTGTACGCTGATGCCAAGCAGTCGTTGGTAGGGGCACTTCTGATGCTGCCAGCATACAATATAATTTGAGAATCTCTTGGTTGTCCAAATGATTCCCAGCTGTTGTCCACTTGATAACCTTATGAATACATATTACAAAGAATTTACAACACAAAAACAGGCCACTTGTCCAACTGGTCTGTGCCAGTGTTTATGCTCCACATGAGTCTCCTCCCACTTCACCTCATCTAACCCTGCCTGCATAATTTTCTCTCCCTCATGTAATTCACCTTTAAAGGCTATGCTATTCACCCCAGCTATTCCATGTGGCAGTAAGTTCTACATTCTAAATACTCTCTGGGTAAAGAGGTTACGCTGCATTCATTATTTGACTTATTAGTGACTGTCTTGTACTTATGAAGCGGCGACATTTTCCCTATGTCTACAATTAGAGTAGGTAGGTGGTAGGAGAATTGAGGGAAGGTGGGGATGTGGTAGGAATATAGGATTAATGCAGGATTAGTATAAATGGGTGGTTGATGGTCGGCATAGACTCGGTAGGCCGAAGGGCCTGTTTCAGCGCTGTGTCTCTCTATGACTCTAATTTTAAGCCTCTTCATATTTTTTTTAAATTCATAATAGCCAAGATAAGCCTCCCCAACATGATCTGAAGTGTTTAAATGGCAGCAGGGCACCTGGCCAACTGACCCCAGTGAATACCCAAGAGTCAAAACGTTTTAAGCAGGTTCCAGTGGTATTTCCGACTGCTCTCGGGAGCTCACCAGTCCGGGAGGAATGGCTGCTGCTGTGGATTTTGATACTTGCAGCATCTTAAAGGGGCCAGGCAACATTATCAGGCTGCATCCACTGGTGATGCAAAATCTACAATCAATCAATTAGTATGTCTGTTGAAGCCAACAACATGTTTTTCTGAATTTATACCATTGTGTACAAAGGTGAAGAGCGTCCATCGCTATTGAGGCATTGGTGATATTATTATGATTATTATTGCCTCATTGAATTCCAAAAGATGCCATGGGGAGGGCAACTGGAACAGACACAAAAATGGGCAGGGCTCTGACACCAAGGCTGCCCCAAATCCATAGGGTGCGCAGCTGCGATCTGGCCTGGAAGTACCTGACCAGCCTTGCTCTGTGATAAATAATGTTGACGGAGCTGCAGGAAGGAAAAGCCATCCCAGCAGACCCAGTGATCCCTCCGGAAGGCTTTCTCTCCATTCCTTGGGGCCCTCCACCAACCCCCCTAAAATATTTAATTTTTACCCCACCGAGGACACCTCCATTTTGAGCCGCTCTTACATTCTCAGACCTGCCTCAACAGCACCTCTGCCATTGAGTGTACTGCAGCTCTGACGCTGCGGCTCTGTGATTGGGCCGGCAGCATTGGGAGCCCCCCTCCCGTCCTTAATTGGACAGCAAGCGCAGAGGCGGCCTCTGGGAAAATCGCAATCCCCCCCCACCCAAGCAACACTCAAGAATCTCAACACCATCTATTACAAAGCAGTTTGCTTGATTGGAACCCCATCCACCACCTTCAACATTCACTCCCTCAACCACCGACTCACAGTGACAGCAGTGTGTGCCATCTACAAGATGCACTGCAACAATTCACCAAGGCTTCTTCGACAGCACCTTCCAAACCCGTGACCTCTACCACCTAGAACAAGGGCAGCAGATGCATGGGAACACCACCACCTGCAGGTTCCCCTCCAAGCCACATTCCATCCTGACTTGGAACAATATCGTCATTCCTTCACTGTCGTTGGGTCAAAATCCTGAACTCCCTTCCTAACAGCACTGTAGGTGTACCTACATCACATGGACTGCAGCGGTTCAAGAAGGCAGCTCACCACCACCTTCTCAAGGGCAATTAGGGATGGGCAATAAATGCTGGCCTTGCCAGTGACGCCCACATCCCAAGAAAGAGTTAAAAAAAAGTTATGAAGATCTAGTTCAAATCTGATCTGCTACTACTCGTGTTCTCCGTCACCCTTCACACAAGTTTGCAATCTACTGCAGTTTGATTCTTTCCCAAGATAACCCATCCAAAAAAAGACCAGGAAGGAATCTCCCCTTTCGTTGCCGCACTTGGTTAAACAACTTTCCTTTGTGAGTATTCTTTACTAACTGGTTGGAATATTTCCATTTAAAATAGATTTTGCTGTTGTTAGCTGTTGTTTAACTCTAGTCTTTAGCATTTCTGCCATCATGGCAGTTTACTGTCCTATTTCTTATCCCTTTATTGATCTGAATCTCGACAGATCGCTTGGTATTTGTTTCCAATTCCACCACTCCTTCCTGTTCTCCCATAGGTCCTTCTCAGGCTCATTTCCCAAAACTGCCTGCGGATCTTTCAACATCTCATTGAAATGCTCTGTGCATCTCTCTTCATGCTCATCTACCCACATTAGTACACTGCATCATTTGTCTCTGATCAGCTCTGCCTAATCGCTTTACACTCCAGTCATATTCTAGGCTGCAAGATACAGTCTTTTGATCCACCCTCTTTATAAACCTTCATCCTTCTGCACCTTTTCTCAACTCTGCTGCATCTTAACAGGATTTTCTTTGCATTTGAAGGGCTCCACCTAGTACATGACTCTCCTTTACAGAAGCAACAGACTGCAGATGCTGAAAATCTGAAATAATAACGGAAAGTGCTGGAAATGCTCAGCAGGTCTGGCAGGATCTGTCGAGAGAAAAATAGACTTAACAATTCAGGGTGACGACCTGTCGTCAGAATTTCTGAAACGTTGGGCTGAATTTTATTTTGGCAGCGGGGGCCCCAGCGACAGGTCGGAAAGCAGTGGGTGGGGAGGTGGGGGAGTGACCCTGCCTCAGCCGTTTGTTGGACTCCTGGCTGAATTTAACGGCAGGCAGGCAGTTAACTGCCTGCTGTTGGGGATGTCGTCCCCTTTCAGGGACAAGATCCCGACCCAAGAGCTGCCGGCCAATCAGAGGGCCAGCAGCTCAGCAGTCCCATCAACACCACAAGGAGTGGTGGCCATCGTAGACACTGACCTGGGACCAAGGCCAGTGGGGTCTGGGTCGATGGGGCTCGTCAGGCAGGCCCCGGTGAGGGGGTTGGGAGGTGGTTGGTGAAGGTGGGAGAGGGTCACTGTGGTGGCAGCCATCTCCACCAGTGGGCCTCTCTGTGGTCCATGGAATTACCTTAATGGATCGACCTCAAGCCACTAGGAGGCCGCCAGGTCTCACCTGGAAGTGTCGCCATGTGGCGGCGGGCCCCTCCGACTTTAGTTAAATGGGAGCAGAGACAGGAAGCTGCCTTTACGTGGCCCTTAATTATTCACTTCAGTGGCTCAATTGGCCTCGGGTGGGAGAGCCATCCTTCACCATCCTCCCGCAGACAAAATGGCATGCCACCCGACACCTCCCCATGCCCCATGTCTGACACCCCCTCCCCTTCCCCACCGCCTCGCATCCCGTCTCCAAGGGCCAGATAAAACTCAGCCCGTTGACTCTGTTGCTCTCTCCCCAGATGCTGCCAGGCCTGTTGAGTATTAACCTCCCTTTTCAGGTGCGGATGAAGTTGCCCTGTCTCTCCAGCATTTTCTGCTTTGGTTTTATTTGAAAGTTATTCTCCAACATTCACATTTCTGTATATCCTCAGTCTCTTCTTTTTATGATCCCTCTTTCTATCTGCTGTTGAACTATTTAGAATCATAGAAAAGTTACGGCACAGAGGAGGCCATTCAGTCCATCATGTCTGCACCGACTGAAAAAACTAGCCGCCCATTCTAATCCCACCATCCAGCACCTGGTCAATAACCTTGCAGGTTAGAACACTTCAGGTGCAGGTCCAGGTACCTTTTAAATGAGTTGCGGGTTTGTGAATCCACCACAGATCCTGGTAGTGAATTCCAGACACCCACCACCCTCTGGGTGGAAAAGCTTTCTCATGTCCCATGTAATCCTTCTACCAATCGCCTTGAATTGGCGCCCCCTATTTTAGCTGCTGATTTTGAATCCATGCCCATTGATTACAAAACAAAACCAGCAACCCCATTCCCCATGTTAATTTTAATTACTGTGCTACAACACAAGGGTTTGTCTGGTGAAAATGCCCACATGGCAACCTGAAACATTGGATACAAGTCTCATTGTAATGGGCTGCCGGTATCATAGAATCACACAGCACAGAAGGAGGCCATTCACCCCACTTTGCTTGTGTCAGCTCTTTGAAAGAGCTACCAATAAGCCATACTCCCTTGCTCTTTTCCCATTTTCCTACTGAAATATTTATCCAATTACCTTTTGAGAGGGATGATTGAATCTGCTTTTACCACATTTTCAGACATCATGTTGCAGTTCATCACATCTCACTGCGCAAAAAATGTTTAGTTTAGTTTAGAGATACAGCACTGAAACAGGCCCTTCGGCCCACCGAGTCTGTGCCGACCATCAACCACCCATTTATACTAATCCTACACTAATTCCATATTCCTACCACCTCCCCACCTGTCCCTATATTTCTCTACCACCTACCATGTCTCCTCGTCTTCCCCGTGGCTTTTTTGCCAATTATCTTAAATCCGAGTCCTCTGTTTATATCAGCTCAATGAGTTAATTCTTGCCTACTAACTACTAAGCATTGTGTAAACAGAGTGGCTCTCTTGTGAATAATAGAACATATTGGGGTTAATTTTCCACTTCCCCACCTGGATAGTGATTGGGCTCATCGGACCCACCTCTCCCCCTGCCCCCCGACCTCCCCAGTCCCACTCAGGATAGAACCGACTCGATTTTAGTGCCACTGAAACCAATGAACAGAAGGCAGGCGTGTTCCATTTAGCTTTTCCACTCTGCCAGCTCAACAACCAGGTAGCGAAGTGTAAAATGAGCCCCTTGTATCTTGCCCCTTAGCAACCCCCACTCCTACATCACCTCCTCCTTCCTTAAGCACAAAATCTGGCTGACACTGCAATGCAGTACTGAGGGAATGCTGCACTGTCAGAGGTGCCACCGTTCAGATGGGATGTTAAACTGAGGCCTCACCTGTCCTCTTAGAGGGATGGAAAAGGTGCCATGGCACTACTTTGAAGACCAGGGGACTCTTCCCCAGAGTTTTGGCCAATATTTACCCCTCACTCAACATCCTAAAACAGATTGTTTGGTCATTATCACATTGCTGTTTGTGGGAGTTTGCTGTCTGCAAACTGGCCACATTTCCAACATTACAACAGTGACTAGAACTTCAAAAAAGTATTGCATTTTCTGTAAAGCGCTTTGAGATGCCCTGAGATTGTGAAAGGCGCAATATAAATGCAAGTTGCTCTTTTCTTTCCTTCCCCTCCCCAACACACACGAAACAACATTGGCAATTAAGTCAAGTCATGCATGGCACATCTGCCCATCGCTGCAGCTGAACAGGAATAGGAAGAAGTTAGTGAGGACTGAGCAGAGGAACAGGAGTAAAGAACTCTGCTCTACATGCATTGCAAAATCTTTGCCTAAATGGTTCCTCATCGCTGAGGTAGAATGATCCCTGAAACAGACAGAAATCTTGGTAATTACAAGACAATTGTAACATCGATACTGTTTGATTAAATATGTTACATTACACCGAAGTGGCTATTATCAGGACTTAAAAGACAATTTAATTTGATACACGTACTGCAGATATTAGAAGATTACCCCATAAAAAGCACCATTAAATGATAGATTAGAGAAGCTGTGCCGATTTCAGATTCTTAGAATTTTGGTTCTGCTAAGAGCTACATCATAACACAAGGCATCTGAAATGCATTTAAAAAGTAAATTTGTCCCGAAAGTTGGAACAAAAAAGTCAAAGGAAAACATTTATATGCACTTTAGTCAATAGACATGCTAATGTGAATAATTTACTGGACTAGAAATGCTCAGTAAGTTCGCAATTGCAACGATATAATTCCAAACAAAAAGCAAGTTCAAGGAAACGAAGCCAAACATTTAGTTGAATAAAGATAAAGTGCAAAAGCGGAATAGACTGAACATCGCTCATCTTGTAAACTAAAACGCACACTTTGTGCTATTCACAGCAGCTGTGTTGATATTTAATATATACCAGCCTGTTGATATAAATTGTGCCAGAACGAAGCATTTTGTCAATAACAATCTTGTTTGTACATCTTCTTTGTCTCCTTGTGGAATGTATGTTAAAAGCTGCTACAGATGGAAAGGACCTCTGAATTGAGCTATATGCGACATGACGTTGCCATAGTTCTCTGACATTTAACAAAATAACTTCCTCCTCCTATTTAGCTTGGCTACCTCTGCTTTTTCTCTCTCACTCCGTTTTTCCTTCTGTCAGTTTTCTTTCTCTTTCCGTTTTGGGTTTTTCGCCCTATGTTATCGCACTTTCATCATTCCACTTTCACTTCTCTTCATTGCCCTCTCATGTTTCTCCATTATTACAACCTCAGTGAGACCGTTAATATTAAAAATACAAGATATGAACACCTCTGACCAATTTAAAGAACTACATGACAAGATTTCACGATTTAAGACTTTTACGATAACAACTAAATTAAAAGAAATCCCCATTAACCAAAATAGTATTTTGTAAGTAGCTGATACCCCAAATTACAAAGAAAGATCTTTTCTTTACTTATTCAAACACCTGAAAACTTCACATCACATGTACACGTTACACAGTCTTCTGATGGCAAAAGCTTTGCGGTTAAAAGTCCCAAGCTCTCCAAGTTGCAATGGGTTGGATCTCCCAAAATCAATGTCTTCTTCGCTTACTTCTCCGAGCACTTCCGACCTGGATATCCGTGAATAAGGCGATTCCCGGTGATCCTGCTGGTCTTCTACTTCTCTGCCAGCTTCAACTTTCAAAACAGGTTCAAGTCTTCACAGCCTTTTGCTGTATCAGGCTTCCGAGAGCAGGTGTTCCCTCTCTCCCTCTCTCTCTCTCCAGGCTGAAACTGCTGGTTGCCTTCCTTTCTTACATCCTGCTCTGGGGCTGCAACTGCTCGTTTCCTCTGTTAAGGCCTAACGGCCTTCTCAAAATCTGTTAAATTTATCTGGACTTAAAATTCAATATCTTATTGTCCCTTTTCCAATGTGTAAAGTCCAGAAGTCTGGTTTCATTGAGTCATCTGGGTCTTTCATTGTTCCCAAGTGTTAACAACTGCCTGGCACACTTGCATCTTCAGAATCACCGAACCCACCCCACCCCACCCACTTTGTTTACAACTCAAAAGTCTGTGAGGGTGAAACCAACTGTTCTTAAGGTGTTACCCCTGCGTTTCCGTTTTTTCAAAAATCCGTCTTTGATCTGTGTTGCCCTGGTAACCAAGACTTCTGCCTTGTCCTTTCACAGAGTGGATGTCAGCTCACCTGCCTTTCCGGACTCCATCTTAAACTTTTAAAAATCACAGTTTTTAAAACACAAGCATGTTACAAAGTCCAGCGGTCATAACATCGTGCAACGGAGGAAGGCAAGAACCCAGGCCCAGGCAAGAGTGCTCAAAGGTTTCAGCTTGTGCTCCTTATCATGGAGGAAACCTGTGCGGTTTTAAGGGGACCACAGAGCACTGGTACAGATGAGAACTGCCACCACAATGGGTTTAAAGCTGGGCGATGGCGGGCAAGAAAAGAAAGAAAAGAGAGGAAGGGAGGAAGAAAAACAAAACAAAATACATGCATTTATATAGCACCTTTCACGACCACCTTATGTCCCAAAGCGCTTTACAGACAATGAAGCACTTTTGAAGTGTAGTCACTGTTGTAATATAGGAAACACAGCAGCCAATGTGCACACAGCAAGATCCCACAAACAGCAATGTGATAATGACTAGATAATCTGTTTTTCTGATGTTGATTGAGGGATAAATATTGGCCAGAACACCAGGGAGAACTTTGAAATTATGCCATGGGTTCTTTGCCATCAAAGACAGAAAGAAAGGATTATTTAAAAGTAAAACATGCTTACGTTTTCATAGAATCATAGAATGGCTACAGCACAGGAGGCCATTTGGAACATTATGTTCATGCTGGCTCTCTGCAATAGCTACTCCGCTAGTCCCATGCCCCAACACTTTCCCTGTAGCCCCGCAAATGTTTTCTCTTTAGGTGCTTACCCAATTCCCTTTTGAAAGCCACGAATGAATCTGGCTCTCAGGCAGTCCATTCCAGATCCTAACCACGCACTGTATAAAAAAGTTTTTCTTCATGTCGCCTCTGGTTCTTTTACCATTCACCTTAAATCGGTGTCTTCTGGCTCTCAATCCTTCCTCCAGTGAGAACAGTTTCTCTCTATCTAGACCCCTTGTGATTCTGAACACCTGGGATGGCGGGATTGTCTTATGAGGAGAGATTGCAGAAACTGGGCCTGTATTTATTTAGAGATACAGCACTGAAACAGGCCCTTCAGCCCACCGAGTCTGTGCCAACCATCAACCACCCATTTACACTAATCCTACACTAATCCCATGTTCCTACCATATCCCCCTATCTATACTAGGGGAAATTTATAATGGCCAATTTACCTATCAACCTGCAAGTCTTTGGTGGTGGGAGGAAACCAGAGCACCCGGCGAAAACCCACGCAGACACAGGGAGAACTTGCAAACTCCACACAGGCAGTACCCAGAATTGAACCCGGGTCGCTGGAGCTGTGAGGCTGTGGTGCTAACCACTGCGCCACTGTGCCGCTAGAGTTTCAAAGAATAAGAGATGATCTCATTGAAACTTACAAAATTCTTACAGCACGTGACAAGGTGGGTGTGGATAGGATGTTTCCCCCTGGCTGGTGAGTCTGGAACCAGGGGACACAGTCTCAGAATAAGAGGCAGACCTTTTAAGACTGAGATGAGGAGGAATTTCTTTACTCAGAGGGTGGTGAATCTGTGGAATTCTCTACCCCAGAGGGCTGTGGCAGCTCAATCATTGAGTGTGTTCAGGTCAGAAATTGATAGATTTCTGAAGACTAACATCAAGGGATATGGGGTTAGTGATAAAAAATGGCGCAGAGGTAGATGATCAGCCATGATCTGTTTGAATGATGGAGCAGGCTCGATGGGCTGAATGGCCTACTCCTGCTCCCATTTCCTATGATCCTATGGCAGTTGAAGTTCAATGCAGAGAAATGTGAAGTGATTCATTTTGGTAGGAAGAATATGGAGAGACAATATAAAACAAAGGATACAATTCTAAAGGGGTTGCAGGAGCAGAGGGACCTGGGTGTATATGTGCATAATTCATTGAAGGTGGCAGGACAGGTTGAGAGAGTGGTTAATAAAGCATACAGTATCCTGGGCTTTATTAACAGGGGCATAGAGTACAAGAGCAAGGAAGTTATGTTGAACTTGCATGAGACACTAGTTTGGCCTCAGCTGGAGTATTGCGTCCAGTTCTGGGCACTGCACTTTAAGAAAGATGTGAGGGCATTGGAGAGAGTACAGAAAAGATCCACGAGAATGGTTCCCTGGATGAGGAACTTCTGTTATGAAGATAGATTGGGGAGGTTAGGACTGTTTTTCTTGGAAAACAGAAGGCTGAGAGGTGATTTGATAGAGGTATTCAAAATCATGAGGAGTCTGGACAGAGCAGACAGAGAGAAACTGTTCCCACTCGTGAAAGGATCAAGAATGAGAGGGCACAGATTTAAAGTATTTGGTAAAAGAAGCAAAAGCAACACGAGGAAAAACTTTTTCACTCAGCCAGTGGTTAGGATCTGGAATGTACTGTCTGAGAGTGTGGTGGAGGCAGGTTCAGTTGAAGCATTCAAAAGGGAATTAGATTGTTATATGAAAAGGAAGAATCTGCAGGGAGAAGGCGGGGGACTGTGACTAAGCAAATTGCTCTTTCGGAGAGCCGGTGCAGACATGATAGGCCGAATGGCCTCCTTCTGCACTGTAACAATTATGCGATTCTCTGTGGTGCCCAAAATTGGACGCCATATTCCAGTTGAGGCCGAACTAATGTTTTACAAAGGTTCACCATAATTTCCTTGCTTTTGTACTCTATGTCACTATTTATAAAGTCCAGAATTCCTTATGACTCTTTAACCACGTGTTCAACCTGCCCTGCCACCTTCAATGATTTGTGTACATATAGCCACAGGCCCCTCTGCTCCTGCACCCCCTTTAGAATTGTATCCTTTATTTTATATTGTCTCTCCTCATTCTTCCTATCAAAATGTATCACTTCACACTTCTTTGCATTAAATTTCATCTGCCATGTGTCTGCTCATTCTACCAGTCTGTCAATGCCCTCTTGAAGTCTACCACTATCCTCCTCACAGTTCACAATATTTCCACATTTGATGCCACCAGCAAATTTTAAAATTGTGCCCTGCACACCCAAGTGTAACTCATTAATATAGATCAAGAAAAACAGTGATCCTAATACCGACCCCTGGGGAATCCCACTATACACCTTCCTCTAGTCTGAAAAAACAAACGTTCACCGTACTCTCTGTTTCCTGTCACTCAGCCAACTTTCCAACACGTGCTGGCTTTCCTCAATGAATCCACATTTGTCCAAGTGACTGTTAATTTTGTTCCAGATTATCGTTTCTGAAAGCTTACGCACATTGAGGTTAAACTGACTGGCCTGTAGTTACTGACTTTATCCTTACACCCTTTTTTGAAGAAGGGTGTAACATTTGCACATCCTGAGACTTACATTTCCTGGATCCGTGATGACACCTAGGTCCTGAACGTCACAGCAATCACACAATAAACAGCAGCTGCAGCAGGAAGTAAGTAGAATGTCCCAGGAGCTCAAGGAAGATAAAAGATGGCACCATATTTTTTTACCCTCAACTCCAGGAGGTGGTGGAGGCAGAGACAATCAATAATTTCACAAGGAAATTGGATGGACACTTGGAGGAAATAAACTGACAGGGCTACGGGAATACAGCAGGGGAACAGGACTGACTGGATTGCTCTACGGAGGGCAGGCATGTATTTGATGGGCCGAAAGGCCTCCTTCTGTGCTATACATGACTCTTTGACTCTATAACTGATGGTGCCAAAGTATCAGTCTGGGTGGCATATTGAAGTCCTCATGTGAAGCTCGAAACCACAACCTCGACTGCACAGCTACCACAGCGATCCAAGCTTACACTCATGAGCCTGATAAAGCGCCATGTAAAGTTAATGAAGTAAAAACTGGGTTCAGTCGTGGACTGTGTGGCTTGTTTGAAGTGAAGCGGGAGTCAGTGGAGCCTGGTCTTTGGAGCAATGGAAAGGGAAATCCCACTCTACATTGGCTGGAATTTTTGGACTGCTGTCCAATTAGGGACGGCGGCCTGCCTCTCCGAGTTGTTGGCCCAATCAGAGAGCTGGCAGCTCTGCAGCCTCCATGTTGATGCACCCCCAAAGGGCTGGTAAGGTATTTTTTTTAATGTGCCGGGGATAGGCAGGCAGACCCCAGCGATCAGAGGGGTGAACCCTCCAGCATCGGCTTTGCAGCTGCGGGGGCAGCCATTGCCGCTGCCCCTCCCCCTCACCTCCCCGGCAAACCACTGGGAGGCTATCTAGATGTACCTGGTAGTCACCCCACACGGTGGAGGTAAAATCCCAGCGTTGTGGTAAAATGGCCATTAATAGGCCAATTGATTAGATTAATTTGCTGCCTTCTGCCTCCATTTTACCGCCCCTCCCACCTCCCAGCCCGTCTCCAATGGGCTGGTAAAATCCCAGCCATTAACTCTGTTTCTGTTTGTACAGACGCCGCCTGTCCTGCTTTTGTTAGCCCCATACTCGACTATTCCAATGCTCTCCTGGCCAGCCTCCCTTCAGCCTCCAGAATCTTGAACTGAACCAAAACTCTGCTGCTCCTATCCTGACTCGCACCAAGTCCTGTTCACCCATCAGCCATGTGCTCGATGGCTTGCATTGGCTCCCAGTTAAACACCACCTGGATCTATCCTCATGTTTAAATCTTTCCATGGCTTTGGCCCATCCTATTCCTCTAACCTCATCCAGTCCCACAACCCTCTGAGAAATCTGCATTCCTCCAATTCTGGCCTCTTGTGCACTCCCAATTTCAATCGCCCCTCGATTGGCTCCCCTGCCTTCAGCTGTCTAAGCTGCCCAGGCTCTGGAATTCCCTCCGTGAGCCTCTCCTGTTCTCTCTCCCCTTTTAAGATGGCTCTTAAAAGCTACCTCTGGCCAAGCTATAAACCTTTCCCAATATCTACTCCTGTGGCTCATTGTCAAATTTCATCTCAATTTGCCTGTGAGGTGCCTTGGGTCATTTCACTACACTAAAGGTGCTATGTAAATACAAACTGTCATTGTTGTTGTAGAGTGTTTGCAGCATTTTTGCATGTCAAAGCCAACTTGCTTGATCTACTGAAGTTGGCAGCTGGGAAAACCCATTCTTTACTCCGTCTTCCTTATCATCAACTTTGGCAATTCCAGCAAGTTTACAATTGTGTGGCCATTGACTACTTAAGGCCCAGGTGTTGGAAGCTGGTGCTGCTGTCACATAAAGAGAGACTTTATTGCATTAAAAGCAATTCTGACCATTGCTGGTGTCACTCACCTTAATTGAAACTTTGGTTAAAAACCTGACAGTAAAGATCGACTAACCCCCAAAAGAGACGAACATATCAACTCAGAAATCTTCAACAACAGTATACAAGGATGTTGTTTTTATAAAGGTTTTCGAAATAATCTTGTTCTGCACCCATTGCAATGTCTCCAAGGACTGGGGGACACGGGAAACCAGGAAAGTTCAAAAAACACTCTAAGAAATAATCCTGTGATCTGCTCCCCAACAATTAAGGCAGAAAAAGGTTGAAAATCCACAGCAAGTCTGTCAGCATCTGTAAAAAGTAGAAGGGCCGAGGCTTTGGGTGAAGATTCTTTGTTAAAACAAGTTCACATATGAAACACTAATGCATCTTGTCTCTTTACAGATGCTGACAGACCTGCTGCAAACTTCCAGCATTTTCTGGTTTGATTCCACATTTCCGGTATTTTTAATGTTGATTTGTTCTCTCATTGACTGTGATAGTTTTTGATGTTGGATCAAGGAGCTCAAGTTGAGATAGCAGGCAACAGTCAGTGAAAGAAATGAAGGGAGGCAGAGGATGCTAAGATATGGAGCAAATCAAGTGTACCTTCAGTATTCCCATTCATATTTTCTTCCTTTGTAGCTTGATTATTTTTTAAATGAGCTACACGGTTGTATAAAGACAATACCACAAGGGTTCAACATAACATGACTTGTTCAACAACACACGGACATGTTGGGACTAAGCACTGGTAACTGAATTGCTGCCATTGCACTGTCACTGAAATGTGTCACATCCTGCTGGGCTATGTGGGTTTAGAAGGGACACTCTCTTCAAGCAAATGGTTACTGGAAAAGTAGCTGCAGTAAATAGAATGTGATGTGAATCTCACCTTCATAACGTATCCAATTAAAATATTTCACCAAATTAAGGTGCACTGTAATCGATGAACCTGGAAGGAATGAGTTACTGTCTGTAATTACACTGCAAGAAGCTTTTATCCCTGATGAAAAGATCTTCCCAGTTCTCGTATTTGTCAAATAGAGGTTTGATACAAACAAAACTGTAAATTGAGGATTCATATTTTTCTAAGTGCCTCTATATTCTGCAAAAAAATTAATTTTTAAGTTTAAAAATAAACCGCTGGAGGTTGAGAATGTCAATCACAGGTGAATTTCACAGTCGATGCGGTGGCAAACGTCACGAGATGCTTTGAAGATTTAACCTTGGTAAGTCAGACTAATGTATATGATGATGAAGCTGGATATTATACAACTAGGCTCACTTCAATATATTCAATTATCATGATTTTAATCATTAAAGCTTCAGGCAGCAAGTTGGCTGTAGATTGTTATATGCTATTTCCCCACACAGCAAGTTTTCAATCTCAACAATACAGACACAAGGCAGGGAGGGGGTGATAGAGACGGGCAAATACTCCCTCACAGTGAACTGGGAGCTACCCTGTGGCAGTGTTAAGGTTCGAAGCGTGAACGATTTGTCAAAGTCACAATACATGTTCCTGTGCTGTTAATACCTCTGTGACAGTGAGAAGACTTAACACCTGCCATGATGTTATTAAATGCTCAAAGTGTGCCGTGCCATAGATCTCTCTTCTGACAATTACACACGCATAGATATATATATCATATATGTATATATAGTTATTCACATTTCGGGTTTGGTGCAGAGATAGTACTGTCGTCCTGAAAAGGTTAATTTATGCAGATGGAGCAATGTCACTCAGACAACCCATAAAGATGAATGATGCAGGAAGGAGCAGTCAGAATCCGACAGTACAAGGTGCTTTGGAGGTTGGTACAGAAGCACCATGTTTTGGACAGTACAAAGGAGTACAGCCTCACACTATCTGCCGAGGGAGTACTTGATCGTGTCACTGAGACGTAAAAAAGAGAAATACTTAATTCCCCAGATACTGTGATCTTGCATCTTGTGAACAGTAGGAGTCAGAAAGAATCAGACAGAATATTAATGCGACTCACCCGCATGCATTTAAAATGCGAATGTATTGTTACTAAGATCAGCTGCAGCGAGTCTGCAATGGAACAGGCCAAAAACACTGCTGCAGTAATGCTAAGGTCATTCTGAGCAGACATTGGAACAGTACTCAAACCTGGATAGAGGTCTTTTTTTTTAAAAAAAAGAAAGCACCTTCCTGACCAGTTAAGATTCATCACTTTGCTGACACATTTTTCAACCTTACTTCTGCCATGAATGATTGTGGATATATTTAATGCCAGCCTAAACATTGGGTCATATACCACCTGCATTTGCAGTATTTTGCCTTTGTGAAAATATAAATCGGGGTCACCAAACTCTATCAAAAAGGTACATGTGTTGAATTTGACACATACAAGATACAGTTCACATGCTTTCTTTCTCTTAATGCCAAATCACTTGCAGCAGAAGTATGATTGAGAAGATTTTAAAAATGCCATCGGAAAAGTTACAATTTATTGCTGTTTCTCCCCTTTGAAAAAGCCAAGAATTGGACTCTTTAGAACACTGGATAAAACGAGAAAAATACATTATACTTCTTCCCATGCCAATCTGCTATTTCTTGGCCAGAAGAGAAGTGAGGTAATGTTGTCAGGAATCTACTTATGGTACTTTATAATCAACTGTTCAGTGGTGCACAAGAGCAGCCAGCGGTGAAATTCCTGCTGATGTTCCCTTCTCCTTCTTGCTACCTCCTCACAGCAACTTGGCTCAGTCACTTTTTTTTAAGGGGAATTCAATTTTGATTCTGTTACAGACTTCTGCTCCGTCTTTCAGATGAGACATTAAAGAGAGGCCCCGTCTGCTCCCTCAGGCAGATGTATAAGATCCCATAACACTACTTTGAAAAAGAGCAGGGGAGTTCTCCCGGGTGTCCTGGCCATTATTTATCCCTCAACCAACATCACAAAATCAGATTATCTAGTCATTATCACATTGACAAGAACACAAGAATTACTGTTTGTAGGAGCTTGCTGTGTGCAAATTGGCTATCGCCTTCCTCACATTGCAACAGTGACTACACTTCAAAATACTTTATTTACGGCAAAGTTCTTTGGGACATCCGGTGGTCATGAAAGGTGCTATATAAATGCAAGACTTTCTTTTCTTTTTCAGATGAGTTGATACACCTTGTTCCACAAGATCAGGAGATAAGTGCAGATAACTTATCCAAACAACAGGTGAAAAAAAAACCTCACATTACCTCCTTCTGTGCTGTCACCATTCTAACCCTTATCATCATCTAACTGGAAGGCTTGTGCCTTCGCTGCACTATTCAAAAGACCTGGGGCTGAAATGTATTCTTCCGCTGCCATTATCGGCAGTGGACGTAAACAATGGCGGCCTGCACACTCGGGCCGCACTTCACGGAGCTGCCGCGATATTAAATGCGGCGGCTCATTTAAATGGTTGGGGGTGGACGGCCACCCCCAATGACGTGGAGGGGGATGGTGGACCATCCCCGGCAATGGCATCAGCTGCCTTTAAAAAAATTATATTAGTTGATCTTGCCCCACTCCTACCCATCCCTCAACAACCATAGATTTAATTCCTTGCCCTCTCCACCCCCAAATATTTACCTTGTGCAGCTGACCTTACCACCCCCCCCCCCACAAAGTTCATAAACTTTAATCTTTACCCCTTGCCACCATCCCCTACACCCATGAAATGACTGACGCCGCTTCACCCGTCCCACACTGAAAAACTTACCTGCTCCCCCCTCTCCACCAGTGCTCCGCCGTGGATCCCCTGAGGGGGATCTGAAGGCCCGGGAGTGCCGGCCAATAGCACTAATATCACTCTGGAACGGACGGCGGAGCGGGTAGGTCTTTTATTCATTCATGTAAATTATTTTACATATGTACTTTTGGCTTCTGTTGCTGAGCAGTGGGGGTCTGCCATGAGGCCTCGCTGCCACCTGCAAAATCAGGTCGGGCCTTCCCGGCGTTGAGGCCCATGGCGGGCCTCTTCCAGAAGCATTTTCTGTCCAGTGCTCCCCCCCCCACCCCCACCACAATGCCCAATGTCGGGGGTCTGTAAAATTCAAATTCAGCCCCTGGTGTTGATCACAGTGTCAAGAAGTTCCTTCAGACATCAGTCCTAAGTTGGCCTTTCACCAGTTTTAGCCTATTCCCCCTTGTTCTTTTGTCTTGTTTCACCTTGAAGTCATGCTCTAGATTAACCAATATCAATATACTTAGTATCACAGTATCTTACAGCATAGAAGGAGGCCATTTGGCCTATTATGCCTGTACCAGCTCTTTGAAAGAGCAATATAATTTGGTCCCACAACCCAGCTTTTTCTCCATAATCCAGTAAATTAGTTTTCTTCAAATACGCATCCAACAATACTGCAGAACATATTACCAGGAGTGGGGCTCAAACCCAGGAGAATAACTGCTCGCTAGACTGCAAGCACAACACCTTAATCACTCAGCCATCCTGGTGTTGTACTGACTGCTGGCACCTGGGTTTGAACTGTGGACCTTTCAGATCTTCAGTCTAACACTCTCCCAATTGAGCGATTTCAGCCCCACAAAAAAACACTACTTCTAGAAGGTCTTCTCTCAGTCACCTGCCTCCAGGCCTAAAGAGTCCAATTTCTCATCATAGCCTTGAATGCTAGTGGTTAACTCTATGGCTTTTCTCCACACTGCTTCTGAAGAAGGAATTTTCCTCCACACAAGATCAGGGGGCAGGTTGTTCAACCTTGCCCGTCTAAGAGCGAAGTCCAAAGTATGGAAAGTCCTCATCAGGGAACTCCTCTTTGCTGACGATGCTGCTTTAACATCTCACACTGAAGAGTGCCTGCAGAGTCTCATCGACAGGTTTGCGGCTGCCTGCAATGAATTTGGCCTAACCATCAGCCTCAAGAAAACGAACATCATGGGACAGGATGTCAGAAATGCTCCATCCATCAATATTGGCGACCACGCTCTGGAAGTGGTTCAAGAGTTCACCTACCTAGGCTCAACTATCACCAGTAACCTGTCTCTAGATGCAGAAATCAACAAGCGCATGGGAAAGGCTTCCACTGCTATGTCCAGACTGGCCAAGAGAGTGTGGGAAAATGGCGCACTGACACGGAACACAAAAGTCCGAGTCTATCAAGCCTGTGTCCTCAGTACCTTGCTCTATGGCAGCGAGGCCTGGACAACGTATGTCAGCCAAGAGCGATGTCTCAATTCATTCCATCTTCGCTGCCTCCGGAGAATACTTGGCATCAGGTGGCAGGACCGTATCTCCAACACAGAAGTCCTCGAGGCAGCCAACATCCCCAGCTTATACACACTACTGAGTCAGCTGAGCTTGAGATGGCTTGGCCATGTGAGCCGCATGGAAGATGGCAGGATCCCCAAAGACACATTGTACAGCGAGCTCGCCACTGGTATCAGACCCACCGGCCGTCCATGTCTCCGCTTCAAAGACGTCTGCAAACGTGACATGAAGTCCTGTGACATTGATCACAAGTCGTGGGAGTCAGTTGCCAGCGTTCGCCAGAGCTGGCGGGCAGTCATAAAGGCGGGGCTAAAGTGTGGCGAGTCACAGAGACTTAGCAGTTGGCAGGAAAAAAGACAAAAGCGCAAGGGGAGAGCCAACTGTGTAACAGCCCCGACAAACAGATTTTTCTGCAGCACCTGTGGAAGAGCCTGTCACTCTAGAATTGGCCTTTATAGCCACTCCAGGCGCTGCTCCACACACCACTGACCACCTCCAGGCGCTTACCCATTGTCTCTCGAGATAAGGAGGCCAAAGAAAAGGAAAGAAAGAAAGCTTCCTTGTCCCAGGTAGTGAGAAGGTGGGAGGGAAGGGCCACAACAAGGAAAAAGAAGAAAAAAAAACCCTTCAGATCAGAAAGTCTGAAAGGTAAACAATAAGTGCTGAAACACACAGCAAGTCCATCAATACCTGAAAAGGGAAAAAGACTAGACAGATGCATCATCCCCTGCACCTCCAAGCAAGGAAGCAGATGAAAGGATGCGAACATCCTGGAAATCCTAACAGGCCTAAATTTACATCGCATGCACAGCATAGAAACAGCCATTCGGCACAACTGATCCATTTTTATCCATTCATGGGAATTGGGTGTCACTGGCAAGGCCAGCATTTATTGCCCATCCCTAATTGCCCTTGAGAAGCTGGTGGCGAACCACCTTCTTGAACCTCTGCAGACCATCTGGTGCAGGTACACCCACAATGCTGTTCGGACGGGAGTTCCAGGATTTTGACCCAGCAACAGTGAAGGAATGGCGATACAGTTCCAAGTCAGGATGGTGTGTGCTCCATGCTCCACACAGGCCTCCACCCACCCCATCAGCACAACCTTCTGTTCCTTTCTCCCTCATGCTAATTGGTTAAACAATATTGAGTTAGATTACCAATTTTTAACAAGTACTGCCACACCCGCCCATTAAATACATCTGTGGATACAGTAATGCATTTCTTAGCAGGGATATTTTTGTAATAGGCATCTATTTCTAGCACTGATTTTGGTATACAAAGAATATTGTCCGGAATACGATGGTTCCCCACGAGTAAAGTAGGATAAATATTGTGTTCCAATGTTACCTCCAGGTATTTCACCTGTGGTGAAAATTACATTTTAGTCAGGATAAGCAAGGAAGCCATTTTATCACATCTCATACTCAAGAATCAGATTCTACTTGCATCCAGAAGATAGTTGACTAGAAACTTGAAAATCCTTTAGATGGATATTTGAAGGGCTGTTGCAGGAACTGACAACAGATAGTTGTGAAATATTCAGCACCGAATCATTTTTCTTCAGAAGACACATAAATGGCACAAATAAATGTTTTTCTAGATGATGCATTGATTGTATGCTTGTAATGTACAAAGAATAAAAGGTAACAATGGTACATCAATCCACCGTATGCACTCCACCTCCAGGGAATCTAAACAAATGGGGGATTATTTCAATACCAAAACATATTTTGTGTTGCTAACTTCACTCACTGCAAACTACATACGATCTATGTTATCACAGGCTCTACAAAGCCCAGATAATCTCTTGAGCAACAGTTTTGCATAAGTATTCCTTAATCCATGAAGATAATCATATCAAAACTCCACAACAATTATCTATCCTTACATTCCCACTATTCGCCCAGCCCAAGGATAGCAACCACTCCAAGCCCCAGCAAAACAGTAACCACCATTCCAAAAGTGATTTTCACCCTCTCAGTAAAATCCGAACCCTTTAGCATCTAATCTGATTCCTATCCATGGTATTTAACAAGGAGTTTCTTCGAAATAATAAAATCAACACAATACCGATTTGCTTTCATTGTGGATTGGTTCCATAATCCACTATTCCATGGGAGAAATTGCTGGTCTCATATGGCTTGCTTTTTTAAAAACCTGTTAGTTCTGTCTTCATAGACCAAGTCAAATTCTTTCCTCATATCTACATGCTCTACACTTGTCAGAATTCAAAGTTCTGAGCTCCCTCAGTTTTCTTTTCACCAATGCAAATGACTTTTATGTAAACCTATATGGGTCATGACAAGTACACTCATTCTACAAAATGTGAATAATGTGGTTAGTCCTACTTTGTAAAACTAATTTATTGACAATGACCGTCACTTCACATGCTTTATCCCAAGGTTCCTCTTTGTACTTCTTGGATCGAGAAGACAAACAATAATTTCAATTAAAACAAACAGACAAGGCTCTCCAGAGAGTTATCTAGAGAAATCTATACTTTTGAGTCTCGTTTAGCTGTAGTTTGAAGGTAACTGACAGTAAACTTCCATTGATTTGTTTAATGGAAATGAAAAGCAAAGGTACACTATTAAAATGAGTGAAAGCAAATGTTCTACTGTTTCTAAAATGCCAGTTTAAAAATGTTTTTTGAATGATATATAAACATATAATAAAATAACAATTTTTACACATTTGATGAGCTACTCACCACAGTGGCGCAGTGGTTAACACAGCCGCCTCACAGCTCCAGGGACCTGGGTTCAATTCTGGGTACTGCCTGTGTGGAGTTTGCAAGTTCTCCCTGTGACCGTGTGGGTTTTCGCCGGGTGCTCTGGTTTCCTCCCACTGCCAAAGACTTGCAGGTGATAGGTGAATTGGCCATTAGAAATTGCCCCTAGTGGTGGTAGGGAATATGGGATTACAGTAGGGTTAGTATAAATGGGTGGTTGTTGGTCGGCACAGACTTGATGCGCCGAAGGGCCTGTTTCAGTGCTGTATCTCTAAAAAAATAAAATAAAAATCTACCCATACCTCAGTTTTCCCGACATCCACAAGATGACTCTTTCCCCGATAAATGTTGTTTCCCCTAAGACATACATGCAACAAGTGACAACTAGGGATAATGTGCAAAAGGGCAGTGAAGCATCAAGATGCCAAGAATTTAGGGGAAAGCAAGTTTTTCATTCCGTCACTGCTGCGTTGTCAATCTTGGACACGCTCACCTGAGAAGAGATGGGAGGTAACAGGCGACCCATTGCTGGGAAGCTATCACAGAACTCCCAGCCCTGGTCTCAGAATAACATTGGTGGGGTCCTTGGAAGATATCATACCAATCCATCCTCATTCCTTTGGCTCTGGATAGCCCTGGGAGCCTGGAGTGTTATCAAATATTTACAGCACAGAAACAGGCCATTGAGACCAACAGGTTCATGCCAGTGTTTTTCTTTTCTTATTCTTTCATGGGATGCAAGCATCACTGACATGGCCAGCATTTGTTGCCTCTCCCTAATTGCCCTTGAGAAGGTGGTAGTGAGTCACCACCTTGAACCACTGCAGTCCATGCGGTTAGGCACACCCACAGTGCTGTTAGGAAGGGAGTTCCAGGTTCTTGACCCAGTGACAGTGAAGGAACGGCGATATAGTTCCAAGTCAGGATGGTGTGGAACTTGGAGGGGAACTTGCAGGTGGTGGTGTTCCCATGCATCCGCTGCCCTTGTCCTTCTAGGCGGTGTCATCATTGTATGTTTGGGCTTGAATATTAGAAACTATATGTTACTTGGAAGAGAAACTGAAAGTAACTTTGTGCTTTGGGGAAAACACCTGTTGTTGTAAGGTCAGATAGGTATATGCAGCAACAGTGAACAGAAGAGTTTATTAAACACTTGTTAAATCTTTGTTAAAGTTAAATTTGTGACTTCAAGTGTGATTCTTTGAGCCTGAGATGTGACATTGGCGATGAGGCAAAGTTGGAGCTATTTAGGATTGTGTCATGGCATTTGCTGGAGCTGATATGTCTGAAGTCCAGGGAATTGAGCCGTTTGATCCGACAGGTGATGCCAGTACTGTCAGTGTGAAATGGAAAGCGTCGCTGGAGGAGTTTGAAGCGTATGCTGACAGTCACGGTTTGTTTTTGGGCGGAGCGATGGAGATGCAGAAAGCACAGTGATGAGCCTTATTACTGTTCAATGCGGGTACGTCAGTGAGGGAGACTTTCAAGACGTTGCCTGACACGGGAGAAAAGGCGTATGAATGTGCCATGAAAACTTTGAAGGACCATTACGTGGTGACACCAAATGCCACATTCCAAAGGCATGTTTTCCATCAGATAAGACAGAAAAGAGGCCGAAACAATAGCCCAATTTGTGACTCGTTTGAGGCAGGCATCGGAAGGATGCAATTATTTTCTGACAGATCTGAATAACCAGATAATGCATCAGGTGGTCCAACATTGCAAGTCGGATAAGTTGAGGCGCAGGCTGCTGGAAAGCAGAGGTGACTTAACGTTGGATGACACTTTGAAAATAGCAGCTGCATTGGAAGCAGTGGATGGACAAGTTCACAGCATGAAACTTGGTCTCATTTCCAACATCGGCAGGACAAAATCTGACGTTAATTGAGTGGCACAATGGAATCCAGGTACATGTAAATGTAAACAACAAAAGTCTGAGAGAGTGTTTCAGATGTGGCAGCTTCGGGCACTATGGAAGAGATAATTGCTGCCCTGACAAGGGAAAGAGATGCAGACAATGTGGGGGCAGAGACCATTTTGCCAAATACAGAAACAAAGCTGAACAGAGTGGGAAGCCTGGCAAACCATGTAAAGAAAAGAGAGATGGAAGTAGTACAACGTGTGAGATGAGTTGAAGAAGATGTAGAGAGTAAGGACACGAATAGCAATCTTGGATACACGTTTTCTGTCAATGGAAGCAACAATGAAGAAGTTCCAGTGATTGTTGGGGATGTTGAAGTGAGCATTATTGTAGATTCAGGTAGTGACAGTAATGTCATCAACAGAGCACTGTGGGAGGAACCGAAGACAAAGAGAATCACGTGCACATCTCGAAAATGTGTCAAAAAACTTTATTCTTACACATCTAAAACCCCCCTTCAAATTGTTAGATGCTTCACTGTGAGTGAGAGAGCTGGAGATCAGAATGTGGAGGCATTCGTAGTGATTGAGGAGGATGGTGAGCCTCTTCTGAGCAGAGAAACTGACCAAGCCTTGGGGGTGCTACACATTGGATTGAAAGTGAATTCTGTGAAATCCAATGCAGAGCTTCGAGAGGAGTTTGAACCAGTGTTTCAAGGAATTGGGAAGTTGCACAACCGCTAAGTGAGATTCAGCATTGACAAGAATGTGAAGCCTGTAGCTCAGCCTGCACACAGAACACCTTTTGGTCTGAGAGGGAATATTGAGGCAAAGTTCAAGGAAATAGTTGACCAGTTGAAGGACCAACACAGAGATCTTCACTGGAGAAGGAAGCTGAATCATGCATGCAGTTTCTGCACAATGACAACTAGAGAGATTGAAAGAGATTCAGACAAAGATCCAGAATTGAATGACATCAGACAGAGAATCCAAGCTGGAAATTGGGAGAATTGCCCATTCAAGGCATACATCGTTATACAAGATGAGCTGTGCACAATTGGGAAGTGTGTTCTCAGAGGTAACAGATTTGTAGTGCCACAAAAGCTTAGGCCTAGACTGAAGATGCTAGCTCATGAGTGGTTGGTACCAAGCAAAACCTAGGAACCAAAGTATGGTGGCCAGGGTGGAGAAAGATGTGGAGCAGTTTGCCAAAATATGTCATGGATGTCAACTTGTCAGTAGACCCAATCCACCAGAATCAGTACACAGCACACTGTTACCAGCTGGACCACAGGAGCAGTTGACATCTGAGGCCCATTTCCATCAAGACAGTCTATACTAGAGGTGATTGACTATTACAGCCGTTATTGAGTGTATGGTAATAAAGTCTACAACGGCAGAGAAAACGGTGTTTGCTTTGACTGAAATATTTGCAAGGGAGGGTCTACCAGTCACTCTGTATTCAGACAATGGGCCACAATTTATTACACAGACCTTTGCAAATTATATGCATGTCACAGGCATTCGCCATCACAGAGTAACATCTAAATGGCCACAGGCAAATGAGAAAGTGGAACGACAAAACCAATCCTGAGAGAAAGGGTTGAGGATTGCTCAGGCTTAGGGTAAAGACTGGAAGCAGGTGTTGTTGTCATATGTGGTCATGTAGAGAGCAAATACACACACAATGACGGGAAAGAACACAGCTGAATTGTTATTTGGACACAAAACACTCACCAAGATACCAGAACTGAGGGACATTAGAGTTGATCAGGAGATTCGAGATCATGATGTTGAGAAAAAGGGTGCTGCAAAGTTTTATGCAGACCACAGAAGGAGAGCTAGACAGTCTGATATGATCCCAGGTGATGACGTATTGCTGAGAAGGGAGAGTCCGTTTAAGATGGATACACCATATTATCCCAAGCCAAACACTGTTATTGCCAAGAAGGTAAACAGTGTGACTGTGCAGTACAGTATAACAGAAATTCTTCATGTGTCAAAAAGTATCATGGTGACAATGACACAGATGAACCAGATGTAGCAGCTGAGGTGAAGCTGACATCCAGCAGTCCAGAAGTCCAAGCCAGTGATGCTGTTGACAGGCAGACAGCTTGTTATCCAGAGGGAGAAACATCGGTTCCAGAGGGGCCGATGATATTTCCTAATCCTGATGTAGTGACCAGATTTCCTGGGACAACAGCAAGACCACGGCACGAGAGGAAATCAACAAAGTGATATGAAGATTTTGTGTTGTGATTATTTTCAAAACTAAAAGGGTGCATGCTGAACTCCGCCCTTAAAAACAAAGGTAATTGAAGAAGTTCTGAAGAAGGGTCACTGACCTGAAACGTTAACTCTGCTTCTCTCTCCACAGATGCTGCCAGACCTGCTGAGTATTTCCAGCATTTCTTGTTTTTATTATATTGAAGAAGTTCATTTACTGAGTGAGTTAGGAAAGTAATGATTTGTTAAGTTTGGTTACGAAATTTATTACGGTATGTTTGGTAAGAGATGGAATACAAGCTACATACATTAAGCAGGAAAATCAAGGACATGTTTTAGTCTCATAAGAGAGGAATGTCATGATTGCATGTGTGGGCTTGAGTATTAGAGACTATATGGTACTTGGAAGAGAAACTGAAAGTAACTTTGTGCTTTGGGTAAAACACCTGACCTGGGGGTTGTTGTATAGGCATATGCAGCAGCAGTGAACAGAAGTGTTTATCAAACACTTGTTAAATCTTAGTTAAACTTAAATCTGTGACTTCAAGTGTGATTCTTTGAGTCTGAGATGTGACAGGTGGTAGAGGTCACAGGTTTGGAAGGTGCTGTCGAAGGAGGCTTGGCGAGTTTATGCCCCACACAAGCCTTCTCCCATCCCTCTTTATCTAACCCCATGATGCAGAGGATACAATAGGGATGATAACTTCAGAAGCAAAAAAATTACAACATTTAAAACACCAGCACAAAAGTACCAGAAACTGGTGGGTTTCTGTTGGAAAACTTTGCAGTATAACAACCAACATTTTGCACAAATATGTACAATATTCACTTACTGGTCATAGTAATACCTGACAAATTAGCGATGATTATGCATCACTTTCATTAGTTATTTAGGTAAAACAGACAGAAGTGAATTTTCAGTACACATAATCTTCAAGGAAAATATTGGCATTGTTTATGATGTTGATCTATGATATTCCAAAAAAAAATCCATTGCCTTTCATCATGAAACATTAATTCTTCTAAGAATACAAAGTCCATACATGACAATTGTCAGCATATTGATGTGATAGATAGTATAACTTAAATCATCACAGTCGGAGTGTAATTAAGTCTGGAAGCATTGAGGTTTCACACAGTGTATTGCACCAGTGTTCAGCAATGGATCTGTATCTATTCCACCCCACGTCCTCTTACCCTAGCCACGACTGTGCGTCCTCTTACTGCAATTCCAATATCCTCCAGCAGCCAAAAGCCTTAAAGTTAAAACCCTTAACTCTCAAAACAATATTCTATTTATATCTCATGGATCATTGACATTTAAGATCTAATAAGCTCAATTCCTTAAAGCCCCACCTTACTGAAGATTGGGAAAAAAAATCAGTGTATGATTGATTTTTAAGACACCTGATTTTCTGAAGGGTTTATTTGGGGGTAAAATCTGAGAGCATCATGCAGAGTCTTATTCAATATTTAAATCACCTCACAGGGCTACGGATGCTCAGCTGTTGAGCATATTCAAGAATGAGAATGACAGATTTTTGGACACTGCTGGAATCAAGGGATATGGAGATAGAGCAGGAAAGTGGAGTTGAGGTAGAATATCAGCCATGATCTTATTGAATGACGGAGCAGACTTCAACGGCCGTACAGTCTACTCCTACTCCTATTTCTTAAGTCCTTAGAAAAATCTCACATCGAACTTCATTCTGTCTACGGAGTTTCCATCTACAGCACAGCCATACTCACGTGAAGTGGACACAGGATGAGTTCCAGGATCTAACCTGCACAAGTAAATTTTTTTTTTAAATGGCAAGTGGTGGTTTCCATTGCAAATTTAAAAAACTGATTCACATTTGGTGCTTAAAGCAGTATGGAGATTCAGTGAACTCACAGCATGATGGCAAAGGACTGTCGACGAATGGAACTGTAAAGCAAAGGTTCCAATCTGTTGGTGGGTTTCTAATTGTCTTGAGTCAGCAAGAGAATGATCATGTGAAGAAATTAGTCTCGGAGCCTGGCTTCAGTTGAATAGATAATGGTCTGATGCACAGCAAGATGTTACAGGAAAGAAAGATAAAAACTAACTTCTTATTTAAAAAAAGGTCATAAAACATAAGTCGTCCCCAACGGATGGTACTTTTAAGACTGGCAACAAGCAACTGTTCGTTTTCATTCATTCACGGGATATGGGTGTCGCTGGCAAGGCTAGCATTTATTGCCCATCCCCAATTGCGTTTCAGCAGGTGGTGGTGAGGCCCTTTCTTGAACCCTGTCAAAGAATCCTTGGTGAGCTGCTGCAGCGTATCTTGTAGATGGTACACACTGCAGCCATGGTGCGCTAGTGATGGAGGGAGTGAATGTTTAAGGTGGTGGATGGGGTGCCAATCAAGTGGATTGCTTTGTCCTAGATGGTGTCAAGCTTCTTGAGTGTTGATGGAGCTGCACTTATCTAGGCAACTGTGCTAGCTCAGAGAACAGCACAATCTGCTTGGTAATTTGTATCATGGCCATTACCTTTAAGACCAGAAAAAAATGCATGACTCAGGTAGGTTGTTAGGTTGCAGCAACTACTCATCATCCTTCCTCACCCTGATCTGACATAAACAACAAAACAAGAAGTTTACATCTCAGTGGATAACATTGACTGCTGCAGAACCCATAAACCTTTCACAAACTTAATGATTACTTCCAATGCAAAATAAAGCAAGAAACTGAAATTTCCTCTCAGCTATTCTTTTACATTTTGATAACCTGTGACATCAGGTTCACTGGCCAATAGCAGATAATACCTGTATATGGTTTTTGCATGGAGCTCATTTGTTATTTCAGAACCAAAACCCACAGTGTGGATTCTATCAGCCAATCATACTGCATCAGTCTGCTCATCTGCTATTTGAAGATGAAAGTAGAAATCTGCCTCTTTTATTTAGGATTATGTCGCAGACACAGAAAACGCAGAGATAATTCCACTTCATTACCCCTTAAGATCATGGAAAACAAAGTCAAATGAAATGTAAAAGGGAGTTGGAAGACGGGCCAAAGAGGGAATGAAGGGTGGGCAGTGGGAGAACTGGGAAGCCAACACAAAGTGGGTGTCATACCCATTTACATCGATTTGCACGATTAATTCATCCACTTTATTGAGAATGCTCTGCGCGTTAAGGCACAAAGCTTTAAGGCTTGTCTTTTTTACATTACTTGTCCCCTTCCCATTATTTTTCACTCTGGCCCTGTTTGATTCTGGACCTTGATTTCTCTGCCTATCACTTTTCTTATTCCCCTTACTGTCTTTTGTTCTTGTCTTTGATCCCCCCTCCTCTGACTCCTTGCAAAGGTTCCCATCCCCCTGCCATTTTAGTTTAAACCCTACCCAACCACTCTAGCAAATACTCCCCCTAGGACATCAGTCGCAGTCCTGCCCAGGTGTAACCCATCCAGTTTGTACTGGTCCCACCTCCCCCAGAACTGGTTACAATGTCCCAGGAATCTAAAACCCTCCCCCTCACACCATCTCTTCAGCCACGTATTCATCTGATATATCCTGCTATTTCTACTCTGACTGGCACGTGGCACTGGTAGTAATCCTGAGATCATTACCTTTGAGGTCCTAGTTTTCAACTTACTTCCTAGCTCCCTATATTCTGCTTTTAGGACCTCATCCTGTATTTTAACTTATGTCGTTTGTACCAATGTGTACCACGACCACTGGCTGTTCACCCTCCCCCTTCAGAATGTCCTGTAACCACTCTGGGACATCCTTGACCCTAGCACCAGGGAGGCAACATACCATCCTGGAGTCTTTTTTGCAGCCACAGACATGCCTATCTATTCCCCTTACAATTAAATCCCCTATAACTATTGCATTCCCACACTTTTTACTCCTCCCCTGTGCAGCAGAGCCAACCGTGGTGCAATGAATTGGGCTGTTGCTGCTTTCCCCTGAGAGGCCATTCCCCCCCAACAGTATCCAAAGCAGTATACCTGTTTTTCAGGGGAATAGCCGCAAGCAGATTCCTGAACTGCCTGCCTAGTCCTCTTGCTCTGCCTGGTGGTTACCCATTCCCTTCCTGCCTGTGGAGTCTGAGCCTGCGATGTGACCACCTCTCTATACGTACTATCCACGATACTCTCCGCCTCGTGGATGCTCTACAGTGTCCCCAGCTGCTGCTCCAGCTCCGAAACCTGGGCTTCCAGGAGCTGCAGCTGGACACACTTCCTGCACACATGCCGGTCCCGGCACTGGAAACGTTCCTGGCTTCCGACATGGAGCATGAGGAGCACACCAGCTCTCCTGCCATGACTTCACCCTTTAAATGAACCTTTTGGAAGATCTTAATATCAAATAATATCAGTTACTGCCCTTCACTGGTTGTTGTGCCCAACAAAACAACCCTGGGGCTCTCAGTGTGTTGTGAAAGAGGGAGCATGTGTAAATACAACAACAACAACAAATATTTATATCAAAATGATTCCTGACAACGCAGCAGCCCGTGTACGTTATCAGAGTGCGCCAAGTTCACACAAGTGCAGCTACATTTTGCCAGGACTAAGTGGCGTGTGTGCAGTATGACATCATCGTGCAGCGTCAACATCATCGTGTATCACTGCCTGGTCCATCTTCGCGCATGCACGATAACGCGTCATTGGGTAGCCAGTCCCCGACTCAGCTGGAGGAAGTGGCTGGATGGGAGACGAGGCTGGAACTTGATCCCCGTCACTCGCTCCTGCCTCACTAGCTGCTCTCCCCCCTCAGCAACTCGCTTCAGGCCTCGACGTTTCCTCCCCTCAGCTGCTCCCCTCCACTCCCCTGGCCAATTGTTCCTCATTTCGCACCACACCGCTCTCCGGCCACTCACTCCCCGCTTTCCCCCGCTCCCCTCCAGCCGCGCCGCTTCCCTCCTCTCAGCCACTCGCTCCTACGTCACCCAGTCACCCCTTGCAGCCCGCCTTGCTTCTTTGAACGACGCATGGTGACTGATGAAACGTGGGAGCAATTGGCCAAGAGGAGGGAAGCGGCCTGGCCTAGAGCTAGCGGCTGGGGGTTCGGGGTGGGGGGAAGTGAAGAGTGAGTGACCGGAGAGCGGGGTGGCAAGGAACAATCGGCCAGGGAGGTAGTGGGGTGCGGACAGAGAGGTCTGGAGCGAGCGGCTGAGGGAGGGGGTGGTGAGGTGGCCAGTGGGGAGAAGGGGCAGAAAGCGAGTTGCCGAGGGGTGAGAGTGGCCAGTAGGGCGGGAGCTAGTAGCTGAGTTTGGCTGAAATCAGTCCCGGTCAGTCATATAAACAAATCACAATAACAAATGGGCAGCACATTTTATACTCAGCCCGATTTTCAATTGGGGTGACAATTCACTAACTTGCAATGGAAATTCAATCATAACATTCACTTTGTATTTAATAGGATTACTGGAATATTAAATGGATCGGAGGATTACAGTTAGTATCCTATAACTATGTAGTAGCATATTACTGGGCTTCCATCCAACTTAATGTAAGGTTAGTTTGCTGGAACGATCTAGCCATAAGCATTTCCTGTGATAAATTGAGCAGAGCCATCTTTAATCCTGGCAGCTGCCTGAACGTCGCAGACACTGACGTTCCAGTTGAAGAGGCTGGATTTGTGCATGTGCAAGTACTGCACCACCTAGTGGTTGCGTTGTCAGCAAACATAGCCTATTTATATAGAACCATAGAAAAATTATGGCACAGAAGGAGGCCATTCAGCCCATCATGTCTGCGCCTTTAAGATAATAAAACATCCCAAGGTGTATTATAAAACAAAGTATGACACTGAGCTACAAAAGGAGATATTAGGTCAGATGACCAAAAGCTTGGTCAAAGAGGTAGGTTTTAAGGAGTGTCTTCAAGGAGGAAAGTGAGGTGGAGAAGCGGAGAGGTGTAGGGAGGGTACGTCAGAGCTGAGGGCCTGGGCAACTGAAGGCGTAGCCACCAATGGTGGAGTGATTAAAATCGGGGATGCACAAGAGGCGAGAATTAGAGGAGCACAGATATCTTGGAGGGTTGTGAGGCTGGAGGAGATTACAGAAAAAGGGAGGGGCGAGGCCATGGAGGGATTTGAAAACAAGGATGAGAATTTTAAAATCAAGACGTTGCTTGAACGGGAACCAATGAAGGTCAGAGAGCACAGGGGTGATGGGGAAACGGGACTTGGTGCGAGTTAAGACATGGGCAGCAGAGTTTTGGATGACTTCAAATTTACAGAGAGTAGAATGTGGCAGACCAGCCAAAAGTGTGTTGAAATAGTCAAATCTAGAGGTCACAAAGGCATGGACTCAGGTTTCAGCAGCAGATGAGCTGAGACGGGCTGAAGTCGAGCGATATTACAGGGGTGGAGACTGGTGGTCTTAGTGGTAGCACAAATATGAGGTTGGAAACTCATCTCGGGGTCAAATGTGACACCAAGGTTGCAAACAGACTGACTTAACATCAGACTATTGCCAGGGAGAGGAATGGAGTCAGTAGTTAGAGAACAGAGTTTGGAGCAGGGACCAAAATCAATTATGAAAGTGAGCTGACCTCATATTATCAGGCTAGGTCAGCACATTTCTGCAAATGTGCATGTAGGTCCCGTGTAGAGTGGTGGTCCAGTACTCAGGCCACAATACTGCCCTTGCTAGGTGCTCCAACAGCAAAGTATTGGTTTTATTGCTTGGTCTAATAATCCAGGGAAAATGAGTTCAAACCCCACCATGGCAATTTGAGTATTTTTTTAAATCTGTAAATCAAAAACTAGTATCAATAAAAGTAATGGTAAAACTGTCAGCTGTTTAAAAACCCAACCAGTTCACTCATGCCCTTTAGTGTCAGCCACGGCTCAGTTGGTAACACTCTTGCCTCTGAGTCACAAGGTTCTGGGTTTAAGTTCCCCTCCAGGGCCCTTGCACAAAAATCAAGGCTGACACTCCAGTGCAGTACTGTTGGAGGTGTCATTTTTCAGAGGAGATGTTAAACCGAGGCCCCATCTGCCTGCTCGGAAGATGTAAAAGATCCCCCGTCACCATTTTGAAGAAGAGCAGGGGAGCTCTCTCTGATGCCCCGGCCAATATTTATCCCTCAATCAACATCACTGAAACAGATTATCTGGTCATTATCACATTGCTGTTTGTGGGATCTTGCTGTGCACAAATTGGTTGCTATGTTTCCTACATTACAGCAAGGACTCCACTTCAAAAGTACTTCATTGGCTGTAAAGTGCTTTGAGACATTTGGTAGTCATGATTCGCGATTCACCACATAGGCCACACTCTGAAAAATCTCAACAGCTCACTTCAAAACATGGTAGGCCGCACTCAAACATTATCACAAACCTCAGGACACAGGAAAAGACTAGGAATTCATCAAAGGTTCAGCTGTATCGATGTCCTGCCAATTGCTACATTAGATCTGTTACATAATGGAGGTGGGGAATCAGAGATGAGGCAGGGATTTTTTAAATTAAATTTTGGTGTTCAACGGTACAACTAATTCAAACCATTTCTGCTAATATATTAGCAGAGAATTTTCCACAGGGTCCATGTTTTCAACACTGCTCAGGCCCTAACAACTGCTCGCCTTGCATCATTTTCCTTCCAGCATGTCTTGTTGCCATCAGTCTTGCAGCAAATCCAGTTTTAATATCAAACACATTCCGCACTCACCTCCTCGCTGCCCTGAGGTCCAGTGGCCTGTTCCAGTCACAAGTGCAAAAGACAAACAAAAAAACACAAATGTTAGTATTTTCCTTCCTGCCGCATTTTTTGACTTTTCTGGAGATCATGAAAATGATCTGCATTTGGCTCATTCTAATCATTGTGACTACATTCAAATAGAATATCCCACGAGAATACAAGGATTTAAACAGCTCTTGAAGCAGCAGATTTTTCTGCAAAACGGTAAATTGGCGCTTCATTCTTTAAAATATTTTAGATTTAAATCAGCATTTCCTCACCGCGCCCTCTCTCCATTTCACTAACTTCAAACTATTAAAAGCCCATCTCCCAATAAACACATTTATTTGGGTTCCATAAAATAGCACGTGAAGAGAGACTGCTGGCAATGCTGAGGGTACATCGCCTGATACTGCTGCGCTACAGTTTTGTGCCTGCAATTCCCTGTGCGAGTCCCTCGTCCTAATCAAATAGTCAGATGGAGGTCATTCTTGCACACCTCAAATGAGTTTCAGCAGCTCACTGGCAAATGCTCATGAGCAATTCATCAACCAGGGAATGGAGTGTGTGACTGAAACAAGAGAAGAAAAATTATGCCAAAAATAGGTGAAGTGGAAAATTGACTTTTAATACGCAGCAAATAAAATACATAAAGTAAACCTTTTCCCAACAATTGTGTCTGAAGCTTGATTAGTCTTTCTGATATTCAAATCACAGTATTTTAATACACTGGAAGGTTGGTCCTAAAAGTTATGGTGACCTCAATCTCACCAATGCTTTCCCAGTTTTAGATATTAGACTGAGTGACCAGCACAGAGATTTGCAATTCATCCCCTTTCTATTATTGTATACAACACTGTGAAATCTCTTTATAGTTTTGCACATTCAAAACCATCTATCCTGTAAAATACTGTAAGGAACACATGACTTTCTGGGATGTTACAGAATGGTGGCACAGAGACAGAGTGGAATAGTTTTGTTTTCTGGGAATGCTCTTTTCTCCTCTCCAACTCTATGTCGTTATGAGCCCCACTTTTCTCACAGAATTCTCCAGAAGATACTCTTCAATCTGTTTTGCACAGCGAAGTGTGAACATATCAAACTGACTGCCGGTGGGTGAAGGCAAGTGGATGGTTCTGACTAATTTAAAAAGGATCTGGATAGACTCTTGGTGGGAAACACGATTGAGGGGTGGGAGAGATAGAGTAATGTACAGCGTTTCAAAAGCTTAGGTCTGACCAGTCACACTGCAAAGGTCTCTTCTGGTTCTGTCTATTACTACCTTCCAATTTGCATTCTACCATTGCTGTCAGGCTAAAACTAAGACATCTGATGATGTAATGTGCCGCAAAAATGATTTTTTTAAAATCCCGGTTGATGTCTCACGACCACAATATCCTAAAACTTGTCTCTCAGTTCTTCTAATTTTACAGCAGCCACTGTGAATTTGGACTAAAAATGCCCTCACAAAATGTTTCTCAACACCTGTGTAACAACTCACAACATTTCTTCCTGATCACACTCTTCCACCTGTCACAGCACCTCTTAACTGTGATGCTAAATTTAAGATCAGTTCTTTTTATTGCAAAGCTCTCACATGGAGAAGCTTGAGATCCAGATTTCAGTGCTTGAGCAGCATCCACAAGACTGAGAGTTTTGTGGATAGCACGTTTCAGGAGATGGTCACCCCGCAGTTTAAGAGTGAGAAGGCAGAGAGGGAATGGGTGGCGACAGACAGTCAATGAGGACCAGGCAGGTAGTGCAGAAGTCCCCAGAGTGCATCTCGCTCTCTAACTGGTATTCAGCTCTTAATACTGGTGAGTGATAGTTCTCTGGGAAATGCAGCCAGAGCCTAGTCCACAGCACCACGGGCGCTCAGCTGTCCAGGGGGGTGCAGGAAGAAGATTGGGAAAGCAATAGTGATAGGGGATTCTACAGTTAGGGGAACAGGCAGGTGTTACTGTGGCCACAAATGTGAATCCAGGATAGTATATTGCCTCGCTGGTGCCAGGGTCAAAGATGTCACTTGAGCAGCTGAAGAATACTCTGAGGGGGGGGGAGGGTGAACAGCCAGAGGTCATGGTCCATATTGGTATGAACGACATAGGAAGAAAGAGAGGTGGGGTCCTGCAGACGGATTTTATGAAGCTAGGAAGGAGACTAGCAAGCAGGACCTCAAATGTGGAAACCTCCGAATTACTCCAGGTGCCACTATAGTGAGTATAGAAATAAGAGGATAGAACAGACGAATGTGTGGCTGGAGAAATGGTGAGGGAGGGACAGCTTTAGATTCCTGAGAGATTGGGGCCTGTTCTGGGAGAGGTGAGACCTATTCAGGCTGGTTGGGTTGCACCTCAACGGAGCCAGGACCAATGTTCACGTGGGGCAGTTTGCTACTGTTGTTGGACGATAGTTTAAACAAAGTTGGTAAGGGCATGGGAACCAGGTTGTAGCATTAAAAAGGAGAAACAACGTGCACAAAGGATTGAGAGAGACAGATAGCATTAGACTAAGAAATGCTGAGGCATTAGGTGTGGTCAGAGTAATAGGGAATTCATTAAGGTCTAAATTAGGGTTACTGTGCATGTATGTAAATGCACAGAGTGTGGTAAATAAGGTTGGTGAGCTGCAGGCGCACATAGCCAGATGGGAATATGATGTTGTGACAACAATGGAGACCTGGCTCAAAAGAAGGGCAGGAATGGGTACCAAATATTCCTGGATACAAGGCGTTCAGGAAAGATAGGAAAGGAATGAAAGGAGGAGGGGTGGCAATATTGATTAAGGAGAATATCACAGTGCTTGAAAGAGTGGATGTCTTGGAGGGGTCAAGGACAGAATGTAATTGTTTAGAGCTAAGAAACAATATTGGCACCATTATGCTATGGGCTGTATTCTATAGGCTACCAAATGGTGGAAAGGATGTAGAAGAGCAAATTTGCAAGGAAATTACAGAGAGGTGCAAAAACTATAGAGTCGTAATAATGGGAGACTTTACTTATCCCAATATAGACTAGGATAGTAATAATATAAGGAGCAGAGAGGGGGAAGATTTTCTGGTGTGTTCAGGAGGACTTTCTAGCTCAGTATGTTTTCAGCCCAATGAGGAAAGAGGCATCGCTGGACCTGGTTCTGGGGAATGAGGTAGGACAAGTGGATCAAGTGTCAGAAGGGGAACATTTAAGTGACAATGATCATAGTATCTTAAGGTTTAGGTTAGCTGACCATTGGTCCGGTCAAGGACAATAGCGGGAGACTGTGTGTTGAGCCGGAAGAGATAAGTGAGGTTTTGAATGAGTACTTCTCTTCGGTATTTACGAATGAGAAGGGGTGTATTACTGAAGAGGACGGTGTGAAACAGACTGGTAAGCTCGAGGAAGTGCTCGTTAGGAGGGAAGATGTGTTGGGGTTTTTGAATAACTTGAAGATAGACAAGTCTCCCGGGCCTGACGGGGTATATCCAAGGATGTTATGGGAAGCAAGGGATGAAATTGCAGAGCCGCTGGCAATGATCTTTTCATCTTCTCTGCTGACGGGGGTGGTACCAGGTGATTGGAGGGTGGCAAATGTTGTGCCCCTGTTCAAGAAAGGGAATAGGAACAACCCTGGGAATTACAGGCCAGTTAGTCTTACTTCGGTGGTAGGCAAGTTGATGGAAAAGGTGCTGAGGGATAGGATTTCTGAGCATCTGGAAAGACACTGCTTGATTCGGGACAGTCAGCACGGTTTTGTGAGGGGTAGGTCTTGCCTCACAAGCCTGATTGAATTCTTTGAGCAGGTGACCAAGCAAGTGGATGAGGGTAAACCAGTGGATGTGGTGTACATGGATTTTAGTAAGGCATTTGATAAGGTCCCCCATGGTAGACTTATGGAGAAAGTCAGGAGGCATGGGATAGTGGGGAATGTGGCCAGTTGGATTAAGAATTGGCTAACTGATAGAAGGCAGAGAGTGGTCTTAGATGGTAAATACTCAGCCTGGAGCCCAGTTACCAGTGGCGTGCCGCAGGGATCAGTTCTGGGTCCTCTCCTGTTTGTGATTTTTATTAACGACTTGGATGAGGAAGTCGAAGGGTGGGTCAGTAAATTTGCAGATGATACAAAGGTTGGTGGAGTTGTGGATACCGAGGAGGGCTATTGTCGTCTGCAAAGGGACTTGGATAGGTTGCAGTGCTGGGCTGAAAAGTGGCAGATGGAGTTTAACCCTGAAAAGTGTGAGGTCGTCCATTTTGGAAGGACAAACATGAATGCAAAATACTGGGTTAACGGTAGGGTTCTTGGGCATGTGGAGGAGCAGAGAGACCTTGGGGTCTATGTGCATAGATCATTGAAAGTTGCAACTCAAGTGGATAGGGCTGTGAAGAAGGCATATGGGGTGTTAGCGTTCATTAGCAGAGGGATTGAATTTAAGAGCCGTGAGGTGATGATGCAGCTGTACAGGACCTTGGTAAGGCCTCATTTGGAGTACTGTGTGCAGTTCTGGTCGCCTCATTTTAGGAAGGATGTGGAAGCCTTGGAGAGGGTGCAGAGGAGATTTACCAGGATGTTGCCTGGAATGGAGAATAAGTCTTACGAGGAAAGGCTGAACATTCTAGGCCTCTTCTCATTAGAAAGGAGAAGGATGAGGGGTGACATGATAGAGGTTTATAAGATGATCAGGGGAATAGATAGGGTAGACAGTCAGAAACTTTTTCCCCGGGTGGAGCAAAGCGTTACAAGGGGTCATAAATTTAAGGTGAAGGGTGGGAGATATAAGGGGGATGTCAGGGGAAGGTTCTTTACCCAGAGAGTGGTCGAGGCATGGAATGCCTTGCCCGGGGAAGTTGTTGAGTCAGAAACTTTAGGGACTTTCAAAAGGCTTTTGGATAGGTATATGGATAAAGGAGAATGATGGGGTATAGATTAAATTGTCCTTGACAGAGGACAAAGGATCGGCACAACATTGTGGGCCGAAGGGCCTGTTCTGTGCTGTATGTTCTATGTTCTATGTTCTATTAGCTATGGAAAAGGACAAGGAGCAATCTAGATTTAAAAAATACTTAATTGAAGGAGGGCCAATTTCAGTGGGGTGAGAATGGATTTGTCCTATCTAAATTGAAATTCAAGATTGGCAGGCAAAACTGTAACGGAACAATGGGCTGCCTTTAAAGAGGAGATGGTTGGGGTACAGTTGAGGGGGTATATTCCCACAAAGGGGAATGGTAGGGCAAACAAATCCAGAGCGCCCTGGATGATGAAAGAGATAGAGAGTCAAATGAAGCAGAAAAAGGCTGCATATGTCAGATAACAGGTTGATAATACAAGTGAGAAGCAGGCTGAATATAGAAAGTTCAGAGGGGAAGTGAAAAAGGAAATAAGAGAGACAAAGAGAGAGAGCATGAGAAAAGACTGGCAGCTAACATAAAAGGGAATCCAAAAGTCTTCTATAGGCACATAAGTAGAAAAAGGGTATTAAGTGGAGGCCATTTAAGGACCAAAAAAGGGATTTATGTCTGGAGACAGTGGGCATTGCTGAGGTATTAAATGGGTACTTCGCACCTGCCTTTACCAAGGAAGAAGATGCTGTCAAAGTCATAGTGAAAGAGGAGACAGTTGAGACACTAGATGTGCTAGAAATTGATAAAGAGCAGGTACTAGAAAGGGTGGCTGTACTTAAAGATGATATATCACCAGGACTGGATGAGTCTGCCCAGCCAATTTCTGGGGGTTCCAAAGCTTCAGGGACTAACTCATATGCAGCAAGAATAGCCTTATATGCCATCTCATAATCTGCAGAAGCCTCTTCAGAAAGCATGGCATAAACTTCATGAGCTCTGCCCATCAACCTGCTCTACAGAAGCAGTGTCCAGCTTTCCTTTGGCCATTTCATTTGTTTGGCTATCTTTTCAAAAGAAATGAAAAATGCTGCCTCGACGTCCCTTTTCTCAAACTTAGGGAGAGCTTGTATAAATTTAAACAGCTTTTCGCTGTGTCCTGGGCTGGACTCAGATTCTTCCTGACCAGAAATTTCACTGGAGCCAAGACCATCCCTTTGTCTTAGTTCCATGTTTCTTAATTTGAATTCCCTTGCTTCTTTTTCACTTTCTCTTTGAAATTCAAGCTTAAGTCTTTCCAATGCTATTGCTGTTTCATTTTCTTTTTTCTTGTCAAGTTTTCTTAGTTCCTTTTCTGTTTCCTGTTGAAACCTAAGTTTTTTAATTTCTTGTTCCTGCTCAAGTTGTTTCAGTTGTAATTGAATTTTAACTAATCCAACCACACTGACCTCTGATTTACTGTCTTCTTCTTCCAATTTCAAATGTTGGGCTATTACTTTAGTTGTGTCTGCTTTTTTAGCACCTGATTTCAATTCTAGCCCCAATTGTGCTACCAAATCCTTAAATTTAACCTTGGTTAAATTTTGCAAGTCACTGAGGGATATTTCCTCCTTCCACAGAAAAGTTGCAGCGACTGCTAAAGCCATTCCGGTGATGTAGACTTTACCATAATTACACAAGAAAATTGGTCCTTTTATTTTCCTTTTTCAATTATTATCACTCCACTTATTCTTTTTCTTTTGGGCCTCCTTATCTCGAGAGACAATGGATACGCGCCTGGAGGTGGTCAGTGGTTTGTGAAGCAGCGCCTGGAGTGGCTATAAAGGCCAATTCTGGAGTGACAGGCTCTTCCACAGGTGCTGCAGAGAAATTTGTTTGTTGGGGCTGTTGCACAGTTGGCTCTCCCCTTGCGCCTCTGTCTTTTTTCCTGCCAACTACTAAGTCTCTTCGACTCGCCACAATTTAGCCCTGTCTTTATGGCTGCCCGCCAGCTCTGGCGAATGCTGGCAACTGACTCCCACGACTTGTGATCAATGTCACACGATTTCATGTCGCGTTTGCAGACGTCTTTATAACGGAGACATGGACGGCCGGTGGGTCTGATACCAGTGGCGAGCTCGCTGTACAATGTGTCTTTGGGGATCCTGCCATCTTCCATGCGGCTCACATGGCCAAGCCATCTCAAGCGCCGCTGACTCAGTAGCGTGTATAAGCTGGGGGTGTTGGCCGCTTCAAGGACTTCTGTGTTGGAGATATAGTCCTGCCACCTGATGCCAAGTATTCTCCGAAGGCAGCGAAGATGGAATGAATTGAGACGTCGCTCTTGGCTGGCATACGTTGTCCAGGCCTCGCTGCCGTAGAGCAAGGTACTGAGGACACAGGCCTGATACACTCGGACTTTTGTGTTCCGTGTCAGTGCGCCATTTTCCCACACTCTCTTGGCCAGTCTGGACATAGCAGTGGAAGCCTTACCCATGCGCTTGTTGATTTCTGCATCTAGAGACAGGCTCCACTTATAATTAACCATTATCGTCATTGGGTTTAATCCTGACAAGAGCCCCCAATTAATATGTTATGACCGAGGTTGGAGAAGAGCACTGTCAGTTTAGTCCCACTTCTACACAGGTTACAACACATCAATAAATTTTCCCACTTACTGAAATAGCCAATTAGATATTCTATTTGTCCCCAGAATAAAGCAAAGCACATCTACCAGGTTTCCTTAATAAACAATAAAATTATGCATTTATTATAAAACCAAGTCTTAACCAGTAATGACATAACTATATTCACGAATTGAAATATTAAAGCCTCGTATTATTTATTCTAGTCATCACACACACTCACATACATCCAAAAACAGGTTAACCTAAAAGAAGAGATTTTTGTCTACAGCTGTTACAAAGAAATAGAAGGAATGAAAAACATTTTTTACAGAAGAGAAGAGATGGAAGTCCTGGTTTTTGGCGAGGGATCCCAAAGCCTAATAGTTGGATGCCACTCGGAGTCTTTCCAGGTGAAGTTGACGAACAGTCTGTTTTTGATAGGCATTCAAAGAAATTCAACTGCAGAAGCTTCACATAGGTGTTCCATCCGCTATCAGCAACAAGGATCTTCTTAGGTCTTACAGCAGCAGTATAGCAGTAAAAGGTTTCTTCAAATACAGGAGGCAACAGGAACCACACATGACACAGGATTTTCTTTTCAAGAGAAAATCGGGCTGGCTGAATCTTCTGAATCCTGGCAGGTTAATATGCAAACATCTTCTGCTTTAGCCAAAACAACTGGTCTTTTTAACAGTTCAAAATGAAACTAACTGTTCAGCAGCAATCCTGTGACAGTCATAAACTGTCTTGTCAATAAACAATTGGCTCTTGAGGTCACAGCCCCCTGTGGTTTACTTGAAATCACCTGGTTTCCAGTATTTGTTTACTGGTCAAAACCAGGAACCTCTTGTTGACCTTGTTTTTTTAAAGCATCCATAAAGTTCAGCTATCTCCAGATGTTTCAATGTCCATGAAATCCTTTTATAGTTTGAAAAAAATATAGATTCCCAAGTTTCAACAAAAAAATGGAACTCACGTAAACAGGAAAAACCCAGCATCTATAGGCCTGTCAGTTTAACCATGGTGGTGGTAAAGCTTTTACAAACAATAATCTGGAACAAAATTAACAGTCACTTGGACAAGTGTAGAATAATTTTGGAAAGCCAACAGAGAGTTGTTAGAAGAAAATCATATTTAACTAACTTGATTAACTTTTTTGATGAGATAACAGTGAGGGTTGATGAGGGTGATGATATGGTGTACATGGACTTCCAACAGGCATTTGATAAAGTGCCACATAACGGGCTTGTCAGTAAAGTTAAAGTCCATGGAGTTAAAGAGACAGTAGCAGCATGGGCAGAGGAGGAATTTCTTCACTCAGAGGGTGGTGAATCTTTGGAATTCTCCACCCAGAGGGCTGTGGTAGCTCAATCATTAAGCATGGTCAAGGCAGAAAATCAATAAATATCTGGATACTAATGACATCAAGGGATATGGAGATAGCGTTGGAATGGTGGAGCAAGCTCGATGGGCTGAATGGCCTGCTCCTGCTCCTATGTTCCTATGGATACAAAGTTGGCTGAGTGACAGGAAACAGAGAGTAGTGGTGAACAGTTGTTTTATGGACTGCAGGAAGGTATATAGTGGGGGCCCCCAGGAGTTGGTTTAGGGACCGCTGTTTTTCTTGATATATCTTACTGACCTAGACTTGGGTCTACAGGGCAAAATTTCAAAGTCAACAGATGGCACAATATTTGGGAGTATTGTGAACTGTGAGGAGGATAGTGATAGACTTCAAGAGGACATAGGTTGGTGGAATGGCAGACATGTGCCAGATGAAACAATGCAGAGAAATATGAAGTATTACATTTTGGTAGGAAGAACAAGGAGAGGCAATATAAAATAAAGAATGCAATTCCAAAGAGGAAGCAGGAACAGAGAGCCCTGGGGGTATTTGTGCACAAATCGTTGAAGGTGGCAGGGCAGGTTGAGAAAGTGGTTAAAAAGGCATATGGGATCCTGGGTTTTATAAATAGAGGCATAGAGTACAAAAGCAAGGAAGTTATGGTGAACCTTTATAAAACAATAGATCAGCCTCAACTGGAGTACTATGTCGAATTCTGGGCACAGCACTTTACAAAGGATGTGAAGGCTTTAGAGAGCGTGCAGAAAAGATTCATGAGATTGGTTCCACAGATGAGGGACTTCAGTTACATGGATAGATTGGAGAAGTTGGGGTTGCTCTCCTTAGAGAAGAGAAGATTGAGAGAAGATTTGATAGAGATGTTCAAAATTATGAGGGGTCTAGACACAGTAGCTAGAGAGAAACTGTTCCCATTGGCAGAAGGCACTGATTTAAGGTGATTGGCAAAAGAACCAATGGTGATATGAGGAAAAACCTTTTTATGCAGTGAGTTGTTAGGATCTGGAACGCACGGCTTGAGATTGCGGTGGTGGAGGCAGATTCAAACGTGGCTTTCAAGGGCATTGGATAATTATCTGAAGAGAAAAATTTTTCGGGGCTACAGAAAAAAGGCAGGTGAGTGGGACTAGCTGAGTTGCTTTTTGCAGAGAGCTAGCAAGGACACAACAAGCTGAGTGGTTTCTTTCTGTGCTGTGACCATTCTTTGAGTGTATGATTTTTCTCTCCACACAGTATGGGATTGCATTCAGCATTCCACTAGCAATGTACATGGCAGAGAAGGGCCAGCAACAGCAGGAATGGGTTACCCTTGAGATCACAAGGCACAACATCAGGTCTCACTTCCACGCAACAAAGCCAGCCCACCATACCAGGCACAACTACCTGAAAATTAACAGAAGAGATGTGCCTAAGGGGACTGAGTTATGGCATGGAGGTTGTTACAGAGTCTTACCAGACTGACTCTAGAGAAGAACTATCATCCTTATGGAACAATTAGTAGCCAAAATCACCTTAACATTCAATTGTGTGTGTCAGATCCTCCAAGACAACATGTGCAGTGTTGGTTAGTTTGCTATCAACAGCTCTATGAGGGCAATCAATCGCAGAATTATTATTCAGCGGGGTAAATGACACCAATATTTTCTGTATTGACTAATAACATCAATGTGAGGGGGCAAGGGGCCAATTCGACAGAACATTGCCCAGGTTCCAGGGATCATCATTTGCACCCATGTTGCCATTTCAGGCCCCTGTTGACCATGCCGTGCCATAAAAGAAACAAAAAGGGATTTTATTCTTTCAATCTCAATGTGGCATGTGACCAACACTCAATCATGCAGATCAATGCCTGCACCTTCGGAAGCTCCCACAATGCTATCATTTTAAGACATTTACCTGTTCAATTGTTATCTGAAAGGGATTCAAAAGTGGGGGATCAAGGCTATTCTCTGCAACCATGACTGGAGACACCATTGCAACGACCATAGCAGAAGCAAAGAGCAGATTACATAATTATCAAACATACCAGCAGGATTTTGAAGCAGCCAATTGGTGGGAAGATGTTGCCTTAGGTACAGGCCCCTTCACCCTAACCATGCCTTCAAATATAATTATAGTCTGGTGCTTGATCCTCAACCACATTGTGCACGTTGCTGAAGTCAAGGAAAACCACGAGGGTGAAAATTAAAATGGGGAATTAGCAATGTGGTAAGAAAAACTGTTGCACCAGGCACTAATTCAAGATACATTCCAAGGAATACATAGCTCCATAAGAGTAACTTCACAAAACACCTTCATGCTCTGTTTGTCAAATAGCATTCACTGTCATCTTGTGTTGGGCTTCTGCTGCATTGGAAACAATGATGATTATTTAGCGCATTCTTCAAACGAATGTTGTCAGCTGCCCCTTTGTGCTTTGTTTCACTTGTGTAACACCTTACTACAGCTCCATCAAAACGATTGCCTTGTGTAAACAGTTAAGTGTGCTGATTGGCCGCAGTGCTCCATTTGACAGCCTCTTGAGACTCTGGCGATTCCGGCCCTCCTCATTTCTTACCTTCCTGACACCCTGCACTGGGATTTCCAACATGTGCATAGTAAACCTGAATTCCCTCACTCTGTAATGTCTCATTCTTTAGTCATTTCACTCAGTTAGCAGATCTTCCCGAGCTCTCCAGTGCTATTTCAGGTGTTTGAATTGCTCCTAATTGCAGTTTACAGCTATGAGGATTATTCCCGCTCTCATACATTGGAAGCACCACTGCACAGGAGATAAAGCCCAATTTTTAGGATACATAACAAAAAGAAGAAATCTATGTGTTCTGCAGCTTTTTTCCTAACCCTCAAAACCCAAAAAGTAATCCTCAATTATTGCCCTTAAAAGTTGTCCTGTAAAATACTTAATTTTTAAATCATCTTCAATCCGGCGAGATTTCTCCTCTCTTGAAAGCTTAGACTCTTTGTTGGCGTGCTGCTCCATAGGTACTGATCACCATCTGGTACCTCAGTCATGTGAATGGCTTGGCAATGAGTATCAGAAAGGCCAAAGTCAATCATGCCCAAGTGCCACAGCCATACGTGCATGATTCCAGCAGGGGTCACTGAATACAGTCCATTAATTTGCAAGGCTATGGGGAAAGAGCAGGGCCATGGGACCAATAGGATAACTCTTTCAAAAGAGCCAGCACATTCACAGTGGACCAAATGGCCTGCTGCTGTGCTGTATGATTTTAAGAATGTAAATTCTAGCCACAATGGACATAGCAACTTTGATCAGGCAGTATATTGATGCTTTTTGGACAATGGAGTTACTTACACTTAAGAATCAGAATAGCACTCCAGAGAAAGGAAGATCAACTCTCCCAAAGATTGTGTGCATTTTGTGAACTTTAGGTAACGTATGGAGAGTGGGGTTAATGACATGATGGGGACATAATAGAAAGCCTCGTCCAGTCAGGCCCAAGCTCCAGACTTAACCTACAGTTTCCCAGCATCAGTCCGAAGCAAGGTTACCCCACACCACAGCACAGAGAGCCAGGAGAGCGAGGAACACCATGGGAGCGGTCCCAAGGGTTTATAACCAAAGCGCAGCAGAGCAGCAGCACAGAGGTGAACGGCACAGCAGCAAGCAAAAATCTCAAAGTATTGTCACTGCACAAGGACGGACGGCGGAAAATTGGAGAGCCTGGAGGTAAGGGAGCATGAGATGGTTGGCGAGTAGCTGGTGAAGTTTTTTTGTGGTAAATTTAGATAGTAGTCTAATAAAGAGAGGCATAACAGGGTACCTCTGTCCCATCGAATGCACATCCTGTGCCATGTGGGAGCATTAGGACGTTTCTCATGTCCTAAACAACCACACATGCAGGAAGTATCATCAGCTAAAGGAGCTTGAGCAGAAGCTGGCATCACTGCAGTGCGTCCACATGGATAGCACATTTCAGGAGGCGGTCACCCTGCAGCTTAAGAGTGTGCAGGCAGAGAGGGAATGGGTGACTGCCAGGCAGACAAGGAGATCCAGGCAGCTCGTGCAGAAATCCCCTGAGTGCATCTTGCTCTCTAACCCATATTCATTTAGCAATAGGGAATTCAGTAGATAGGGGAACAGACAGGAGTTTCTACAGCAACAGACATGATACATTGGTACCAATTACATAAGTATAAAGAGAGGTTTTAGGGAGCTAGGAAAGAAATTAATAACTGGGACCTCAAAAGATAGTAATCTTCAGATTACCCCTGCAGCCACGCGCCGGCGAGTACAGAAATAAGAGGATCGTGCATGGCTGGAGAGATGACACAGGAGCAAGGGTTTTAGATTCCTGGGACATTGGGACCAGTTCTGGACTTAAAGTAATTGGTAGAAGGATTAGAGGGGAGCTGAGAAGAAATATTTTCACCCAGAGGGTAGTGGGGGCATGGAACTCCCTGCCTGAAAGGGTGGTAGAAGGAGAAGCCCTCATCTCATTTGAAAAGTACCTGGATATGCATTTGAGATGCCGTAACCTACAGGGTTATGGACCATGAGCTGGAAATTGGGATTAGATTGGATTGCTCTTTTTCAGCAGGCATGGACACGATGGGCCAAATGGCCTCCTTCTGTGCCAGAAAGGTCTATGATTTTAACATGTAAATGCAATGCAAGACAGGTGCAAAGGCGGAAAGGTAGACCAACATTGATTTGGACATTTATAAACAACTGATTTATAATTCCATTACACTTAGCACACGGAAAAAATCGTTCCCCATCACAATTTTGACACTGGGGAAAGAGACTGAAAAAGAACAAGCAGATTCAATAGTAACATTCAAAACGAGACTTGGATAAATACTTACAGGGGGAAAAAACAGGGCTATAGGGAAAGAGCAAGGGAGTGGGATTAATTGGAAAACTCTGCCAAAGAGCCAGCACAGGCATGATGGGCCGAATGGCCTCCTTCTGTGTTCTAGCATTCTATGGTCTACTCATAAGCAAAGGGCTCTAATCAGGGCCAACCAGCTTTCTATTAAAGTTTCCACACGTTACCTGTGTTTTAGAAATGCAAACTATCTCATCAATTTATTTATCTTCGGTATGTAATAGCAAACTGGTTTATTGTTGTAATTTATATAAATTGCATAATTATCTCCAACAAAAGGATCAAAATCTGGACACACAGAACCCTTTATTATCACAATTACTGTGGTTTAAAACTATCTTGCATCCTTATAGAAACTGAACTAAACACATTTAAATAAGAAGAAAAAATACTGCTGAAAATCAATCAAAACACACAGATCATTTAATAACTGTGCAAAGAAAAGACAAGCACAAGTTTTGGGTGTTTGGGATCCTTTGCAAAACTGAAATTTAGTAAGCTTTTCAGTAGGGTAGGGACAGAATCGAGGACAGCAGAAGTCACAGGCACTGCAATTAGAGAGAAGTTAATGGGTTGAATAACCTACTCAATTGAAAAATTATCAGATGATATCAAAGATTATTTTAATAGGACAATAGAAATGCATTAATAATGTATAAATAGTTAAGAGACTGAAGACACAAGGGAGGATCAAACAAAGATGTCAAGATAATTGGGTGAAGTGGTGAAAGACAGAGAGGAGAAAGAAAAAGAGAGGTGAGAGAAAAGAGAGTTAAAGGAAGAGAAAGAAAGAGAAAATTAGAAAGAGAAAGATGGAAAGAAAGCGAATGAAGGAAATGGCCTGCTTTGTAATTCTGAAATGAAAAGCATGCAAGAAACACACATTAGGTCTGCCAGCTACAAAGATAATAAACAGGGCAACACCCTGGCAAAGCACCTGTACCCAACATTTCAACTATCTCTTATCTTCCCAAATGCTGAATGACACACCCTATATCAAAATCACCCCGCTACTGTAAAGAGAAGGGCAGATTTTGGTACAGGTTGAAGTTACTAAAGTCACTGTTCAGACCAGAGGGTTGCAGACTGAACTAGGGAAAGTTGAGACACTAGGAGTGATTGTGCAACTTTGCCCACTGGGAATCATTAGAAGTTCAGGGGCAGCTCCATACTATTTTCCAGCCACTAACATGGTCACTCAACTGAATTCCCAATATGCCAGCAGGGCTCCACACCATAAGTGTGGAGTTGGAAAATGGTACCTACTATCCTTCAAGCTCACATCGAGTCTGGTTAGAATAGTGCAGGATTACTAAGATGCAGAGGTCACCAAGGGAATGGAAAGGGGAGTTCAAGTGGTGAGCCATAGGGAAGTCAAGGTCATGTTATCATAAAAAAGACCTTCAACAAGAAAATTCCTTCTGCTATTAAAGTGCTTTTTAAAATATTTTTTGAGGACTTGTATTTTAGAATTATGGACATTGGTTTATTTGGGAAAACTGAAAAGATTCCATGGATGTGTGTTTTTACAAGGATCACTGAGAGGTCTTTCTTGAAAACAAACCTTTACTAGATGTCACATGCCTTAAGCTCAATAAACAACAGAAACCTTGGTGACTTGGGGGAGATGTTTACAGAGAAATGACATGTCAAGATTCATGGTGCTCAAGAGGGGTTTCATTTTTGAATACTGTTTTGAGTTAGTTGGAGGTGAGCCTGCTGAGTGGTAAGACACCAGCTCGTCCTTTCTCCACCTCTCTGAAGAGACCCTGAAAAATCCAGTGCATGAGAGCTAAAACCCTTGATTCCACGTTTCGTCTGAAAAGCTCCTGGAAAGCCTGTCATATAATTCTCGACATTGCCTGAAAAGAACTGCTCCAGAAAAGATCCCAGTAACCTGTCTACACATATTTGGGATGCCAGAATAAAGGGACAACTGATATCATTCCACATCTTCCCCTTTTCCTTCAAGAATTAACAAGTATTAGGCCAAAGTATTCTTTTCTGTCCTTTTTTTTTGTATAAAGATTTCTGCAGAGAAAATTTCTTTATTTTTATGTTAACTGGTGTGTGTGCATGTGTGTGTGAGAGAGAGGCTAAGGTAGAAGGAATCTTTCATATTTTAATCTGTTTGTCAATGCTTTCCTCTTTACTGAATACATCTTGTTTTATAATAAATGGATAATTTTGTTGTTTATCAAAGAAACCTGGTTGGTGAATTTTATTCTGGGATAAAGAGTAGAGTATATGATTGGCCGTATCGGTAACTGGGTAGACATTTAAATATATGTTGTGACCTGTGGAGAAGTGCACTCCTCCAGCCTCAGTCATAACATTACACATCATATTGCAGCATGATTTATGGACTAACTCTGCAATCGTAAAGATTTCTCCATTGGTAAGCACAAAGATAATTTGAAATGTCCATGCTGCCAAAGGGAAATTCAGACAAGCACTGCTCATAATCTTCCAACCATTGACAGGTGAAGAACTGACAGTATCTGTGAAGATGGCTATGGAGTATATACCTTCTGGATTAAGAGAGCTCAGTCAAACGTGGCGGGGAACATATAAAATATCTACAAGATTAATGATTCATTAACAGTCAGAAAATTGTGGGTAGTGTGCACCGAAATTAAAAGTACAAATTGCTGGATGGTAGCTAAAACTTGTGAAGCCGTTCCTCGTACTCAACCCTTGAATGCACCCAGCCACCTGACTGAATAACTAATGCAGTTACTGAAGAAGCATCTGTCTACAGAAAAGAACAATCTGCAGCATGTTCTTTGGAAACATAGAGTGTTGCAGAATTAGTGCATCAAACATTATTGGAGCATTGGATCCTGAACCAGAAAATTCAAGGTCAAATCTCAGGTTCAAGATTCGGCCACTAGCTCCCAAGA